>NC_042959.1:5090818-5238318 GCF_901001165.1 Salmo trutta | reverse complement strand
AGCAGGCCAAGGTAGGAGAGTCAGACTCACACACATACAACAACATCACTCACATATATAGTTACAGCAGGCCAAGGTAGGAGAGTCACACACACACATGCAACAACATCACTCACATATATAGTTACAGCAGGCCAAGGTAGGAGAGTCAGACTCACACACATACAACAACATCACTCACATATATAGTTACAGCAGGCCAAGGTAGGAGAGTCAGACTCACACACATGCAACAACATCACTCACATATATAGTTACAGCAGGCCAAGGTAGTAGAGTCAGACACACACACACATACAACAACATCACTCACATATATAGTTACAGCAGGCCAAGCTAGGAGAGTCAGACTCACACACATACAACAACATCACTCACATATATAGTTACAGCAGGCCAAGGTAGTAGAGTCAGACACACACACACATACAACAACATCACTCACATATATAGTTACAGCAGGCCAAGGTAGGAAGGTAAGACTCACACAACCGCATCACTCACACTTACTTCCGGTATTGGAGTTGTTGGTTCTGTGGGTCGGGCGGATGGGTCACCAGCACCCTCCTCTTGAATCCTCCTCACGATGGATGCAGAAGCTGGGGTCCTTGGGATATGTTGCCTCCTCTGGATTTGAGGTCTTACCAATGCCTTGCCCAGCTCCTCGAGAAAGAGCCGTCTCCTCTGGAGCTTCCCTCTGTTCCAATCTGGGTTCAACGCCATCCAGATGACAAAATTGTTGTACGTCGAGATGTCGAAGAATATCACAACTGGCCATCGAAGGGTTCTTATTTTGCAGATGTAGCTAGTCACCAGCTTGTCTAAATTGTCCCCCCCTGCTTTTGTTGCATTGTAATCCATTATGATTTATGGTTTTTGATGTTCCTGACCACAGATTCTCCCATCCCTATGCAGTTTAGTCATAAGTACCACATTTTTGCCTTTCTTTAGCATGTACAGCAGAACACTAGGGACGTGTTGGCCGTGAACACAAATTTAGAAGAATTGATAGGCCTGTTCTGTGTATTCAACAGCTGAGGTGGGAACTCTGGCTTGTTTTTTATACTGTTCCGACCATCATCAGCTTCCTCTTGAGGAGCTCCAGTCCCAGCTTGTGCGAAGTAAAAAAACGTTTTTGCATGTGATTTTGTGGCCACGGAGTCCCTGTGTCACATCCAGGACAACGCGCATCTCTTTGTTCTTCTCAGGGTCTTCTCCATCTGGCTTCCCTGTATACACTTGCAAGTTCCACACATACGAAGAAGCAGAATCACAGGCAGCCCAGATCTTGATTCCATATTTTGTGGGTTTAGATGGTATGTACTGCCTGAAGGGGCCCTAAATGGCATAAGCTGCTCATCAACAGAAACACTGGGCCCAGGGTTATAAAACAGGGGAAGGTGATCCACCCACTTGTCCCATACTGACCTGATTGCAGCTAGCTTGTCTCTGCAGCCGAGCTGGTCTGGTGTCTTGGTTATCGAAGCGGATAATCCTGGAAACAATGTGGAAGTTTTCCAGAGACATTATTGCAAAGAAAAGTTACCTTCCTGTTTCTGCATCCCACAGGGATTCTGTGGATTCTCCATTGGGTCTGAAAACACCAGCAAGGTTAAGAACCCCAAAGTATGCATCTAAATGAGTTTGGTCCATCTCCTTCCATCTCTTTCCAAAAACACACCTTCCCTCCAAATTGGTGTAGTCCAGAAAACATTTATGGATGGTGTCTGGAATGAATAGTTCAAAAGAAGACTTTCTGTCTTGCACATGAGTAACCGCCATCCGAGTCGGCCCTGGTTGCGTCCTTATCACAATGGAAACCATGTGGGGTGGCTCATTCCTTGGAAAAAAAAGACCATTCAATTCCACAATTTTTTGACATCCATTTTTCTCCTCCTGCAGGCTGCTGATGAGTTGGTTTCTGACTGACTGGTCCTGGGGCTGGCTGCTGACTGGCTGGTCCTGGGGCTGGCTGCTGACTGGCTGGTCCTGGGGCTGGCTGCTGACTGGCTGGTCCTGGGGCTGGCTGCTGACTGGCTGGTCCTGGCTGCTGACTGGCTGGTCCTGGGGCTGGCTGCTGACTGGCTGGTCCTGGGGCTGAATGCTGACTGGCTGGTCCTGGCTGCTGACTGGCTGGTCCTGGGGCTGGCTGCTGACTGGCTGGTCCTGGGGCTGGCTGCTGACTGGCTGGTCCTGGCTGCTGACTGGCTGGTCCTGGGGCTGGCTGCTGACTGGCTGGTCCTGGGGCTGGCTGCAGACTGGCTTGTCCTGGGGCTGGCTGCAGAAGGGCTTGTCCTGGGGCTGGCTGCAGAAGGGCTTGTCCTGGGGCTGGCTGCAGAAGGGCTTGTCCTGGGGCTGGCTGCAGAAGGGCTTGTCCTGGGGCTGGCTACAGACTGGCTTGTCCTGGGGCTGGCTGCTGACGGGTTGGTCCTGGGGCTGGCTGCTGACGGGTTGGTCCTGGGTCTGGCTGAGGGTCAATCTCATCCTCTTCTTCCAAGTCACTGTCAGACTCCGCATTGACAGAGACATGACCCTCATATTCAAAAAATTGGTGGAAGATGCTCCTTCCACACTAGCTTCTCTCGCTATAAAAAATATTTATTAGGCCCTCTGAGCTGAGATTATCTTTGCCATACTGATTGTGTCACTACTTCCGCCGAAGTCGGCTCCTCTCCTTGTTCGGGCGGCGTTCGGCGGTCGACGTCACCGGCTTTCTAGCCATTGCCGCTCCATTTTTCTTGTATCCATTTGTTTTGTCTTGTTCCCTGGACACCTGGTTTTCATTCCCCAATCAATCTACATGTATTTATTCCTCTGTTCCCCATCATGTCTTTGTGTAAGATTGTTTGTGTTACGTGTATTTTGTCTATTGGACATTTTGTTACGCGGCAGACATTTTGTCTATGTTCCGTGTTTTGGGCACGTTGTTTGTGCTTTTGATATTTTACCGGAATAAAGTGTGGGCCTGTTCACTCTGCTCTCCTGCACCTGACTTCGCCTCCATTTTACATTCAGTGACAGAATCTTACACCTACCATGGAGTCAGCAGGAGCAGGTACCCCGGTCAGAGGAGTCGAGGAACACGCCCAGGAACACGCAGCTATGCTCCATCATCTCGGTGCCATGATGGATCGCGTTGTCCAGACTATGGACCGCTGGGAGAGACAGGAAGTCTCTCCAGCACCTCGACCAGCTCAACGGGGTTCTCTGTACCCGTCCCGTCTGGATCCAGCTCCAGTGGAATGCGTCTCTCCCTTCCCAGGGAGTATGATGGGACAGCCGCACAGTGCCAGGGGTTCCTGTTACAACTGGACCTATACCTGGCCACCATTCACCCAGCTCCCTTAGGAAGGGAAAGAGTATCCGCCCTCATCTCATGCCTCTCGGGGAGAGCTCTGGAGTGGGAAAATGCCATGTGGGGAGAGGAAGACGCAACGTTGGACCATTTTGAGGAGTTCACCCGTCTTTGACCATCCGCCTGAAGGTAGAGCGGCGGGGGAACTACTCTTCCATTTGAGGCAGGGGACGAGGAGTGCATAGGATTTCGCGCTGGAGTTCTGGACCTTGGCCGCCGGAGCAGAATAGAACGACAGGGCCCTCATTGACCACTATCGATGCAGCCTACGTGAGGACGTCTGACGGGAGTTGGCCTGCAAGGATGCCACCATCACCTTTGACCAACTGGTGGATCTGTCCATCCGGTTGGATAACCTGCTGGTCATCCGTGGACGTCCTGAGGGGGGCTCTGTCGGGTTCCATCTCCCAGCACTCCCGCTCCGGTGCCCATGGAGTTGGGAAGGGCTGCGCATAGGGAGGCTGGAGGAGGGGCCTTCACGTGCACCATCTGTGGCCGCAGAGGGCACACTGCCGGTCGGTGCCGGGTCGGTCCCTCTGGGAGTCGAGGCAGCAGACAGGGCACTCTGGCATCACCCCAGGTGAGTCTGCACCACTCTCATCCAGAGTCCTCTGTTGTCCACCTGTTTGTACCTGTTTGTTTCCCTGAGTTCTCCCCGCATTCCCAGCATAAGGCGCTCGTCAATTCAGGCGCAGCTGGGAATTTTATCGACAGAGCGTTAGCCCTTAGTTTAGGGATCCCCATTAATCCTGTAGTTAGACCTTCCCCGGTTAGCGCTCTGGATAGTCGACCATTAGGGTCCGGGCTAATCAGGGAAGCCACCATCTCCCTGGGCATGGAGATGCAGGGGGGTCACCTGCGTTCCCCATGGTACTAGGCCTGCACTGATCAGCTCTTCATAACCTCACCATTTCCTGGCAACAGAGGGCTCTCACGGGGTGGTCGCGAGAGTGCTCGGGGAGGTGTGTAGGGGTTTCCGTTGGTGCTACCACGGTGGAAAGTCCAGACCAGGTCTCCACCGAGCGCATTCCCCCAGAATTTGCTGATTTGGCTCTCGCCGTCTGTAAGAAGAAGGCAACTCAATTACCACCCCATCGACACGGGGATTGTGCGATAAATCTCCTGGTAGATGCTGCACTTCCCAGGAGTCACATGTATCCCCTGTCGCAAGCTGAGACGGTGGCTATGGAGACATATGTCTCCGAATCCCTGTATCAGGGGTACATTCGGTCCTCCACTTCACCCACCTCCTCGAGTTTCTTTTTTGTGAAGGATGCACGGGGCGCACTTCCTCACTAAACTGGATCTCAGGAGTGCGTACAATTTGGTGCGTATCCGAGAAGGAGACGAGTGGAAGACGGTGTTTAGTACCATCTCAGGGCATTATGAGTACCTCGTCATGCCGTACGGGTTGATGAATGCTCCATCAGTCTTCCAATCCTTCGTAAATGAGATTTTCAGGGCACGGGCAGGGTGTAGTGGTGTATATCGATGACATTCTGATATACTCCGCTACACACCAAGCATGTGTCCTTGGTGCGCAAGGTACTTGGACGACTGTTGGAGCATGAACTTTACGTCAAGACTGAGAAATGCCTGTTCTTTCAGCAGGCCGTCTCCTTCCTAGGGTATCGCATTTCCACATCAGGGGTGGAGATGGAGCGTGACCGCACAGCAGCCGTGCGTAATTGGCCGACTCCCACCACGGTAAAGGAGATGCAGCGATTTTTAGGGTTTGCCAATTACTACCGGAGATTTATCCGGGGTTTTGGCCAGGTGGCTGCTCCCATTAGCCCAATGCTGAAGGGGGGTCCTGTACGTCTGCAGTGGTCGGTTGAGGCGGACAGGGCTTTTGGGCACCTGAGAGCTCTTTTTCCCTCGGCTCTCGTGCTGGCCCATCCGGATCCCTCTTTGGCATTCATAGTGGAGGTGGACGCATCAGAGGCTGGGATAGGAGCCATGCTCTCTCAGCACTCAGACACGCCACCGAAGCTCCGCTCCTGTGCTTTCTTCTCGAAGAAGCTCAGCCCGGCAGAGCGGAACTATAATGTGGGGGACCGGGAGCTGTTGGCTGTGGTTAAGGAATTGAAGGCGTGGAGACATTGGCTTGAGGGGGTTAAACACCCTTACATCCGGGCAGCTAGGAGACTGAATCCTCGTCAGGCAAGGTGGGCCATGTTCTTTACCCGTTTTGTGTTTACCCTGTCCTACAGACCAGGTTCCCAGAATGTGAAGGCAGATGCACTGTCCCGGCTGTATGACACAGAGGAGCGGCCCATGGATCAGACTCCCATTCTCCCGGCCTCCTGCCTGGTAGCGCCGGTCTTGTGGGAGCTGAATGCGGACATTGAGCAGGCGTTGCGTACAGAGGCCACTCCACCTCAGTGTCCCGTCGGGTTTCAGTACGTTTTGTCTGCTGTCCGTGACTAGTTGATCTATTGGGCCCACACATCACCCTCATCTGGTTATCCGGGGACCGGCCAGATGGTGCACTGTCTGTCTGGGAAGTACTGGTGGCCACCTTGGCTCACCTTTCCTCCTGCTCGGTGTGCGCCCAGTGTAAGGCTCCTACACATGCCCGAGGTAAGCTACATCCCTTACCCGTTCCACAATGGCCTTGGTCACACCTGTCGGTGGATTTTGTAATGGATCTTCCTCCCTCACAGGGGAACAGTTTACTTCGAGAGTCTGGAGGGCGTTCATGGAACGTTTGGGGCTCTCAATCAGCCTCACCTCGGGTTTCCACCCCGAGAGTAATGGGCAGGTGGAGAGAGTGAACCAGGATGTGGGCAGGTTTCAGCGGTCCTATTGCCAGGACCGGCCGGGGGAGTGGGCGGCGTTCGTGCCCTGGGCAGAGATGGCACAGAACTCACTCCGCTACTCCTCCACTAACCTCTCCCCCTTTCAGTGTGTATTGGGGTACCAGCCGGTTCTGGCACTGTGGCATCAGAGTCAGACCGAGGCTCCTGCGGTGGATGATTGGTTCAGACGCACGGGGAGACCTGGGAAGCTGCCCATGGTCACCTCCAGCAGGCTGCGCTGTGCCAAAAGACCAGCACGGACCGTCACCGCAGCGAGGCCCTGGTGTTCGCACCGGGGGACAGGGTCTGGCTCTAGACCCGAAACCTGCCCCTCCACCTGCCCTGTCGGAAGCTGGGTCCGCGGTTTGTGGGGCCATTCAAAGTCCTGAGGAGAGAGAACGAGGTATGTTACAGTGAACCAGCCACCACTGGCCTGAGGAGAGACACATGGAATGAGCTTCGCCCCAATTACCGTATTAACCTCTCGTTCCATGTGTCTCTCCTCAGGCCAGTGGTGGCTGGTCTGCTCCAGGAGTCTGAGGTACGGGAGGTTCCTCCGCCCCCTCTGGACATCGAGGGGGCCCTGGCGTACTCCGTCCGTTCCATCCTAGATTCAAGGCGTCGGGTCGAGGGGCCTTCAGTACCTCGTGGAGTGGGAGGGGTACAGTCCGGAGGAGAGGTGCTGGGTTCCGGTGGCTGATATATTGGACCCTGAACTGCTGCGTGAGTTCCACCGTCGCCGGCCGGATCGCCCTGCACCTCGCCCTCCGGGTCATCCCCAAGGCTGGTGTCGATGCACCACTGGAGCCGCACGTCAGGGGGGGTACTGTCACGACTTCACTCTGCTCTCCTGCACCTGGCTTCGCCTCCAGTATACATTCAGTGACAGATTGATTGTGGTAAGGAGCCACACATACAAAGCTATTTATTTGTTGTGTTCCTCCCCCAATTTACACCTGGCTGGGGTAGAGTGTGGGAAAATACTGCATTTTTTACAATGTATCGAAATAATGTATTGTAAAAACATTTACAGGTTCCCGCAAGACATTGAATAGTTTCACACACAACCAAGTGTAGGAGTGCGAGAAAAGTGGGAGACAGTTAGACAGGCAGGGAGACAGACATGTTCTTGGTGCCTTGTTTGAAACAGCAGGCCCAGGGAGGAAGACAGAGTGAGGGCACACAGCAAACCTTTTTGTTTCATTTTTACTTGTTTTCACCTACGAACACACTTTTATTAGCCTCAGGTCCAGTGAACCAGAACACCACATATGTAATATAAATGTGTAGGGGGAACACAGTGTGCACTCAATGAAAAATTGTTATTTACAGAAAATGAGCCAAGGTCAATAAGTCTCAGGTTGAAAAAAAGAATGAATTGTATTATTTTTCTTTTCATAAACATTAAAATGGGTCCCACAGACCCTAACACCACACAAGGGTTAAGTAAACAGACCAGAAACAATCCCAATTAAATCTGCACCAGTTCTTGGAAAACTGTTGTCGACTTTACTGTTGAGCTCAAGAACTGCTAGACATAGTTGTAAAATATGGAAATCTAATAAAGAAATTAAAAAACAAAAACCTAATGAGGGTTTCGATTGATCAAGCCGTCTATTTATCCAGTAGCTACAAACTGAAATCTACAAAGTTTCACTATATTGTTTGCAATGTAATCATTTAAATGATTTTTGGTGTGCTGCTGCATGTTGCGATAATGTGTGTCTAGTTTGGTGGACGGTGTAACAGCATACCATGCTCTCATACTTCACTGAGTGCTTCACTGTATCTGAACACAAGTTTACATTAGCCAGGGAGTTATTTCACAGGAACAACCAAGCAGAAAAATAATTCAAAGGTTTTTTTTTCTTATCGAGAACGTTGGTGTGAAAGTTCAACAAATGATTATTCTTATGTCAATGTTAACATAAATGCAGGTCTGTCGGTAGCTGGAATAGGTATCAGACAGATTCTGTATCACTGAATGAATTGGTATGACAGTCAGGTGTGTTGGAGGTGAATGTGTTCATAACCAGAGGCTGCTATGTGACAATAAGAAGTATTTCCAATATGTCATGGTTGGTAAGCACTATTTCCATCTCTATTTACAACATACAGTATCTAATCGGATAAATTAAGATTGGGTTATATTGTTATGGACTGCCATACATGATTTCTAAAAGTCATGTCTTTGTCATGAGTTCAAGGAAAAATGTTCCCTACTCTTAAAAATCAAGTTGATGGGATCTCCCATAAAGACCGCAGCAACATGTTTTTGTTGTCCAATGCATGGTGATACTATTATGAACACTATATAAATGTCACGGTTGTCGTAAGAACGGGACCAAGGCGCAGAATGAGTATAGTTCCTCATATTTATTTAAGTGAAACAAACAGAACAAAACAAAATAACAAAAACTTACAAAGACCGTGAGGACGTAGTGCCCAAACACACTAACAAACAATCAATATCCCACAAAACACAGTTGGGGAAATGGCTACCTAAATATGATCCTCAATCAGAGGCAACGATAAACAGCTGCCTCTAATTGGGAACCATATTAGCACCAACATAGAAATAGATATATTAGATCACCCCCAGTCACGCCCTGACCTACTACACCATAGAGAACCAAGGGCTCTCTATGGTCAGGGCGTGACAATAAAACTACAATTCAAGGTAACATTGCTTTGTAAATCCTATTTCTAAAAAAATCTGTAAAACGTAGGGTCTGATTATCACCTTCATGTATTGAAAAGTGGTGTGGGGGCTGTGCTTTGGCAAAGTGGGTGGGGTTATATCCTGCCTGTTTGGCCCTGTCCGGGGGTATCATCGGATGGGGCCACAGTGTCTTCTGATCCCTCCTGTCTCAGCCTCCAGTATTTATGCTGCAGTAGTTTATGTGTCGGGGGGCTAGGGTCAGTCTGTTACATCTGGAGTATTCTCTTGTCTTATCCGGTGTCCTGTGTGAATTTAAATATGCTCTCTCTAATTCTCTCTTTCTCTCTTTCTTTCCTTCTCTCGGAGGACCTGAGCCCTAGGACCATGCCTCAGGACTACCTGGCATGATGACTCCTTGCTGTCCCCAGTCCACCTGGCCATGCTGCTGCTCCAGTTTCAACTGTTCTGCCTGCGGCTACGGAACCCTGACCTGTTCACCGGACGTGCTTGTTGCACCCTCGACAACTACTATGATTATTATTATTTGACCATGCTGGTCATTTATGAACATTTTAACATCTTGACCATGTTCTGTTATAATATCCACCCGGCACAGCCAGAAGAGGACTGGCCACCCCTCATAGCCTGGTTCCTCTCTAGGTTTCTTCCTAGGTTTTTGGCCTTTCTAGGGAGTTTTTCCTAGGGAGTTTTTCCTAGCCACCGTGCTTCTTTCACATGCATTGCTTGCTGTTTGGGGTTTTAGGCTGGGTTTCTGTACAGCACTTTGAGATTTCGACTGATGTACGAAGGGCTATATAAAAACATTTGATTTGATTTGATTTGAAAAGAGGTCGAACAATTATCACATGTTTCCATTCAGTGGAAAGCCAAAGAGCAATCTTTTACCTCTTCACGCAATCACTGAGTTAAAGGTCAAATCTGGGATTGGTACATACTGCACATTGTTGGTTGTTGTTTGAATCACAGATTGACCATTTAATTGTTATATTATTTAGTGAAAATAAGAACATGGACTGTGATCCATCAACTGGGCTACAGGTGAGACTACAGCAACAGGTGAGACTACAGCAACAGGTGAGACTACAGCAACAGGTGAGACTACAGCAACAGGTGAGACTACAGCTACAGGGGAGACTACAGCTACAGGGGAGACTACAGCTACAGGTGAGACTACAGCTACGGGTGAGACTAAAGCAACAGGCGAGACTACAGCAACAGGTGAGACTACAGCAACAGGTGAGACTACAGCAACAGGTGAGACTACAGCAACAGGTGAGACTACAGCAACAGGTGAGACTACAGCTACAGGGGAGACTACAGCTACAGTGGAGACTACAGCTACAGGTGAGACTACAGCTATGGGTGAGACTAAAGCAACAGGCGAGACTACAGCAACAGGCGAGACTACAGCAACAGGTGAGACTACAGCTACAGGTGAGACTACAGCAACAGGTGAGACTACAGCTACAGGTGCGACTACAGCAACAGGTGAGACTACAGCTACAGGTGAGACTACAGCTACAGGTGAGACTACAGCTAGGGGTGAGACTACAGCAACAGGTGAGACTACAGCTACAGGTGAGACTACAGCTACAGGTGAGACTACAGCTATGGGTGAGACTACAGCAACAGGCGAGACTACAGCAACAGGTGAGACTACAGCTACAGGTGAGACTACAGCTAGGGGTGAGACTACAGCAACAGGTGAGACTACAGCTACAGGTGAGACTACAGCTAGGGGTGAGACTACAGCAACAGGTGAGACTACAGCTACAGGTGAGACTACAGCAACAGGTGAGACTACAGCAACAGGTGAGACTACAGCTACAGGTGAGACTACAGCTACAGGTGAGACTACAGCAACAAATCAGTGTAACCAGGAGGTGAGGCCTCATTTAACACAGTAAATTCATCAGGCTTAAGCCATGTTTCAGTCAGGCCAATCACATCAAGATTATGATCAGTGATTAGTTCATTGACTATAACTGCCTTGGAAGTGAGGGATCTAACATTAAGTAACCCAATTTTGAGATGTGAAGTATCACAATCTCTTTCAATAATGGCAGGAATGGAGGAGGTCTTTATACTAGTGAGATTACTAAAGCGAACACCGCCATTTTTAATTTTGCCCAACCTAGATCGAGGCACAGACACGGTCTCAATGGGGAAAGCTGAGCTGACTACGCTGACTGTGCTAATGGCAGACTCCACTAAGCTGGCAGGCTGGCTAACAGCCTGCTGCCTGGCCTGCACCCTATTTCATTCTGGAGCTAGAGGAGTTAGAGCCCTGTCTATGTTCGAAGATAAGATGAGAGCAACAGGTGAGACTACAGCTATAGGTGAGACTACAGCTACAGGTGAGACTACAGCAACAGGTGAGACTACAGCAACAGGTGAGACTACAGCAACAGGTGAGACTACAGCTACAGGTGAGACTACAGCTACAGGTGAGACTACAGCTACAGGTGAGACTACAGCTACAGGTGAGACTACAGCTAGGGGTACATAGCTTTGGTAATGCAACCATGCTCTAGGTTTAATGTAAGCCTCTGGACCACAACAAACGTGATCTGAAACTTAATATCTCCAAAGGAAATACAGGTAAGAACCTGGTTGATAATAAATATTGTACTTTTGCTAGGGATGTTATATACAGGGTCAGTACCTGTACCACTGGGGAAGCATCCGGAACACATTTATTTAACTAGGCAAGTCAGTTATAAAGAAACTCTTATTTTCAATAACAGCCTAGGAACAGTGGGTTAACTGCCTTGTTCAGGGGCAGAACGACATATCTTTACCTTGTCAGCGCAGGGATTTGATCTTGCAACCTTTTGGTTACTAGTCCAACGCTCTAACCACTAGGCTCCCTGCCACCACATCCAGATATAAAAGCAACTAATTCTCAAACACTGAGCAATATTTTATTTTTATCGATTACAAATTACATGACCCTCCCCTGGAATAGATTTCTAAAATAACCAACTCTCCCCTTGACTGAAATATAAAAAACATGTCCCTCCCCCATTTTCCTCCGGGTCCCAGAGGGGGAAGTAGGTAGAATAACACAAATGGATATTATATGATATATCTTTGGTCTGAGGTGTTTTGAGAACAGCCTTTTTTTTTACAATACAATCAACCTACTCTTTGAGCTTTTTCTCATTCCCATGAATAACTCAAACAGTGTGGATGAATGTACCAAACTCCTTGAAGTTGTCCCCGGTAAAAATTTATGGAGCTGAACGAAAAGTCATTCAAGGACCTGAAATTAGCCCAGTGGAGCGGAGAAGTATTTGATTGATATTTTATTGCACAGTGTGAATGAGTAGAAACCATGAACCCTGCCAAAATCCAGTGAGTAGGAGAGAGGCCCAGTGACTAGGACTTTAGAGAAGTGGAGAGAGGCCCAGTGACTAGGCCTTTAGAGAGGTGGAGAGAGGCCCAGTGACTAGGCCTTTAGAGAGGTGGAGAGAGGCCCAGTGACTAGGCCTTTAGAGAGATGGAGAGAGGCCCAGTGACTAGGCCTTTAGAGAGGTGGAGAGAGGCCCAGTGACTAGGTCTTTAGAGAGTTGGAGAGAGGCCCAGTGACTAGGCCTTTAGAGAGGTGGAGAGATGCCCTGTGACTAGGACTTTAGAGAAGTGGAGAGAGGCCCTGTGACTAGGCCTTTAGAGAGGTGGAGAGAGGCCCAGTGACTAGGTCTTTAGAGAGGTGGAGAAAGGCCCAGTGACTAGGCCTTTAGAGAGGTGGAGAGAGGCCCTGTGACTAGGCCTTTAGAGAGGTGGCGAGAGGGAGCCCAGTGACCAGGCCTTTAGAGAGATGGAGAGAGGCCCAGTGACTAGGCCTTTAGAGAGGTGGAGAGAGGCCCAGTGACTAGGTCTTTAGAGAGGTGGAGAGAGGGAGCCCAGTGACTAGGCCTTTAGAGAGGTGGAGAGAGGGAGCCCAGTGACTAGGCCTTTAGAGAGGTGGAGAGAGGCCCAGTGACTAGGTCTTTAGAGAGGTGGAGAGAGGCCCAGTGACTAGGCCTTTAGAGAGGTGGAAAGAGACCCAGTGACTAGGTCTTTAGAGAGGTGGAGAGAGGCCCAGTGACTAGGTCTTTAGAGAGGTGGAGAGAGACCCTGTGACTAGGCCTTTAGAGAGGTGGAGAGAGGGAGCCCAGTGACTAGGTCTTTAGAGAGGTGGAGAGAGGCCCAGTGACTAGGTCTTTAGAAAGGTGGAGAGAGGGGTTTGCCTTGGCGCACAATGAATACCTTGTTCACAATGACCGCTTTTAGCTACTGTTAGATTCTGGGTTAAACTTGGAACATTGTTATACTCAGCAGTATAGTATCTGAGGAGTGATAGAGACTGGTTTTTACATCAGAAGTTAATGGTTATCTGTAGGAGCCAGATGGCTTTGGAATGTGTTGGGTGGACGGGAGGAAGTCACAGGGTTGCTAGAGGGGATACGGGTGGAGAACTTTGGATTAGGCATCAAGGGGGTTGAGGTCAGGTCAGATCCCCTTAAGGGAGAAACAATGGTTTATTACCCCATCACTTCCTCTTCCTGTCTAACCATAAAATATAAAAGTAAGGATTGAATAGAAGGAGTTGTGCCTTAATTGGAGTATATATACTAGTGGTGGTGGAAACTTGTTTTGTCTAATGCAGCTGTATTGATCCTCTGGGAAGAATTAAACTTGGTTAAGCTTTCATAGTGTCCTTTGAGTTATTTACTCTGAGAATTAGAACCTAATGCTACCAAGTATATGGACTTCAGTTACATATCGGAAGTGAATAAAATAACGATAATGTAGACTACTGACACAGATGGTTATGTATGAAAATATTATCTTGCCCTGGGAATTACTCAATTCAATAAATCAGATTTTTGGCATGTGATATCAGTCTTCATTGCAAATTATATTCAGGATTGAAGAGATGTTTCAGTGAATGTCTTGCAGGCAGATCAGTTTTGAACAGACGTTTCAGTGAATGTCTTGCAGGTAAAGTCGACGGTCAGCTGAAACAGACCCTACACATTAGATAAGCCAACACAGCAGTGGGGTATTCCAGAAAACAGGATTATTAATTTCCTGCAGTAAAATTACCAAATTGTCCTCTAGTGGTCTCATGGGTGGAATGTTATTTATATTTTTCATAATTTCATAGTTAATACACATTATTTAGAAACTCCGGTGTTTTTATGTTAAACAGTTTTGTTATATTTCATTCTTCTGTGATGTACAGTGTATTTGGAAAGTATTCAGACACCTTGACTTTGTCTACATTTTGTTAAGTTACAGCCTTATTCTAAAATTGATTAAATAAATAAAAATCCTCATCAATCTACACGCAATACCCCATAATGTCAAAATTAAAATAGTTATGAATTTTTTGCTAACTTCTTAAAAAAAAAAAAAACGTTTTTTTTTTAAAGAAGTTAGCAAAAAATTCATTTATGTAAATTAGGTATATATATATATATATATATATATATATACATACACATATACATAATTTACATAAATATTCAGACCCTTTGCTATAAGCCTTGAAATTGAGCTCAGCTGCATCCATTGGACATACCTCTGATGTTTCTACAACTTAATGGAAGTCCACTTGTGGTAAATTCAATTGATGATTTGATTAGGAAAAGGCACACACCTGTCTGTATAAGGTCCCACAGTTGACAGTGCATGACAGAGTAAAAAGCAAGACATGAGGTCAAAGGAATTGTCTGTAGAGCTCCGAGACAGGATTGTGTCGAGGCACAGATCTGGGGAAGATTACCAAAACATTTCTGCAGTATTGAACGTCCCCAAGAACACAGTGGCCTCAGTCATTCCTATATGGAAGAAGTTTGGAACCACCAAGACTCTTCCTAGAGCTGGCCGCCAGGCTAAACTGAGCAGTCGGGGGAGAAGGACCTTGGTCAGGGAGGTGGCCGAGAACCTGATGGTCACTCTGATAGAGCTCCAGAGTTCCTCTGTGGAGAACCTTCCAGAAGGACAGCTATCTCTGCAGTACTCCACCTATCAGGCCTTTATGGTGGAGTGGCCAGACGGAAGCCACACCTCAGTGAAAACGCACATGACAACCAAAGGCACCTAAAGGACTCTCAGACCATGAGGAAGAAGATTGTCTGGTTTTATGAAACCAAGTTGGCCTGAATGCCAAGCGTCACATCTGGAGAAAACCTAGCACCATCCCTACTGTGAAGCATGGTGGTGGCAGCATCATGCTGTGGTGATGTTTTTCAGCAGCAGGGACTGGGAGACTAGTCAGGGTCGAGGGAAAGATGAACGAAGCAAAGTACAGAGAGATCCTTGATGAAAACATGCTCCAGAGCGCTCAGGACCTCAGACTGGGGTGAAGGTTCACCTTCCAACAGGACAATGACCCTAAGAACACAGCAAAGACGATGCAGGAGTGGCTTCGGGATAAGTCTCTGAATGTCCTTGAGTGGCCCAGCTATAGTTTGAACATCTCTGGAGAGACCTGAAAATAGCTATGCAGCAAAGCTCCTAATTAAACCTGACAGAGCTTGAGAGGATCTGCAGAGAGGAAAGGGAGAAACTCCCAAAATACAGGTGTGCCAAGTTTGTAGCGTCACACCCAAGAAGTCTCAAGGCTGTAATCGCTGCCAAAGGTGCTTCAACAAAGTACTGAGTAAATGGTCTGAATACTTATGTAAATGTGATATTTCATTATTTATTTTTTTACATCTGCAAAAATGTATAAACACCTGTTTTTGCTACACTTTATGCAGTATTGTGTGTAGATTGATGAGGGAAAAAACAATTTAATACATTTTTTGAATGAGGCTGTAAAAATGTGTAAAAAGTAAAGGGGTTTGAACACTTTCCAAATGCACTGTATATGTGGAGACTGTTTAGTGCCACAAATAAGATTTTAAATACACTACCGGTCAAAAGTTTTAGAACAGCTACTAATTCCATGGTTTTTCTTTTTTTTTACTATTTTCTACATTGTAGAATAATAGTGAAGACATTAAAACTGTGAAATAACACATATGGAATAATTGAGTAACCAAAAAATGATTAAATACGTATATTCTTCAAAATAGCTAAGCTTTGCCTTGATGACAGATTTGCACACTCTTGGCATTCTCTCAACCAGCTTCACCTGGAATGCTTTTCCAACAGTCTTGAAGGAGTTCCCACATATTCTGAGTACTTGTTGGCTGCTTTTCCTTCACTGTGCGGTCCGACTCATCCCAAACCATCTCAATATGGTTGAGGTAGGATGATTGTGGAGGCCAGGTCATCTGATGCAGCACTCCATCACTCTACTTCTTGGTCAAATAGCCCTTACACAGGCTGGAGGTGTGTTGGGTCAATGTCCTGTTGAAAAACAAATGATAGTCCCACTAAACCCAAACCAGATGGGCTGGTGAATCATTGCAGAATGCTGTGGTAGCCATGCTGGTTAAGTGTGCCTTAAATTCTAAATAAATCACAGACAGTGTCACCAATAAAGCACCGCCCCACCATACCACCTCTTCCTCCATGCTTCACGGTGGGAAATACATATGCGGAGATCATCCGGTTGGAACCAAAAATCTCAAATTTGGACTCAAGAGCAAAGAACAAATTTCCACCGGTCTAATGTCCATTGCTCTTGTTTCTTGGCCAATGCAATTCTCTTCTTCTTAATGGTGTCCTTTAGTAGTGGTTTCTTTGCAGCAATTTGACCATGAAGGCCTGAGTCACACAGTCTCCTCTGAACAGTTGATGTTGAGATGAACTCTGTGAAGCATTTATTTGGGCTGCAATTTCTGAGGATGGTAACTCTAATGAACATGTCCTTTGCAGCAGAGGTAACTCTAGGTCTTCCATTTCTGTGGCGTTCCTCGTGAGAGCCAGTTTCATCTAGCGCTTGATGGTTTTTGCAACTGCACTTGAAGAAACATTCAAAGTTCTTGAAATTTTCTGTGTTTACTGACCTTCATGTCTTAAAGTAATGATGGACTGTCGATTCTCTTTACTTATTTGAGCTGTTCTTGACATAGTCTTTTACCAAATAGGGCTAAGTCCATACTATCTTCTGTATACCCCCCTACCTTGTCACAATACAACTGACTGGCTCAAACGCATTAAGAAGGAAAGAAATTCCACAAATTAACTTTTAACAAGGCATACCTGTTAATTTAAATGCATTTCAGGTGACTACCTCATGAAGCTGGTTGAGAGAATGCGAAGAGTGTGCAAAGCTGTCATCAAGGCAAAGGGTGACTATTTGAAGAATCTATCTGAAGAATCTTCAAGAACACTTTTTTAGTTACTACATGATTCCATATGTGCTATTTCATAGCTTTGATGTCTTCACTATTATTCCACAATGTAGAAAATAGTAGAAATAAGATAAACCCTTGAATCAGTAGGAGTTCTAAAACCTTTGACCGGTAGTGTATATAAACGCAACGTGCAACAATTTCAAAGGTTTTACTGAGTTACAGCTCATATGAGGAAATCAGTCAATTGAAATAAATTCATTAAGCCCTAATCCATGGATTTCACATGACTGGGAAGATATGCATCTGTTGATCACAGATACAAAAAAAAAATGGGTCTCAGGATCTCGTTACGGTATTTTTATACATTCAAATTGCCATCCACAAAGTGCAATTGTGTTCGTTGTCTTTAGCAATACCTGCCCATACCATAACCCTACCGCCACCATGGGGCACTCTGGTCACAATGGTGACATCAGAAAACCGCTCGCCCACACAAAGCCACACACGTGGTCTGCGCTTCTGAGGCCGGTTTGACGTACAACCAAATTCTTTAAAACGACATTGGAGGTGGCTTATGGTAGAGAAATTAACATTAAATTTTTTGGCAACAGCTATGGTAGACATTCCTGCAGTCAGCATGCTAATTGCACACTACCTCAAAACTTGAGACATCTATGGCATTGTGTTGTGTGACAAACCTGCACATTTTAGAGTAGTCTTTAATTGTCCCCAGCACAAGGTGCACTTGTGTAATGATCATGCTATTTAATCCGGTTTTTGATATGCCACACCTGTCAGGTGGATTGATTATCTTGTCAAAGGAAAGTAGACAGGGATGTAAACAAATTTGTGCACAAAGTTTGAGAGAAATAAGCTTTTTTTCCCCACATATGGAACATTTTGGGGATCTTTTATCTCAACTCATGAAACAATTGGACCAACACTTTGCATGTTGTGCTTGTACTTTTGTTCAATGTGCATGCAAAAAAATATAAATAATAATGTTTCCTGATCTTTCTTATATTGCTCAGACATGGAACAGACACTTCAGAACAAACTTCCTTTAGATTTTTTTGGGGTGGACTATCTGTTGTTCCATGTAGTGAATATGTTATTCAATGTGCTTGTATTGGATAACAGCAGTAAGGACGTTCTGTTGTTCCATGTAGTGAATCTGCTATTCACATCGTTTCTATGGGCTAATAGCCCCATTGGAGTAAAATTAATGCCTTATATAAATGATATATTGTTACAAAATATATACAGAAGTACAGTTGAAGTCAGAAGTTTACATACTGTACGCTGGTTCGAGTCATCAAAACTCAGTTTTCAACCAATCCCCACATTTCTTGTTAAACAAACTATAGCTTTGGCAAGTCGGTTAGGACATCTACTTTGTGCATGACACAAGTAATTTTTCCAACAATTGTTTACAAACAGATTATTTCACTTATAATTTACTGTATCACAATTCTAGTGGGTCAGAAGTTTACATACACTAAGTTGACTGTGCCTTTAAACAGCTTGGAAAATTCCAGAAAATGATGTAATGGCTTTAAAAGCTTCTGATTGGCTAATTGACATCATTTGAGTCAATTGGAGGTGTACCTGTGGATGTACAGTATATCACAAAAGTGAGTACACCCCTCACATTTTTGTAAATATTTGAGTATATCTTTTCATGTGACAACACTGAATAAATGACACTTTGCTACAATGTAAAGTAGTGAGTGTACAGCTTGTATAACAGTGTAAATTTGCTGTCCCCTCAAAACAACACAACACACAGCCATTAATGTCTAAACCGCTGGCAACAAAAAAGTGAGTACAGCCCTAAGTGAAAATGTCCAAATTGGGCCCAAAGTGTCAATACAAGCTGTACACTCACTACTTTACATTGTAGCAAAGTGTAATTTCTTCAGAGTTGTCACATGAAAAGATATACTCAAATATTTACAAAAATGTGAGGGGGGTACTCACTTTTGTGATATACTGTATCTCAAGGCCTACCTTCAAACTCAGTGCCTCTTTGCTTGACATCATGGGAAAATCTAAATAAAACCTCAGAAAAGAAATTGTATACCTCCACAAGTCTGGTTAATGTGCTGGGAGCAATTTCCAAACGCCTGAAGGTACCACATTCATCTGTACAAAAAATAGTACGCAAGTATAAACACCATCTGATCACGCAGCCGTCATACCGCTCAAGAAGGAGACGCGTTCTGTCTCCTAGAGATGAACGTACTTTAGTGAGAAAAGTGCAAATCAATCCCAGAACAACAGCAAAGGACCTTGTGAAGATGCTGGAGGAAACAGGTACAAAAGTATCTATATCCACAGTAAAACAAGTCCTTTATCGGCATAACCTGAAAGGCCACTCAGCCAGGAAGAAGCCACTGCTCCAAAACTGCCATAAAAAAGCCAGACTACGGTTTGCAACTGCACATGGGGACAAAGATCGTACTTTTTGGAGAAATGTCCTCTGGTCTGATGAAACAAAAATAGAACTGTTTGGCCTTAATGACCATCATTATGTTTGGAGGAAAAAGGGGAGGCTTGCAAACTGAAGAACACCATCCCAACCGTGAAGCACGGGGGTGGCAGCATCATGTTGTGGGGGTGCTTTGCTGCAGGAGGGACTGGTGCACTTCACAAAATAGACTGCATCATGAGGAAGCAAAATTGTGTGGATATATTGAAGCAACATCTCAAGACATCAGTCAGGAAGTTAAAGCTTGGTCGCAAATGGGTTTTCCAAATAGACAATGACCCCAAGCATACTTCCAAAGTTGTGGCAAAATGGCTTAAGGACAACAAAGTCAAGGTATTGGAGTGGCCATCACAAAGCCCTGACCTCAAATCTATATAACATTTGTGGGCAGAACTGAAAAAGCATGTGTCCGAACAAAGAGGCCTACAAACCTGACTCAGTTATACCAGCTCTGTCAGGAGGAATGAGCCAAAATTCACCCAACTTATTGTGAGAAGCTTGTTGGAAGGCTACCCGAAACGTTTGACCCAAGTTAAACAATTTAAAGGCAATGCTACTAAATACTAATTGAGTGTATGTAAACTTGTGATGAAAGAAATAAAAGCTGAAATAAATCATTCTCTCTACTATTATTCTGACATTACACATTCTTAAACTAAAGTGGTGATCCTTACTGACCTAAGACAGAGAATTTGTACTCGGAGTAAATGTCAGGAATTGTGAAAAACTGAGTTTAAATGTATTTGGCTAAGGTGTATGTAAACACCACTTCAAATTAGTGGATTCGGCTATTTCAGTAACACCCAATGTTCCAGTGAACAGAAATCTTAACGCTTCAGCATACAATGACATTCTATAAGATTATATGTTTCCAACTTTGTGTCAACAGTTTGGAGAAGGCCCTTTCCTGTTTCAGCATATCCATACAGAAATGATCTGTCGATCATTGTGGAAGATCTTGACTGGCCTGCATAGAGCCCTGACCTCAACCCCATCTAACACCTTGGAAACGCCGACTGTTAGCCAGGTCTAATCGCCCAACATCAGTGCCCGTCCTCACTAATGTTCTTGTGGCTGAATGGAAGCACGTCCCCGCAGCAATGTTCCAACATCTGGTGGGAAGCCTTCACAGAAGAGTGGAGGCTGTTATAGCAGCAAAGGGGTGGAACAGCTCAATATTAATGCCCATAATTTTGGAATGAGATGTTCGACATGCAGGTGTCCACATACTTTTGTTTCATGTTGTGTATATTGTATAGTACCACATATCCATATCATAAACTGATTGAGGAATAGTGCAACTCTGTTGATTTATCGTACAATATATTTAACAAATGTTTTGTCATACCCATGGTATAAGGTCTGATATACCACGGCTGTCAGCCAGTCAGCATTCAGGGCTCGAGCTAGCCGTTTTATATTAGGGGACATACAAAGTGTGTGCAGTAGCATGCAGGCCAGATCATCCAATCAACTATCAAAACACAAATCAATTGGCATAGTCTCTTGAAGGCAAAGTACTCTTGAAGCTTGGTATCTATAGATCCAATCTTGATAGATGTATTCCCCATGGAACGAATTGAGTGGTATCTAGATATCCAATCTTAATAGATTGTATTTCCTATGGAACGTGTTGTATTTCAGCTTGTTAATCACCAAAGAGAAGGCACTCTTCGCCCCATTGGCAGGGCTTCAGTGGGCTACTAGTATAAGTTTAATTAGTGTTGTAGAACTGACGGGCATCAAGACTCCAAGTTCCTTGAAGTTTCAGGGTTGCCTTTGGCATCACTGACTGACCACGTAATCATTGCTTGGCACATCAGGGATATGGGCTTGGTTTTCAAAAGCTTTCGCTCCACTGATTTGCTGTGCATCCATGAGATTGATCTCAGAGGTTTATCTGAAGCAACATGCGCTCGCTTCCATCCCTTTTAGATTTGGGAGGTGTCTGGCCCCAAAGGGCTTGTGTTGTGTCCTTGCATCCGCCTGGCTCGTCAGAAACAGCCACAAACACACAAGATGGTGGGGTTGGTGGTGGAGGGAGCGAGATTATGATGGAAAATACTGCCAACATCAGGAGTCGCCTGTGGCCGTTATGATTAAAGGCAGACACACTGATACTATCAACTGTTGCTTCAAAAGAAGGCAGATAACGCTGGCCAACATTCATTAGGTCTTCAACTCAATTAAACACAAACGTATTCTTATCTCTCCTATCTGTAAACGGTCAATATTTCAAAATATTGGAATGTTGGTGTGAATGTGTGATAAAATAAATATAAAAATGCTGAAAATAAGACATTTTAACAGACGTTTTTATAATGGAAAAACTCTGGCATGACCATGAACTAGGTTATCTACAGGGATATTATTATTATGTTCATGTACTGATCTCACTTTTCAGGAGAGCACAGCAAAAAATGCCTCAGTAGTGATTGGGGAGTAGGAGGATTTAAGTGTACAAAAGTAAATCAAGTGTCACTAAACCAAGACTGAGGCTTGCAGCTGTTTTGAGTATTCAGAAGATGGTGCTATTTGTTGTGGTATGCATTGTTTTCATGAATTTGTTTATTTGTTCCCCATGGCTCTAACAGATGCCCTTTGCAAAAACACAGACTTTAATCTACACTGCCTGCCAGAGACTGAATAATGTTCAGAATACATATTAATACTGTATATATAGTTTTAACATCCTCCAATTTATTCCTACTTTTTCTACATCTCCTTATTCCAATCCGAGAGTTCTTGTAATGTATTTCTCACCAACAAAATGGTCTGACTTTAGTGCCATTAGGGCAGAGCTGTAGCTTAGTAACATAATAATGAAGCTAAGCTTAGCACTTATATCAAAGGTCACCGTGTAACAAGACTTAACTAACAGTGTGTACAGCCAAGTGGTAGGAGAAGTTAACTCTCATAGCCTTTTGCTCAAATATCTACCTCAACAGACTTCTTTGGAACCCTGTAAGTGATAATGCCCGAGAAGTCGGTGTTTGGAGGAACTATTGGCACAGGTTACCAACCTATTCAAATAATGATTGATAGATTTTAATTAAAAACATTATTTTGATGAATTTATTCATACTATTTCATCCTTCCACAAGATATAGTCCAAAAAGAAATCTAGGGTTGCTACCCAAGCCAGCTGGTCGTTCGTTCTATTGGTTCGGTTGCGAGAGACATGACCCAGTCGTTCAGTCTTTTTGTTCTGTATCTATGGACCAGTCGTTCGTACTAAATGTTTCATTGCCATCCTGGCTGGCAACGTTCTTATCCCTTGCTTGCTAGCTAGCCAACTACAGCTAACTTACAGTCACGTCAAACAGTGCAGCCAGAATAACAACAGTAGTTGTATTTGTTTAAGCTGTTTTCTAATGACATTTATTTGGATACATCCATAACAATGAGCTAATGAAGTGCGATTTCACCTGGTATAGATAATGTGCTCACTCGTCAGGACACTGTTGTTCAGAGGAGCTAGTTAACAACACAGCTAACACAATCACTTCAAACTGAAGCTGGAAAGACTGCAAACTAGCTTCGTTTGACCTTTTTTCAATTGACATTTCTTTGTATATATCCATAAAATGATGCCAGCTGATTCATGATTTCGACTGGCTGAGAAATGCTGCCTGCCTCTCTTTTTCGTCCCGACTCCCAACCCCTACATGTTCATTACTATGGGACAGTTGGAGATTGAATTTGAATATCGAAACAATATTGCAAATGTCAGAGAGACAGACAGCAAGTTTTATACAAATCTTCGCTGTTGAAAACTAAAAGAAATGTGAGATAATGTCTAGATGCTTTTGAAAGTGGACATCAAGTTTATAAATTGCCTGGCTGGGCTGATGAGACAGTGGATTGCGCAGTCAGATGGAACAGAGTAAATTCGGCATTTTTAACGTCATAGATTTAGCCGGTGGTATCTTGTGGAATAGACCGGGCTGGAACCAATCAGCATTCAGGATTAGACCCACCCGTTGTATAATGCACTGTAAATACCCAACAACAGAACACTGACTATTATCTCTAATGTGTATTTTTTTTTTTTATGGAATATTGTCAAACGTGTTACTTTGATGGACAAGCCGAGGCAAAGCCTCCCAGAGTTCAGGTTCCACATCATCAGTCAGGCTTTGTCCCAAATGGCACCCTATTTCCTTTGTAGTGCACTACTTTGTACCAGGGCCCATAGGACTGGTACAAATGTAGTGCACGATGTAGGGAATAGGGTGCTGTTTGGGATGCTTACCTTGGTTTATAGGCCCAGTGACTGCTGTGCTTGACACTGATTAATCTGTGCTGTCTGTCTGTGTTGGCAGTCATATACTCAGAGGTCATGTAAATATACAGCATATGAATACATGTTAAGATGATAATAAGTCCCTTATATGGGGGACTTTAAATGGTTCTGGACCGGTTGTGATTGACATTTTGGTGTACAAAGCACTCTGTGAAAGTCATAGTGCCTTATAGTTCCAGAAAGCCCCATCTGTCTGCTCAATGCTACCACTCTCTCAGTGGAGCTGACTTCAAGTGTCAGGTTTCAGACCCTACATTTGCATAAGGAGTGACGTGTCACATTTTCTGCCCTATTCAGACAAATAGTCGATTCGCTGTGATATTCTCAGGCGGATTTAGAGCTCTCAACATGAATTTTTTTTTTAATAATAATAATAATAATAATTTCATAGAATTGAAACAAGACCACTTTCTCTTGGTCGCAGATGCTTGGGGTGGCAGGTAGCCTAGTGGTTAGAGTGTTGGGTCAGTAACCGAAAGGCTGGTGGATCGAATTCCCGAGCAGACAAGGTAAAAATATGGCGTTCTGAACAAGGCAGTTAACCCACTGTTCCTAGGTCGTCATTGTAAGGAAGAATTTCTTCTTAAATGACTTGCCTAGTGAAATAAAAAAATAAATGAAAGCTGAAGTTGTAACGAACCTGCATACATTTTAATGGTGTCTGTGCAGCTCAGTGGATGTTTAGGATAACACTCTCTGTCAGCAGTCATATGAAATTGTGCCAATATTGTACTGTCCCTGAGTATGATCAAATATATTTATTACAGCTGTAAAAAAGGGTAAATCTCATAAAAAAGTGGTTTAGAATTTGATTGTTAATATTTTTAGAAAGCATTGCAGTCATTTTAAGCCCTATTGCATGACTTTTGTTGAATGGGAAAAACATATGATTTTTATGTATTTTAATCATATTTATACTATGTACATGACTTTGTTTCCTCAAAAGAAACTACACCTCAGCAATTTATAACATTTCCGGTTATTGTTTATGGCGATCTCGTGAAAAATAATTTTGTGTATGTCTATTTAGGCGGAAATCAACATTTTTCCCTATCGTTACATTTCTGTAATTATACAAAGTCAACTAGAGAAACACTGTCCGGATACGGATGTTTTCCCTACACCTACAGATACACTGGTTCTTCCTGTGGGAAGTAGGAAGTAGGGCACATATCCTGCTACAGATTTCAGCGCTAAAGTCAACAAAGTGATATCATTCACTTTTGCAGTGAGGTATACAATACTCAAATCCAACTTTTGTGCAGACAGATCAGTGTATCAGTGCATTTCCTAACCAGTATTTGTAATGTATGATATCAACGTCTCTAAGATATAATCCACTTGGATTGGTTGGAACTCGCCAATGTTTAAATTGGAATCGGTTGTGACGCTAACAGTGGCTTCATTCTCTGGTAGTGAAAATACATATTTAGGATCTTAATTTGATCCAGTTTGCTACAGCAGGAATATTATCCTTCCGCAAAAGGAAATGTGAATTATTATATGGATTATAATTAAATGGAACATTTTTATAGGGTTTGATACATTTTTCAAAAATCAGAAGTCTGACATTTTAAAGTGTAAATTACAAACTTTTAAAACCTTTTTAAACCTTGAATCCACTACACATTTGCAATTCCAGTTGAGCAGGAACATTCTCAGCACCAAAAGAGTGATCAAATTAATTGCTTATCTGTATGAATGTAGAACGGTTTCAGTGAGACCAACAGACAATCAGTTCTTACCTGTATGAATGTAGAGTCAGTGCATCAATTCTCCATAGCTTTGTTGTATTCATAGTATTCACCTCATGCAACTGCTTTCTTGTCACTGTCTTTAACAAACTGTTGACTTACAATAAGTGGAAGAAAGTTTGTTTGTCCTGTTCTTCAATCTGCCCACTATTCAGAAAGCGTATCTCATCTTGCTGAACTCTAAACAAATTTGACATTTACTACAAGTAGGGTGAGAACCACCGTCTGGCATTCATGATGGTTAGATTGACAAGCGTTAAATATCTTCAGCCCTGTTTCTGACTGTGTGCAGCTGTATAGGATAGGAAACTAATATCTATTATCATCACAAGAGGGCTTGTACTATTTCTGTTCCTGTTTAATGCACCAGGTCTCTGCCTGCTAGTATGCTCTCTAATGTCTCATCTATGATTCATTTTTATTACCCATGATTCCTGAGACAGTGGACCCCCTGTGGCATTTGCACAGAGACAAAGGGCAGGGCAGGAAGTTGGCTGACATCTAATCTGCAGGGAGATGTATGGCTGTTATTTATTGGGATTACGTCCCAAATTACACTCTATAACCTACAGTGTCTGGTGTACTATATTTAACCAGGGCCTATAACGAATAGGGTTCCATGTGGGACGCAGACTGTGTCTGCTGCGTTTGATCTCTGATTTGGTGACAGCCATGAAGGTATCAGCCATTCACGAATACATAGTCAAAATACTGCATATAATGTCTCAAAACACAAGGTCAGGGTCTGCCTATTTCCAATAGGAAAATAAAATGAAATAAAACTCAAACTACAAAAGAACCTTGCCCCTGTGTATCTGTGTAAAGCAAAACCCCAACTAGAGCTAGGACTCTCCTAGATTACTCTAAATAAAACATAATTCACTATGCTGATTAGTCCCCTGCAGATCATTTTCTCACCTTGTCTCTGTGTACATATTCCCTATCTCCGCATTTTAAATCACATTTAAATCAGCTACTGCCGTCCTCACTGGCGGAATGGTCAAATGAAAATACAACATGAATGACAACAGCGCAAGTCTATTCATTGGTCAAAGCAACGCTACTACTGGCAACCCAGTGTATTAATTTGTCTTAGCACGGGAATATAAACGATTGTAATTTTCTCATTTGAACAACCCTTCTTGATTCTTTATGTGGCCCTTTTTTTCTGCCAGTGATAGAAACACATTGAGATAAGAGGCTGTATGGTGTAACGCCCTGGCCATAGAGAGGGGTTTTTTGTTCTTTATTTTGGTTAGGCCAGGGTGTTACATTGGGTGGGCGTTCTATGTTCTGTTTCTATGTGTTTGCATTTCTTTGTTTTGGGCGGTGTGTGTGGCTCCCAAATCAGGCACAGCTGAAGTTCGTTGCTGTTGATTGGGAGCCACACATAAGTGCATGTTTTTCCGTTGGGGTTTTGTGGGTAAATGTTTCTGTCATTGTGTTTCACCTGACAGGACTGTTTGGCTGTCAGTTTTCTCATTTTGTTTTGTGTAGTGTACTTTAGTAAATTAAATATGATGAACACTAACTCCGCTGCATTTTGGTCTTCTTCCGAAGACAGCTCTTACACATGGGTTCTAACCATATGAATGAATATTCATCGTTTAGGGCTTACCAACAAGACATGTTGCTTCAAAATAATACCTTAGTCACCGTCTCAACAGCCAAACACAAACTCATGTGATATTGATCATTTTGATGTCTTTGTGAATACAATTACACTATTTGATATTCGAAATGTCCAAAGTATGAAACATAAATTGGTTATAGATGTCACAAGTTGACTATATTGCGGGCATAATTGGTCATTCACGAGAGAAGATGGACTCTACCAGGTCCCGTACTGCTCAGATTTATAGCCAGCATACTTTTCAAAAGACGTATAGCTTGTTCTGATTTGAGTTAGATGTGCTTAACTCAGACTCATCTAAATCCTCCATACATTTTTTTCCAATGGTCTAACATGCACCAAGCCGTTTACAGGGCTCTCGTCAAAAGTTGTGCACTACGTAGGGAATAGAGTGTAATTTGGTACACACCCTCTGTCTCTATCCAAGCATGGACGTGTCACCTCCGGACAGGGAGGGTCATCAAATCTCCAGCTAGTATTTTATGTGACCTAATCTTCTTAAACCTGCAGTAAAGCCATTATGTCACCACTCTACCCCTACCCCTCTAATCCTACCCCTGTACCCCTGTACCCCTACCCTCTATACCCTACCCTCTCTAACCATATCCCTGTACCCCTACCCTCTCTACCCCTACCCCTCTAACCCAACCCTCTCTACACTTAACCTCTATACCCCTACCCTCTCTAACCATATCCCTGTACCCCTACCCTCTCTACCCCTACCCCGCTAACCCAACCCTCTCTACACTTAACCTCTATAACCCTACCCTCTCTAACCCTACCCCTGTACCCCTGTACCCCTACCCTCTATACCCCTACCCTCTCTAACCATATCCCTGTACCCCTACCCTCTCTACCCCTACCCCTCTAACCCAACCCTCTCTACACTTAACCTCTATAACCCTACCCTCTTTACGCCAACCCTGCACACCATCTTAACTCTCCTCTACCCTGATACAATCCTCAACCTGGTCTCATAGACTAGAAGTAACATAGTACATTTAAATCTGGGACACATAAATGAGCAATTTAGCTAATTAACTTTTCAACAACTTACAACTTTTATTCAACTTTGCAACTACTTAGCATGTTAGCTTCCCCCTCCCCTAACCCTAACCCCATAAGCTAACCCTTCCCCTAACCTTAACCCCATGAGCTAACCCTTCCCCTAACCCTAACCTTAACCCCATGAGCTAACCCTTCCCCTAACCCTAACCTTAACCCCATGAGCTAACCCTTCCCCTAACCCTAACCTTAACCCCATGAGCTAACCCTTCCCCTAACCCTAACCTTAACCCCATAAGCTAACCCTTCCCCTAACCCTAACCTTAACCCCATAAGCTAACCCTTCCCCTAACCCTAACCTTAACCCATAAACTAACCCTTCTCCTAACCCTAACCTTAACCCCATAAACTAACCCTTCCCCTAACCCTAATCTTAACCCCATAAGCAAACCCTTCTCCTAACCCTAACCTTAACCCCATAAACTAACCCTTTCCCTAACCCTAACGTTAACCCCATAAGCTAACCCTTCCCCTTCTCCTAACCCTAATCTTAACCCCATGAGCTAACCCTTCCCCTAACCCTAACCTTAACCCCATAAACTAACCCTTCCCCTTCTCCTAACCCTAATCTTAACCCCATAAGCTAACCCTTCCTCTAACCCTAACCTTAAAACCATAAGCTAACCCTTCCCAACCCTACTCTTAACCCCATAAGCTAACCCTTACCCTAACCCTAATCTTAACCCCTAACCCCTAGCCTAGCTATAATTAGCCAACTAGCTAATGTTAGCCACTTAGTCACCTAGCTAGAATTCGTGTCATACTGTATTTTTTGTACATTCCGATCATATAGTACGTTTTGCAAATTCGGAACATATAATATGTAATGTAATTTGGAATGGTTGACGGAAATCCACAAATGAATACATACCATACAAAATGTAACATACCATCCTACCACTCCTATACCTCTATCCTGTCACCAAGCTACCCCTCCGATACAACTACCATCCTACCATCCTACCACTCCTCTAACCTGCCATCATCCTACCACTCCTCTACTTCTATCCTGTCACCACTCTACCTTTATCAAGCTACCACTCCGATACAACTACCTTTCCTACCACTCCTCTAACCTGCCATCATCCTACCACTCCTCTACCCTGCCCACCATCCTACCACTCCTCTGCCCACCATCCTACCACTCCTCTACCCACCATCCTACCACTCCTCTACCCACCATCCTACCACTCCTCTACCTCTACCCTGCCCACCATCCTACCACTCCTCTACCTCTACCCTGCCATCCATCCTACCAATCCTCTACCCTGCCCACCATCCTACCACTCCTCTACCCTGCCCACCATCCTACCACTCCTCTACCTCTACCTCTACCCTGCCACCATCCTACCACTCCTCTACCCTGCCCACCATTCTACCACTCCTCTACCCTGCCCACCATCCTACCACTCCTCTACCTCTACCCTGCCCACTATCCTACCACTCCTCTACCTCTACCCTGCCCACTATCCTACCACTCCTCTACCTCTACCCTGCCCACTATCCTACCACTCCTCTATCTCTACCCTGCCACCATCCTACCACTCCTCTACCTCTACCCTGCCACCATCCTACCACTCCTCTACCCTGCCAACCATCCTACCACGCCTCTACCCTGCCCACCATCCTACCACTCCTCTCTCTTTACCCTGCCACCATCCTTCCACTCCTCTACCCCGCCAACCATCCTAACACCCCTCTACCCTGCCCACCATCCTACCACTCCTCTCTCTTTACCCTGCCACCATCCTTCCACTCCTCTACCCTGCCCACCATCCTACCACTCCTCTACCCTGCCCACTATCCTACCACTCCTCTACCTCTACCCTGCCACCATACTACCACTCCTCTACCCCGCCAACCATCCTACCACGCCTCTACCCTGCCCACCATCCTACCACGCCTCTACCCTGCCCACCATCCTACCACTCCTCTATCTCTACCCTGCCACCATCCTTCCACTCCTCTACCCTGCCCACTATCCTACCACTCCTCTACCTCTACCCTGCCCACCATCCTACCACCCCTCTACCCTGCCCACCATCCTACCACACCCTCTATCCTGCCCACTATCCTACCACTCCTCTACCCTGCCACCATCCTACCACTCCTCTACCTCTACCCTGCCACCATCCTACCACTCCTCTACCGTGCCCACCATCCTACCACTCCTCTACCTCTACCCTGCCCACCATCCTACCACTCCTCTACCTCTACCCTGCCCACCATCCTACCACTCCTCTACCCTGCCCATCATCCTACCACTCCTCTAACCTGCCCACCATCCTACCACTCCTCTACCTGCCCACCATCCTACCACTCCTCTACCCTGCCCACCATCCTTCCACTCCTCTACCTCTACCCTGCCCACCATCCTACCACTCCTCTACCCTGCCCACCATCCTTCCACTCCTCTACCTGCCCACCATCCTTCCACTCCTCTACCTCTACCCTGCCCACTATCCTAAATTAAATTTACATCAGCTGATATCTCAAAGTGCTGAAACCCTACCATTCCACTACCCTAGCCACCATCCTACCACTCTGCTACCCTGCCCACCACCCTACCACTCCTCTACCCACCATCCTACCACTCCTCTACCCTGCCCACCATCCTACCACTCCTCTACCTTGCCCACCATCCTACCACTCCGCTACCCACTATCCTACCACTCCTCTACCTGCCCAGCATCCTACCACTCCTCTACCTCTACCCTGCCCACCATCCTACCACTCTTCCACCCTGCCCACCATCCTACCACTCCTCTACCCGGCCCACCATTCTATCACTCTTCCACCCTGCCCACCATCCTACCACTCTTCCACCCTGCCCACCATCCTACCACTCCTCTACCCTGCCACCATACTACCACTCCTCTACCCCGCCAACCATCCTACCACGCCTCTACCCTGCCCACCATCCTACCACTCCTCTATCTCTACCCTGCCACCATCATTCCACTCCTCTACCCTGCCCACTATCCTACCACTCCTCTACCTCTACCCTGCCCACCATCCTACCACCCCTCTACCCTGCCCACCATCCTACCACACCCTCTATCCTGCCCACTATCCTACCACTCCTCTACCCTGCCACCATCCTACCACTCCTCTACCTCTACCCTGCCACCATCCTACCACTCCTCTACCCTGCCCACCATCCTACCACTCCTCTACCTCTACCCTGCCATCCATCCTACCACTCCTCTACCCTGCCCACCCTCCTACCACTCCTCTACCCTGCCCACCATCCTACCACTCCTCTACCCTGCTCACCATCCTACCACCCCTCTACCCTGCCCACCATCCTACCACTCCTCTACCCTGCCCACCATCCTACCACTCCTCTACCTCTACCCTGCCCAACATCCTACCACTCCTCTACCCTGCCCACCATCCTACCACTCCTCTACCCTGCCCACCATCCTACCACTCCTCTACCCTGCCCACCATCCTACCACTCCTCTACCCTGCCCACCATCCTACCACTCCTCTACCCTGCCCACCATCCTACCACTCCTCTACCTCTACCCTGCCCACTATCCTACCACTCCTCTATCTCTACCCTGCCACCATCCTACCACTCCTCTACCGCTACCCTGCCACCATCCTACCACTCCCCTACCCCGCCAACCATCCTACCACCCCTCTACCCTGCCCACCATCCTACCACTCCTCTATCTCTACCCTGCCACCATCCTTCCACTCCTCTACCCTGCCCACTATCCTACCACTCCTCTACCTCTACCCTGCCCACCATCCTACCACCCCTCTACCCTGCCCACCATCCTACCACACCCTCTACCCTGCCCACTATCCTACCACTCCTCTACCCTGCCACCATCCTACCACTCCTCTACCCTGCCCACCATCCTACCACTCCTCTACCCTGCCCACCATCCTACCACTCCTCTATCTGCCCACCATCCTACCACTCCTCTACCTGCCCACCATCCTACCACTCCTCTACCCTGCCCACCATCCTACCACTCCTCTACCCTGCCCACCATCCTTCCACTCCTCTACCTGCCCACCATCCTTCCACTCCTCTACCTCTACCCTGCCCACTATCCTAAATTAAATTTACATCAGCTGATATCTCAAAGTGCTGAAACCCTACCATTCCACTACCCTAGCCACCATCCTACCACTCTGCTACCCTGCCCACCACCCTACCACTCCTCTACCCACCATCCTACCACTCCTCTACCCTGCCCACCATCCTACCACTCCTCTACCTTGCCCACCATCCTACCACTCCGCTACCCACTATCCTACCACTCCTCTACCTGCCCAGCATCCTACCACTCCTCTACCTCTACCCTGCCCACCATCCTACCACTCTTCCACCCTGCCCACCATTCTACCACTCTTCCACCCTGCCCACCATCCTACCACTCCTCTACCCTGCCCACCATCCTACCACTCCTCTACCCTGCCCACCATCCTACCACTCCTCTATCTCTACCCTGCCCACTATCCTACCACTCCTCTACCCTGCCCACTATTCTACCACTCCTCTATCTCTACCCTGCCCACCATCCTACCACTCCTCTATCTCTACCCTGCCCACCATCCTACCACTCCTCTACCCTGCCCACCATCCTACCACTCCTCTATCTCTACCCTGCCCACCATCCTACCACTCCTCTACCCTGCCCACTATTCTACCACTCCTCTATCTCTACCCTGCCCACTATCCTACCACTCCTCTACCCTGCCCACCATCCTACCACTCCTCTACCTCTACCCTGCCCACTATTCTACCACCCCTCTACCCTGCCCACTATCCTACCACTCCTCTATCTCTACCCTGCCCACCATCCTACCACTCCTCTACCTCTACCCTGCCCACTATTCTACCACCCCTCTACCCTGCCCACCATCCTACCACTCCTCTATCTCTACCCTGCCCACTATCCTACCACTCCTCTACCCTGCCCACCATCCTACCACTCCTCTACCTCTACCCTGCCCACTATTCTACCACCCCTCTACCCTGCCCACTATCCTACCACTCCTCTATCTCTACCCTGCCCACTATCCTACCACTCCTCTACCCTGCCCACCATCCTACCACTGCTCTACCTCCACCCTGCCACCCAGCCACCATCCTACCACTCCTCTACTCCTAACCTGCCCATCATCCTACCACTCTCTCTACCCTGCCACCATCCTACCACTCCTCTACCCTGCCCACCATCCTACCACTCCTCTACCCTGCCCACCATCCTACCACTCCTCTACCCTGCCCACCATCCTACCATTCCTATACACTGCCCACCATCCTACCATTACTCTACCCTAGCCACCATCCTACCACCTTGCCCACCATCCTACCACTCCTCTACGCTGCCCACCATCCTACCGCTCCTCTACCCTGCCCAGCATCCTACCACTCCTCTACCTCTAACCTGCCCACCATCCTACCACTCCTCTACGCTGCCCACCATCCTACCACTCCTCTAGCCTGCCCACCATCCTACCACTCTTCCACCCTGCCCACCATCCTACCACTCCTCTACCCGGCCCACCATTCTACCACTCTTCCACCTTGCCCACCATCCTACCTCTACCCTGCCCACCATCCTACCACTCCTCTACCCTGCCCACCATCCTACCACTCCTCTACCCTGTTCCCCATCCTACCACACCTCTACCCTGCCATCATCCTACCACTACTCTACCCTGACCACCATCCTACCACTCCTCTACCTCTACCCTGCCCACCATTCTACCACACCTCTACCCTGCCCACCATCCTACCACTCCTCTACCTCTACCCTGCCCACCGTCCTACCACTTCTCCACCCCTTCCTCTCAGCATATTATCTTGCAGACATTAATATTTTATATTCAAAGTTAGTTAAGTATTTAACTAGTCTGGCCATCCCAGTCCGTCCTCTCAAAAGTAGAGCATTGATATTGAAATGGAGTATATATCCTCTGAATTTCTGGTTTGAGAGAGAGCTAGTGATTATCAATACAAGTCCTTTAGCATGTTGTTTTTATTATTAAATGATGACAAATAAGCACATATTGTGCTTGTACTTATCTTTTACTTGATCATTAAAAAAATATGAAATCCTTTCAAAGAAAAATGAGAAAATGAGAAAATAGCCTCTCAGTTCAAGCCTTGAAGATACTGTCAATGTGACTCAGGCCTGGAGGTATTGTCTACAGCACTGATTGGACGACTCAGGCCTGGAGGTATTGTCTTCAGCACTGATTGGATCACTCAGGCCTGGAGGTATTGTCTTCAGCACTGATTGGATCACTCAGGCCTGGAGGTATTGTCTACAGCACTGATTGGACGACTCAGGCCTGGAGGTATTGTCTACAGCACTGATTGGATCACTCAGGCCTGGAGGTATTGTCTACAGCACTGATTGGACGACTCAGGCCTGGAGGTATTGTCTTCAGCACTGATTGGATCACTCAGGCCTGGAGGTATTGTCTACAGCACTGATTGGACGACTCAGGCCTGGAAGTATTGTCTACAGCACTGATTGGATCACTCAGGCCTGGAGGTATTGTCTTCAGCACTGATTGGATCACTCAGGCCTGGAAGTATTGTCTACAGCACTGATTGAATGACTCAGGCCTGGAAGTATTGTCTTCAGCACTGATTGAATGACTCAGGCCTGGAGGTATTGTCTACAGCACTGATTGAATGACTCAGGCCTGGAAATATTGTCTACAGCACTGATTGAATGACTCAGGCCTGGAGGTATTGTCTACAGCACTGATTGAATGACTCAGGCCTGGAAGTATTGTCTACAGCACTGGTTGAATGACTCAGGCCTGGAAGTATTGTCTACAGCACTGATTGGACGACTCAGGCCTGGAAGTATTGTCTACAGCCCTGATTGGACGACTCAGGCCTGGAAGTATTGTCTACAGCACTGATTGGACGACTCAGGCCTGGAAATATTGTCTACAGCACTGATTGGATGAACATGGCTTCAGAGACTTCTCATTTGTTTGGTGATGTACTGTGCATTCTGTCTTTGCTTTGAAACCTTTGGTAGAAATAAAGCAGAGAAAATATGGTAAGTCCCTAACAGCAAAGAAAGTACAGTAAGTCCCTAATAGCTGAGAAAGTATGGTAAGTCCCTAATAAGTCTTTGTTAGGTAAAGCCCCGCCTTATCTCAGCTCACTGGTCAACATACAGTAGCAACACCCCAATAGCACTCACTCCAGCAGGTATATTTCACTGGTCATCCCCAAAGCCAACTCCTCCTTTGGCCGCCTTTCCTTCCAGTTCTCTGCTGCCAATGACTGGAACGAATTGCAAAAATCACTGAAACTGGAGACATATATCGCCCTCAATAACTTCAAGCATCAGCTGTCAGAGCAGCTTACCGATCATTGCACCTGTACATGGCCCATCTGTATATAGCCCACCCAACTATCTCATCCCCATATTGTTTTTGTTTTTTTGCTCCCCAGTATCTCCACTTGCACATCATCTTCTGCACATCTATCACTCCAGTGTTAATGCTAAATTGTAATTATTTCACCACTTTGGCCTATTTATTGCCTTACCTTCCTAAACTTACTACATTTGCACACACTGTATATAGATTGTTCTATTGTGTTATTGACTGTACGTTTGTTTATCCCATATGTAACTCTGTATTGTTTGTGTCGCACTGCTTTGCTTTATCTTGGCCAGGTCGCATTTCTAAATGATAACTTGTTCTCAACTGGCCTACCTAGTTTTATAAAAGGTGAAATAAAAAAAATAAAAATAAAAAACAGCAGAGAAAGTACGGTAAGTCCCTAACAGCAGAGAAAGTACTGTAAGTCCTTCACAGAGAAAGTACGGTAGGTCCCTCACAGCAGAGAAAGTATGGTAAGTCCCTAACAGCAGAGAAAGTACTGTAAGTCCTTCACAGAGAAAGTACGGTAGGTCCCTAACAGCAGAGAAAGTACGGTAAGTCCCTAACAGCAGAGAAAGTACTGTAAGTCCTTCACAGAGAAAGTATGGTAGGTCCCTCACAGCAGAGAAAGTACGGTAAGTCCCTAACAGCAGAGAAAGTACTGTAAGTCCTTCACAGAGAAAGTATGGTAGGTCCCTAACAGCAGAGAAAGTACGGTAGGTCCCTAACAGCAGAGAAAGTACGGTAAGTCCCTCACAGCAGAGAAAGTACGGTAAGTCCCTCACATCAGAGAAAGTACGGTAAGTCCCTCACATCAGAGAAAGTACGGTAAGTCCCTCACATCAGAGAAAGTACGGTAAGTCCCTCACATCAGAGAAAGTACGGTAAGTCCCTCACATCAGAGAAAGTACAGTAAGTCCCTAACAGCTGAATGTCACTTACTCTTTACAAAACATGCTGACGTACAAAAGTAAGCAAGCACATTATACTTTGAACTTGGAAGTCAAGGTCATTCAATTCAGATCCCAAGTTATTAAACACAGCTTTCCTTTACTCCCAACCAAACAGACTACGTTTCTATAGATTCTATAGTTTCTATAGATTATATAGGTTAATTGTGTTGATTTACAGGACTGTACAAAGTTCACTAAAATGGTCAATCTAATTATCAAGGGTAACCCAAGTTTAATTTCACAGATTGGCAAGAGCTTTCAGTTTACTCCCAGTGAAGATCACAAGGGCACATACAGTATATAGAGGATTTTGTTGCCCAGAGTCTCTGAAAGACTGTCAGACGTTGACAGCTTCCAACAATAGAAACCAAGGGGATGTGGATGTAATGTGAAAAGAGTCAAATCCTTCCTGTTACCTAAGCCGGTCTTGAACCCTGCACAAGGAGAAGTAGATGCACCTACACTAGCAATGTTCTCTTCAAGGTGGCTTCTTTCACCTTGTCACCAGATTAATAAATCATCTGTGAAAATGTAGCATCACAGTAATGGCTTTCAAAGCAAGCGGCCTTGTGGCGATAGGTGCTGTTGAAATCTCTCTTTAAAAATGAATGTGTTAAATAAAATAAAAATCTCCATTACCTATCTCTAATGTTTCCATTTCACCTTGTTTTTCAATCCTCACACACTCTGGGAAAGTAGTGTACAGAGTTACAGAAATCCAAAGTAAAGTAGTGAATGTATAAATCTGTGTGGTTCTACAAAAATAATCCAGCTAGGAGTTTTAACTTCTGTCATTTAAAGAAAGTATTTATATATGCTTAACACAATAAATGAACTCATTGTTTGATCACTCAAAGATTAACATTGACAGTATCTTCTAACAGGCATGACTGCCATTCTTTGTGTGACTCACTTTTGACAAATTAAAATGGCACGTATGCCCTTCTGACAGGGGTGATGTATATTGAGAAGTGTCAGTCAGTCAGTCAGTCAGTCAGTCAGTCAGTCAGTCAGTCAGTCAGTCAGTCTCTCTCTCTCTCTACCTACCTCTCTCTACCTACCTCTCTCTACCTACCTCTCTCTACCTACCTCTCTCTACCTACCTCTCTCTACCTACCTCTCTCTACCTACCTACCTCTACCTACCTACCTCTACCTACCTCTACCTACCTACCTCTACCTACCTACCTCTACCTACCTACCTCTACCTACCTACCTCTACCTACCTACCTCTACCTACCTACCTCTACCTACCTACCTCTACCTACCTACCTCTACCTACCTACCTACCTACCTCTACCTACCTACCCTACCTACCTACCTCCCTCTACCTACCTACCCTCCCTCTACCTACCTACCTCCCTCTACCTACCTACCTACCTCCCTCTACCTACCTACCTCTACCTACCTACCTACCTCCCTCTACCTACCTACCTACCTCCCCCTCTACCTACCTACCTACCTCCCTCTACCTACCTACCTACCTCCCTCTACCTACCTACCTCCCTCTACCTACCTACCTACCTCCCTCTACCTACCTACCTACCTACCTCCCTCCCTCCCTACCTACCTACCTACCTACCTACCTACCTACCTACCTACCTACCTACCTACCTCCCTCTACCTACCTACCTACCTCCCTCTACCTACCTACCTCCCTCTACCTACCTCCCTACCTCCCTCTCTACCTCTCCCGCTCTCTACCTCTCCCGCTCTCTACCTCTCCCGCTCTCCGTCGCCCGCTCTCCTACCCTCCCGCTCTCCTACCTCCTACCTCTCCCGCTCTCTACCTCTCCCGCTCTCTACCTCTCCCGCTCTCTACCTCTCCCGCTCTCTACCTCTCGCTCTCTACCTCTCGCTCTCTACCTCTCGCTCTCTACCTCTCGCTCTCTACCTCTCGCTCTCTACCTCTCGCTCTCTACCTCTCGCTCTCTACCTCTCGCTCTCTACCTACCTACCTCTCTCGCTCTACCTCGCTCTACCTCTCGCTCTACCTCTCTCTATACCTCTCTCTACCTCTACCTCTCTCTACCTCTCTCTACCTCTCTCTCTACCTCTCTCTCTACCTCTCTCTCTACCTCTCTCTCTACCTCTCTCTCTACCTCTCTCTCTACCTCTCTCTCTACCTCTCTCTCTACCTCTCTCTCTACCTCTCTCTACCTCTCTCTACCTCTCTCTACCTCTCTCTACATTGAGGGAACTGACAAGGTTCCTGAATGAGACCGGGGGGGTTAATCTTGAGGCTTTTTTTTCTGATCCGAGAAAGTTTGTGAGATCAGTACAACATGCTATGAAAAATGAGGGGCATGGTGTCCTCTCATCCAGGAAACGGTTTAGGTTGAGGAAGTGGGTCACAACAGTGCGTAAAAGTTTACCTTCAGACACTGTTTAGATGTATAGTTTCTTTATGGCACTGTGGCCTTTTGAGCTTTGCTATTGGTCTCTTTCCTTGCTGGCTTTTCTCCCACTTCTTATGGAGACTCTTCGGGTAGGCTCGCTCAATATGAATGGCGCCAGAGGAGAGAGGAGTGTGTTTGGTGAATATGTAAAAAAACTAAAAAGTACAGGTCTTGTTTCTGCAGGAGATGCATAGTGATGTGTTGAATGAAGTCGATTGGGGGCTCTGGTGGAAAGGGGCAAGTGTGTTGAGCCATGGGACACATTTTACTGCAGGGGTGGCAGTCCTTTTTGTACCGGGTCTGTCTGTAAAATGTGCTCGTCAAAGGAGGTGTGTAGGGGTAGGCTGCTTGTTGTAAAAGCAGAAATTAACAACATGGGTTTTGTCTTTATAAATGTGTATGCGCCTAATACTTGGAGAGAGAGGGGGGTTCTATTTGGGGATCTTAGACAGGAACTCTCACAGGTAGCGCCTGAGGAGATGCTGGTGGTCGGCGGCGACTGGAACTGTACAATGGCTTTTACAAAAGACAGAAATGGGAGAAGAGCCTCATTCAGTGTCAGTGGGAGTGGTAAGGGACATCATTAATTAGTTTGACCTAGTGGATGTTTGGAGAACTAAACATCCCAACACAAGAAAATATACATGGGTGAAGGTTTTGGGGGCTAGGGTGAGTGCAGCCCGACTTGATCGGTTTTACATGTCCAGGAATCGGAGCAATAGGCTGTTGGGCGCTACCATTCTCCCAGTGGGGTTTTCCGATCACCACATAACCATGGCTCGGCTGTCTATTTCACCAGGGCCCCGGCAGGCATCCTATTGGAAGTTTAATGTAAAGCTCTTACAAGATGCCAGTTTTTGCTCAGGTTTCCAGACCTTTTGGGAAAGGTGGGGGCAGCGAAGAGAGGAGTATGAGTCTGAGTCAATGGTGGGATGTGGGGAAAGTCCAAATTCAGCTTTTCTGTCAAAAGTATACAGCTCTCTCATCCTCAGAGGCTAGGAGAGTATTGGGGGAACTCGAGCGTAGTATTAGTGAGATGGAGGTAGAGATGGTGAGACAAGGCAATGTAGACCTCCAGGCTAATTTAGCTGAATTACATCGTTTTTTCTAGGTTAAAGCAAAGGGAGCACTTGTAAGAGCTAGGTTCTCCATGCTCAAGGAGATGGATGCTCCCAGCTCCTTCTTCTTTGGTTTGGAAAGACAGAGCGGTAAAGCCAAGGGTTTGCATTGTCTACGGCTGTCTGATGGGCAGGTGACCTCTGTGGTGTTGGAGATGCAGGAGCGGACTGTGGAGTTTTATACTGAGTTGTATAGGGTAGAAATGTGTGATCTATGTGTGCTCAGCTCTTGTTCGCAGGACTCCCTAAGCTCTCTCTGGCTATCGTATGGACACTATGTCGTAGGGGGATGAAATGGACATTCCTCTGTTGTCCCATGAACTGGCAGAGGCCGTAACCCAGATGTCCCCCGGTCATGAACCGGGGGTTGATGGACTCCCAGCGGAATTTTATAAACAATTATGGGGAACAATTGGACAGGACTTCTTTTGCATGTTGCATGAATGCGTCGGGGTAGGAAAGTTGCTGATGAGCTGCCGTCGGGCGGCTCTGTCTCTCCTGCCAAAGAAAAGGGACTTGTGTGAACTTAAGAACTGGAGGCCTGTGGCATTGCTCTGTGCGGACTACAATATATTTGCCAAGGACCTCTAACAGACTGAAGTCCCATCTGGACTCGATAGTACATAAGGACCAAACATTTTGTGTACCGGGACGCTCAATCACGGACAACTTGTTCTTAATCAGGGACGTGTTGGACTTGTCGAGAGTTTCTAAATGTGAACTTTGGACTAGTCTCTTTAGATCAAGAGAAGGCTTTTGATAGAGTGGAACGTGAGTATCTGTTTAATGTGATGTCTGTGTTTGGGAAGAGTTTTTTGACCTGTGTGAAGCTGTTGTATGCTGGGGCGTCATGTATGGTCAAGGTGGGAGGGGGGCTCAGTAGGCCAGTCTAGGTGAGACAGGGCATTAGACAAGGATGCCCTCTATCGGGTCAGTTATATACACTAGCTGGCTGAAGGGAACCAGCATGCGCACAGCTGAGGAAAGCTGGCGCATTAAGGTTGGACTGGCAGCCGTTCCTCATGAAGCTGGAGAGGCTGAGTACAGCAGGTCTCTCAGATTTTTACTCTGCAGTGCTGAGGGCCTGGCAGCTGCTAAGGCCCACACGAGAAGGGGGTGTGGAGCCTGGGCTGTGGGTGTGGGAGGAGCCTATCTTCAAAAACCCAGCCATCCCTTTGAGATGGGTTCAGTCGGCCACCCTGCAGAGGCAACTGATGGCAGCGGGTTTACAAAGGCTGATTGACCTGCGACTGCTGGGAGAGGAGGGGTGGAAAACCCAGGAAGTCCTGGCACAACAAACAGGAATAACGTCTCTTAGGCTGCTGGAGAGATTCCTGGAGGAGGTCCAGGAGGCACTGTCTGAGCCGGTAAGGGGGATGTTTGAGCGGCCAAAGGGGGAGGGGCCACCAATGTTTCCGCTACTGCAGGTGATGGCAGAGACTGGAGACTGGCAAGGAGGTCTGGAGGACTTGTTAGATGTTAACACTCCGAGCCTGGGGGAGTTTGAAGGGGTGGGAAGTACAACCTCTGCGTTAAGATAAGGAACATTAGGAGCCTAACAGGAGTGAAGGCACATCAGTGGCAGGGGGTACGTGGGGCGGAGAGTATGGTGGGTTTTAGATGGAGGGGGCTTTACAAACCCATACTACCAAAGAGGTCAAGGGACCTCCAGTGGAGGGTTCTACATGGATCCCTGGCCACTAACAGCTGGTTGGTACGTGTTGAACCGGGAATCAGGCAGGGGTGTCTTTCTGTGTTATGAAAGAAACTGTGATTCATGTGTTTTCTGTGTGCACCAGGTTAATTCCATGAATGTTGCTTTTGGAATGTCTGTGTGAGAGGTTGGGGGTGGTTTTTACTGTTGGGATGTTTATAATGGGGTACAGGTATTCGAATAAGGAGAAGGCCAAATGTGTTTTGTTGAATTTTCTGTTTGCTCAGGTGAAGTTGGCTATTTGGCTAACAAGGAGGAACAGGGTCAAAGGTGGGGGGATAACAGACCCTTTACTTTTATTTAATGGGATGGTCTCTATGCGCCTTAGGGTATAATTTGAGTTCTATAGAATGAGAAAAAGTGTGGAGATGTTTCAGGAGATATGGTGTGTTGGGGGGCTGTCTGTATAGCTGGGGAAGATGTTTTGGATATACGGATGTAGAAGAGGTAAGGTTTTTTGGTTATTGTGATGTCTGGTGGTGTTTTGTATTGTGTGGTAGAGGGAAAGGTGAGTATGGTACATGTATGCAGTACAGGATATATTTTGGTGTTTTATTTTTAAGGGGAGGGGTGGTGAGTTAATGAAATGAGAATGTTTCATTAAAGAAAGACCAAAAGTTTCTCTCTCTCGCTCTCTAACCATTTGAAAGAAGGCACTCCGTTACCTCCATTATTTTTATTGGATGTGTTTTTAAAGAAAGACACACTCCCTATGTCAGAGTAGAGAGAAGACCGAGTCTACAGCACCTCCACCAACAGATACTCCCTGTGGTTAATTTAATATACTTTAAAGTAATACTTAAGTAGTTTTTTGGGGTGTGTGTACTTTACCTCACTTCCTTCCTAAAGAAAATAATTTACTTTTTACTCCATACATTTTCCCTGACCCCCAAAAGTTACATGTTGAATGCTTAACAGGACAGGAAAAGGGTCCAATTCACACGCTTATCAAGACAACATCCCAGGTCATCCCTACTGCCTCTGATCTGGTGGACTCATTAAACACACATGCTTCATTTGTAAATTATGTCTCAGTGTTGGAGTGTGCTCCTGGCTCTCCGTAAATAAAATATAAAACAATAATATGGTGCCATCTGGTTGACTTAATATAAGGAATTTGACATTATTTGTACTTTTACTATTACTTTTTAAGTATATTTAAAACAAAATACTTCTAGACTTTTACTCAAGTATTATTTTACCAAGTGACTTTCAGTTTTACTTAAGTCATTTTCTATTAAAAGGCATCTTTACTTTTACTCAAGTATGACGACTGGGTACTTTTTCCACAAACAGATACTCCCTATGTAGAGAGATGAGAGTCTAAAGCACCTCCACCAACAAGTACTGCAGATGGCCTTCAAACATTCACGACCGTTACTTTTACTTCAATAATTTTATTTTTTCATATTTTAGTGACGTAACAATGTGCAAATTCATCTCCAATGAATAATATATTAATTGAAAGAACTAAAGTTAGTGAACACGGAATCAATAAGATCATTTTAATCTTAGCCAGCCATTAATGCCATTTTATTACAGAAACTAATGATGTAAATATGCCAATTTACATTTGAGGAAAGACAGAAACAATGAGTGTTGCTGAGATAAAGGGAACCACTGAGGTGGGGAAAATGAGCCAGAGTTCATTCATGAAGTCCCATTATTACTTCAAAACATGAACCCTTTTGTGGTTTTTGGGTCTGTGGGACCCATTTTCAATGTTTTCTAAAAGAGAAATCATACAATTAATTATTTTTTAAACCTGAGACTCATTGGCCTTGGCTCATTTTCTGTGAAGAACATGTAAAATAACATATTTTCACTGAGTGCAAACTGTGCACCCCCTACACATTTATATTACATATGTGGTGTTCTGGTCCACTGGACCCGAGGCTAATAAAAGTGTGTTTGTAGGTGAAAAGAAGTAAAAAAACAAACAAAAATATTTGCTGTGTGCCTTCACTCTGTCTTCCTCCTCCTCCCTGGTCCTGCTGTTTCAACATAGCTCAAATAACCTGTCTGTCTCCCTGCCTGTCTGCCTGTCTCCCGCTTTTCTCAGATTCTTTACCCTTTGTAGTGTGCGAAACTACTCAATGTCTTGCGGGAACATTAACAATGTTATTACAATACATTATTTCGATACATTGTAAAAAATGTAGTATTTTCCCACACTCTACCCCAGCCAGGTGTAAATTGGGGGAGGGACACAACAAATAAATAGCTTTGCATGTGTGGCTCATTACCACAATCAATCAGTATGGCAAAAATAATCTCTGCTCAGAGGGCCTTAGAACATTATTTTTTGCAGAGAGAGAGGCTGGTGTGGAAGGAGCATCTTCCACTTTGAAAGATGAAGACATTTCAGAATATCAGGGTCATGTCTCTGTCAATTCAGAGTCTGACAGTGACATGGAAGAAGAGGATGAGATTGACCCTCAGCCAGCCCCAGGACAAGCCCTTCTGCAGCCAGCCCCAGGACCAGCCCTTCTGCAGCCAGCCCCAGGACCAGCCAGTCAGCAGCCAGCCCCAGGACCAGCCAGTCAGCAGCCAGCCCCAGGACCAGCCAGTCAGAAACCAACTCATCAGCAGCCTGCAGGAGGAGAAAAATATGGATATAAAAAAAATTGTGAAATTGAATGGTCTTCTTACCAAAGGAATGAGCCACCCCGAATGGCTGCCAATGTGATAAGGATGCAACCAGGGCCAACGCAGATGGCGTTTACTCATGTGCAGAACATAAAGTATTTTATTGAGCAGTTCATCCTAGACACCATCCAGAAATGTATTCTGGACTGCACTAATTTGGAGGGAAGGCGTGTTTTTGGAGAGAGATGGACCAAAGTCATTTACATGCATACTTTGGTGTTCTTTTCAGATCCAATAAGGAATCCACATAATCCCTGTGGGATGGAGAAACTGGCAGAGAACTTTTCCGTGCAACAATGTCTCTGGAAAACTTCCACATTGTTTCCAGGATTATCCGCTTCGATAACCAAGACACCAGACCAGCTCGGCTGCAGAGACAAGCTAGCTGCAATCAGGTCAGTATGGGACAAGTGGGTGGATCACCTTCCCCTGTTTTTTAACCCTGGGCCCAACGTTTCTGTTGATGAGCAGCTTATGCCATTTAGGGCCCCTTCAGGCAGTACATACCATCTAAACTTGCAAAATGTGGAATCAAGATCTGGGCTGCCTGTGATTCTGCTTCATCATAAGTGTGGAACTTGCAAGTGTATACAGGGAAGCCAGATGGAGGAGACCCTGAGAAGAACAAAGAGATGCGCGTTGTCTGGTAGTGACACAGGGACTCTGTGGCCACAACATCACATGCGATAACTTTTTTATTTCGCACTAGCTGGGACAGGAGCTCCTCAAGAGGAAGCTGACGATGGTAGGAACAGTACAAAAAAAGAAGCCAGATATCCCACCTCAGCTGTTGAATACATGGAATAGGCCTATCAATTCCTCTACGTTTGTGTTCATGACCGACATGTCCCTAGTGTCCTACGTCCAAAGAAAGGCAACAATGTGGTTCTCAAGAGAACGCTGCATAGGGATGGGAGAATCTGTGGTCAGGAACATCAAAAACCATAAATCATAATGGATTACAATGCCACAAAAGCAGGGGTGGACAATTTAGACGAGCTGGTGATTAGCTAAAGCTGCAAAAAAAGAACCCTTCGATGGCCAGTTGTGATATTCTTCAACCTCTTGGACATCTCGGCGTACAACAATTTTGTCATCTGGATGGCGTTGAACCCAGATTGGAACAGAGGGAAGCTCCAGAGGAGACGGCTCTTTCTCGAGGAGCTGGGCAAGGCATTGGTAAGAACTCAAATCCAGAGGAGGCAACATATCCCAAGGACCCCAGCTTCTGCATCCATTGTGAGGAGGATTCAAGAGGAGGATGCTGGTACAACGCGTTTGTCATCTGCATGGCATTGAACCCAGATTATAACAGAGGAAAGCTCTCAAGGAGGTGGTCAAGGCATTGGTAAGAGGCTCCCGAGTGCCTCAGCGGTCATAGGTAATGCATCTCAGTGCTAGAGGCATTACTACAGAACCTGGTTCAAATCTGGGCTGTATCACATCCGGCCGTGATTGGGAGTCCCATAGGGCGGCACACAATTGGCCCAGCGTCGTCCAGGTTTGGCTGGGGTAGGTCATCATTGAAAATAAGAATTTGTTCTTAACTGACTTGCCTAGTTAAAAAAGGTTCGATTTAAAAAATAAAAACATATATATATATATATATATATACACACATACACACACACATACAGTTGAAGTCGGAAGTTTACGTACACCTTAGCCAAATACATTTAAACTCAGTTTTTACAATTCTTGACATTTAATCCTAGTTAAAATTCCCTGTCTTAGGTCAGTTAGGATCCCCACTTTATTTTAAGAATGTGAAATGTCAGAATAATAGTGGAGAGAATGATTTACTGCAGCTTTTATTTCTTTCATCACATTCCCAGTGGGTCAGGAGTTTACATACACTCAATTAGTATTTGGTAGCATTGCCTTTAAATTGTTTAACTAAGGTCATACGTTTGGGGTAGCCTTCCACAAGCATCCCACAATAAGTTGGGTGAATTTTGGCCCATTCCTCCTGACAGAGCTGGTGTAACTGAGTCAGGTTTGTAGGCCTCCCTGCTCGCACACACTTTTTCACATCTGCCCACAAATGTTCTATAGGTTTGAAGTCAGGGCTTTGTGATGGCCACTCCAATACCTTGACTTTGTTGTCCTTAAGACATTGTGCCACAACTTTGAAAATATGCTTGGGGTCATTGTCCATTTGGAAGTCCCATTTGTGATCAAGCTTTAACTTCCTGTCGGATGTCTTGAGATGGTGCTTCAATATATCCACATAATTGTCATTCCTCATGATGCCATCTATTTTGTGATGTGCACCAGTCCCTCCTGCAGCAAAGCACCCCCAAACCATGATGCTGCCACCCCCATGCATCACGGTTGGGAAGGTGTTCTTCGGCTTGCAAGCCTCCCCTTTTTCCCTCCAAACATAACGATAGTCATTATGGCCAAACAGTCCTATTTTTGTTTCATCAGACCAGAGGACATTTCTCCAAAAAGTACGATCTTTGTCCCCTTGTGCAGTTGCAAATCATAGTCTGGCTTTTTTATGTCGATACAGGACTCGATTTTCTATGGATATAGATACTTTTGTACCGGTTTCCTCCAGCATCTTCACAAGGTCCTTTGCTGTTGTTCTGGGATTGATTTGCACTTTTCGAACCAAAGTACGTTCATCTCTACACAGAATGAGTCTCCTTCCTGAGCTGTATGACGGATGCGTGGTCCAATGGAGTTTATACTTGGGTACTATTGCTTATACAGATGAACGTAGTACCTTCAGGCGTTTGGAAATTGCCTCCAAGGATGAACCAGACTTGGAGGTCTACAATGATTTTTCTGAGGTCTTGGCTGATTTCCTTTGATTTTCCCATGATGTCAAGCAAAGAGGCACTGAGTTTCAATTTAGGCCTTGAAAGACATACACAGATACACCTCCAAATGACTCAAATGATGTCAATTAGCCTATCAGAAGCTTCTAAAGCCATGACATCATTTTCTGGAATTTTGCAAGCTGTTTAAAGGCACAGTCAACTTAGTGCATGTAAACTTCTGACCTACTGGAATTGTGAAACAGTGAATAAGTGAAATAATCTGTCTGTAAACAATTGTTGGAAAAATTACTTGTGTCATGCACAAATTAGATGTCCTAACCGACTTGCTAAAACTATAGTTTGTTAACAAGACATTTGTGCAGTGGTTTTATATATATATATATATATATATATGTGTGTGTGTTATGTCCATGTTTTGTGACAGTAAAACAGTTAGTAACAGTTATGTTCTTACCTTCATGTCTGCGGCCCACATTTGGTGTCTCACTCCTGGCCCTGTTGGAAAACAATCATGTTTTATCTTTTAAATTCATTAAAAAAATAATAAATGTTATTTATAATAATTTTTAAAAACAATTTTTACCCCTTTTTCCTCCCCAATTTCATGGTATCCAATTGTTAGTTTACAGTCTTGTCCCATCGCTGCAACTCCCTTACGGACTCAGGAGAGGCAGAGGGCGAGAGCCGTGTGTCCTCCGAAACACAACCCAACCAAGCCGCACTATTTCTTGACAATGCCTGCTTAATCCAGAAGCCAGCCGCACCAATGTGTCGGAGGAAACACCGTAAGCCTGGCGACCATGTCAGTGTGCTTTGCGCTCTGCCCACCACATGAGTCGCTAGTGCGCGATGGGACAGGAACATTGCTGCCGGCCAAACCCTCCCCTAACCCGGATGACGCTGGGCCAATTTTGCGCCGCCCCACAGAGCCTGGACTCTAACCAGAAACTCTAGTGACCACTGCACCACTCGGGAGGCTCAGAAACAATAATGTTACATTGAAGATATCAGTAAGTGCAAGAGAAAGCAGATAGGCAAAGTCTCAAATGGGCTAAGTGAATGTAGCATTATATACCTCCATGGATATCACATCCACATGGTGCTGTGGTGAATATGAGGCTGGGGATGGCCATTGCCCTAATGGAAAGACAATAGATTAGCTAACTAGATGCCTAAAGGGTATTTTTCTCCTCTGAATGTAGCTAACGACATAGCTATAACGTTAGTCAATGTTGTTAGTTAGATCGCAAACATCTAAGCTAATGTTAGCAAGCTAGCTGAAAAACTCAGTTTGAAAGGACACAATCAGATAGCAAACTAGCTAGCCAATTTAACCACATTTACCATCATTTAGCTAACAACGTTTAAAGTTGATGTTTCTAGCAGGCTATCTAACGTAAAAATAGCTAGTTAACTAGGCTAGCTAACGTAGATAGCTTGCATTATTGACCTTGTTGATGTTACACAAGCAAAACTACTCACAAATGAAGGAAAGCAATACAGTTACTTTGCATTCCAATCTGGTGCATGAACAAATGAGAAAAAAAGAAAAAAGTTTGCTAAGCTATCTAGATAGCGAGGTATATTGTCTCCCACTAATGAGCCACTGACTGCACGCAAGATAAAAAAAAATCCAGGCTAGCGAGTTTGTGCTCGATCTATATCGTTGACTGAATGCTTGCCGCTAGTTTTAATTATTTTAATTTTTTATTTCACCTTTATTTAACCATGTTTGCCAGTTGAGAACAAGTTCTCATTTACAACTGCGACCTGGCCAAGATAAAGCAAAGCAGTGTGGCAAAAACAACAACAGAGTTATACATAAACAAACATACAGTCACTAACACAAAATAAAAAACAATAGAAAAATATATGTACAATGTGTGCAAATGTAGAAGAGTAGGGAGGTAGGCAGTAAATATGCCCAAGAGTCAAAAATAATAGCAATTTAACATTAACACTGGAGTGATAGATGTGCAGATGATGATGTGCAAGTAGAGATACTGGGGTGCAAAAGACTAAGAGGGTAAGTAATAATATTGGGACGAGGTAGTTGGGTGGGCAATTTACAGATTGGCTGTGTACAGGTACAGTGATCGGTAAACTGCTCAAACAGCTGATGCTTAAAGTTTGAGAGGGAGATATAAGACTCCAGCTTCAGAGATTTTTGCAATTCATTCCAGTCATTGGCAGCAGAGAACTGGAAGGAAAGGCGGCCAAATGAAGTGTTGGCTTTGGGGATGACCAGTGCAATATACCTGCTGGAGCGCGTGCTACGGGTGGGTGTTGCTATGGTGACCAGTGAACTGAGATAAGGCGGGGCTTTACCAAGCAAAGACTTGTAGATGATCTGGAGCCAGTGGGTTTGACGACGGATATGCAGTAAGGGCCAGCCAATGAGAGCATACAGGTCGCAGTGGTGGGTAGTATATGGGGCTTTGGTGATAAAAACGGATGGCACTGTGATAGACTACATCCAGTTTGCTGAGTAGAGCGTTGGAGGCTATTTTGTAAATGACATCGCCGAAGTCAAGGACCGGTAGGATAGTCAGTTTTACGAGGGTAAGTTTGGCGGCATGAGTGTTGCGAAATAGGAAGCTAATTCTAGATTTAATTTTGGATTGGAGATGCTTAATGTGAGTCTGGAAGGAGAGTTTATAGTCTAACCAGAAAGCCATAGTGTATTATTGTTCTGGATTTCCAAATGTTCGCTGGGGATAAATAAAACAATTAAACTTTTCTTTAGTTCCAAAAGCTTGTGGAATTGTATTTCCCAAAAGCTAGCTAGGCAGTATAAAATAAGTTTGAAAACTCGATGGAGGATGGTTTGCACAAATGTTAGTTACCACAGCCAAAGTCAAAAAACGTCTATCATAAAAAAATCAATGAAAACAGATATTTGCTTTTGGGTATTAATTTAAGGTTAGGGTTAGGTTTAAAAATCACAATTTAAAATTATATTTTTTTGAAATAGGCAGGGTTTATGACTGTGGATGTGGTAACTAATGACAACCATAGAGGATGGTAGCTGCTTAGAACGTACTGTTGAGGCCTTTCCTCTTCTTCTGTGGTGTTTAAGATCTGCCGCCACTTACTGTACATTGTGATCAACACTTTTATTCAAGTGGGTGAGGCGGTTTAGGGAGTGATATTTACTGCCAGTAAGGAACCGTTTGTATTGCCTCAATGGTAAAAAAGTAGGCTATTTTTTGGGGGGGAAAAATCTGTATATTATGAATCTTCCTCTGGCTGACTGTGGTTATCTGGAAGGTGGCAGGCCGAATTTGAGATAAAGAAAATTCTTGCTATTGTCTTTCAAATGAACACAGATGGCTTGCCTAGGGCTTATAGCTGTCCTCTGAGCGGAGGCTAAACATCAGAGATGCAAAAGCGGCCTGCCGAGGGCTTATAGTGGTCTTCTGAGTTAGGGCTACCCGCCAGAGATGCAAATAATTTCCTTGAATGGAAAACTCCACTCGCTCGCTGGAGGTACAAATGTATAGCCTTGGGCGTAAATCCAGTGGAAAATAGCAAGCAGGAGGAAATGTTTACTAGCTAAAAGCTAACATTTGGAATTGTTTTAAGATGGTCATACTATGGATAATTTAGCTATTTGATTTAGAACCCATTTAGGTATGAAATGTTATCAATTTAAAATAAGGCTGTAACATAACAAAATGTGGTAAAAGGGAAGGGGTCTGAATACTATCCGAATGCACTGTAGAAGGCATTTAGCTCGACTGGTAGGCATGCGTCACTTTGAATCACGAGGCTGGGTTTTCCTTTGTAATCCGGGATAATTTACAAGGCCTGCCACATCCGTCGAGTGTCAGGATTCAATCTTAGTCTGTTTGATGGCTCATCGGAGATCATAACTGGATTTCTTATAAGCGCCCAGATTAAAGTCTTGCTCCTTGAAAGCGGCAACTCTAGCCTTTAACTCAGTGAGGATGTTGCCTGTAATCCATGGTTTCTGGTTGGGGTATGTACGTACGGTCACTATGGGGACGACGTCATCGATGCACTTATTAGTGAAACCGGTAACTGATGTGGTAAACTTCTCCATGTTATCGGATGAATCCCTGAATTTATTCCAGTATGTTGCTAGCGAAACTATCTTAGCATCCGATTCATCAGACATATTCATCGGGTCACTGGTACTTCCTGTTTGAGTTTTTGCTTCTAAGCAGAAAGCAGGAGGATAGAAATATGTTCTGATTTGCCGAAGGGAGGGTGAGAGAGGGCCTTTGTATGTATTTCTGGAGTAAAATGGATCTAGAGTTTTGTAGACTCTAGTTAAAAAGGTGACATGTTGGTAAAAAAATACGTATGCTGACGTTCCTGGAATGCAATTTGGGGTTTTAAGTGTTTGATTGACACAAAATAAGGGCTCATAAATTGGTGATACTTAAGCCAAGCGGAATTTATGACGTTACAGTCATTTAGTAAAGGTAATAGAAGGTGTGACTTTCTCAGTATTCATTTTGACAGGCCCTCCTCACTCCTCTAATCCTCCTGCCTGGTGTGAGCTTTACACAGTCTCACTCTGATCATCCTACCTGGTGTGAGATTTACACAGTCTCTATCTCACGCTGATCATCCTACCTGTCTTATTCTTATCTTTTTTTACTTCTGATCTTGTCTTTTCCCCCTGAAGACCATGCGTGTGCTTTGTATGCTCCAGTAAGAGAGGATAAGCCATGCTTTCCTAGTTACACATATCAAGTGCTTAAGAAACCAAGAGCCACAAGGACTCTCTACATCCACTTTGAGTCTCCAAATTGGGATTTAGGAGGGTAAAAAAAAAAAAAAAAAAAAATTTCTTCAAAATAGGCTTATTCTGAAGACATCCTTGAGCTGACAAAGCAAATTAGAATATTGTAAAATATGTACGCTTTGTATTTACCAGATGGTTCAGTTTTTTATATTACACGTTTAACTGAGTGTACTTCAAAAGGAGTCAACATTAGCATTTATTTTTTATCTTGACAGGAAAAGGGATGTCACATTTGTATTCCTTTCCTAGACAATATGATGTACAGCATGCCCGAGAATCTTCTAATAATACAGTACAATGCAAGACAACATTATTATGCAAAAGCTTTCATCTGAAAATAGCAATTGTATTGAGAGTTTTAGAAACCAACTTTCCAAAAACTAGAGACAGAAAGTGTCTGTAAAAGATGTGGAACTGCATGCTATATGAATTGTCCATATTATGAGTAAAACTCTTGGGGACAGTTTCCCTGACACAGATTAAGCCTAATCTCTACTGAAAATACTTTTCAGTCAAGGGCAAGGCCTAATCTGTGTCCGGGAAATCGTCCTTTTGTGACCTGAGTGTTATGAACTAAGCGATTGGGGTTGCTATGGTGACTGGTGGAAGTTCTGTTCAACAACTGACTTGCTTATGACTCAACGTAGCCTCAAGACACAATGTACCAAAATCAACTCTTGATGATGGCGGGCAGAGTTGGGTTAACGCTGTGCATTAAACATTAAGTGGCTAACATGTCTTCCCCATCAATTTACCGTCGCTTCTCTTGCTTAAACAAACGATTGTCAGCACAACGCAAATTAATGAACGCCTGCCTTACAGTTGTTGACCTTCTTTCTCTACACGTACAATGCAATCTAGTCAGATCAGACTTTTCCCTCACTGGATGCGTCCCAAATGGCACCCTATTCCCTATATATAGTGCACTATGGACCTATGCGCCGTGGTCACATGTAGTGCACTATGGACCTAGGGACCGTGGTCAAATGTAGTGCACTATATAGGGAATAGGGTGTCCCTTCGAATGCACACTTTTTTTTACCTCTAGGTCTTCTCAGACAGATTAGCTCTTTACAGTAATAAAGACATACCATTTAGCTCCTTCCGCTTACTGTCCCTACTGATCATAAGAACATGACTCAAGGTAGAATCCTGTTTGGTTCCAGGTGGAACAATTTTGGGTTCCATGTAGAACCCTCTACCTACAACCACAAAAAAGGGTTCTTCAAAGGTTTATCCTATGGGGACAGCCAAAGAGCCCTTTAAAGGTTCTAGATAGGACCTTTTTTTTCTTCTTTTTTTTAAAAGTGTGTAATGAACGCATTATGCCAAGAGTATCTCATGCTATTCATTTGGCTTCACTACCTGTCAAACATGACTCAGGGAAATGTGCATAGTGTTAAAAGCCCTTGATTTGCATAGATGCAGTATGCAGTGTGGTGTTTTATATCTTTTGAGCACACTGCTATCAACTGAGTCATTAGGCCAAATTAGTGATGCTTGATATTCTGTGCCATCACTATCCAAGGTTCTGTCTTGAGGACATGAAACCCTATCATTACCAAGGAGAGCAGAGAAAACCCATATTAGCTAGTAGGTTGAACCGTGGTTTTGATTTAATATTAACCTTAGGAAAGGACCTATTATTAATTAAACAATTATCTCAGTTCAAAGGACATTTCACTTTTTCGCCCCGGCTAGTTTGTCTCCCTCTCGGTTGAGGGACTTGTCAATCCAATATGGCCGTGTGGATATGACTATCGATTTAGCATCTCACTCAGTGATGTATTGAAATATATACTCAACTGGACTCATTAGTGTGGAGCCAATGAGATGGGTGTCAGAGAGAGTGAGTGAGTGAGTGAGTGAGTGAGTGAGTGAGTGAGTGAGTGAGTGAGTGAGTGAGTGAGTGAGTGAGAAAGAGGCAGAGCGAGAGAGAGCGAGAAAGAGGCAGAGCGAGAGAGAGTGTGAGAGTGTGAGAGTGTGAGAGTGTGAGTGAGAGAGAGACAAAGCTAGAGAGAAAGAGAGAGACAAAGCTAGAGAGAAAGAGAGAGAGAAAGAGAGACAGCGCTAGAGAGAAAGAGCGATCGAGAGAGAGAGAGAGCGCCGTGAATAAAATATAGGAACCCACACCAGTCCTCTTCTCCCTTACCCTTCCCATCAACATGACGTTTGACTTTGGGAAATGTCCATGCAGATTTATTTTACAGTTCATTCCCTTTCCTAAAACACAAGGTCAACTGAATGACAGATTGGAGGGTGCTTTGCCTTCGCATTTAGCCTTTTATCTGTTTAAATCGCTGCCTTAAGGCTGCAAATTGAGAAAACAGCCGGGGTCTCATTTCCAAAACCATTTGAGCATAATAAGTATGAGCCTTCCAATGGCATTTCTGTGTGGATCTGGGAGTGCGAAGGAGACTGATTGCAGACGCTGCCACAGAGCCATTATTGCAGACCCCCACAGTTCAGGGAATTGCAAAGTTGCCTCTCCGGATACATCAGCTCTTTTTCATTCCTGGTATTATCATAACATGTGGATTTTGACATGCATTGCCATGATCTGTACCAAAGACAAGGGGTTGATCAAATGATCTATATTACTGTGACCTTCAACTATTTTTAACAGTAGAGTTGATTAAGCAAGTTAACAGAACACATCAACTTAGGTGTCTGCTAGAGAGTGTGCCATAATACAAATGTCTATAAAACACAAGGTAAAAAGGTTCATTATGGAAACTTAGTAAATAACCCTTTAGACCCACAAATAATTCTAGAACACAGATTACTAAGTTTTGACAAAAAATGTGCTTATTTCTCTAAGGTCTATAACAAAGAAAAATTATTTAAAATCCAAGGGAAAATTTGAATTACAAGTTTATCTATTTGCAAAGCAGAAAGACTGTACTACAGGCATTACAATTGTAGGCCTGCAGCCTAAAAGATTTTAGGGCTCCCGATTGGCGCAGCGATCTGAGGCACTGCATCTCAATGCTAGAGGCGTCATTACAGACACCCTGGTTTGAATCCAGGCTGTATCACAACCGGCCGTGATTGAGAGTCCCATAGGACGACGAACAATTGGCCCAGCGTTGTCTGGGTTTGGCCGGTGAAGGCCGTCATTGTAAATAAGAATATGTTCTTAAAACCTGTTGAGGCCACGGGTTAGCAATGAACCCTGAGACGGGATTGCTAGCAAGGCTGGAAATTCAAAACATCAAAAATCTAATAATTTCAATTTCTCAAACAATCAACTATTTTACACCATTTAAAAGATAAACATCTCCTTAATCTAACCACATTGTTCGATTTTCAAAGAGGCTTTACGGCAAAAGCATAAAGTTAGATTATGTTAGGACAGTACATAGCCACAAAAGTACAAACATCCATTTTCAATTCAAGGTCAGGCGTCACCAAAAGCAGAAACCAGCTAAAATTATGCACCAACCTTTGACAATCTCCATCAGATGACACTCCTAGGACATTATGTTATACAATACATGCATTTTTTGTTCCATCAAGTTCATATTTATATCCAAAAACCGCATTTTACAGTAGCGGTGAAATTCTGATTTTTTTCTTCTCTGAAATGCTTCCGGTGAACAACGTTACAATTTTCAAAATTACTATTCGAAAACATTGGTAAATTATAATATTGTCATTCAAATAATTATAGTTTAACATTTCGTAAATGATACGGTCTTGCCAGATTTCAAAATAACTTTACTGGGAAATCACAAGTTGCAATAAACCAGGTGCTGTGCTAAGAACAATAAGCTAGCCTAATTAGCTTAGCATCATCTTGTAACCATGTAATATCAATAATACTATTGTCAATAATCCATTACCTTTGATTATCTTCATCCATTGGCAGTTCCAGGAATTCCAGGTCCACAACAAATGTGGTTTCTTTTGACAAAGTTCATAATTGATGTCCAAATAACTCCAAGTTGTTCCATGTTGTTAGCGCTTCGGTGGCTACTAAAAAGTAGCGCGGGGGGGTGTGTGAAGTCACGGCAAAAAGTTAAAAAAGTTACAAAAATAATCTATTTATGTTTGTTCAAACATGTCAAACGTTGTTTAGCATCAATCTTTAGAGCCATTTTTAACGTGAAACATCAGTAATGTTTCAACCCGACTTCACCTGTGTCTAGAAAAACGTTTTTTAAAAATGTCTCGTGTCTCATGATTGCGCAGGTGCAGGCCATAATGGAAGTGACGACATCCCACAGACGTCAACTTCAATGCATTCTAATTTGCTCCCTGTTAATCATGGAAGCTTCAAACAACTTTATAAAGATCGCTGACATCTAGTGGAATCCGTAGGAGTTGCGAACTGAATCCTTTCTCACTATGGTATCTAATAAACAATGACACTAAATAGTACAGCCACAAAATTCTCATTTTTTAAAATCTATTTTTCTCAGGTTTTTGCCTGCAATATGAGTTTTGTTATACTTACAGACACCATTCAAACTGTTTTAGAAAATTCTGAGTGTTTTCTATCCGAATGTGTTAATAATATGCATATCCTAGCTTCTGAGTTGGTGTAGGAGGCATTTAAAAATGGGCACGTATTTTTTTCAAAATTCTCAATACTGCCACCGTGGCCCGTAGAGGTTAATTAACTGACTTGCCTAGTTAAATAAAGGTTACACACAACACAGTAATGAAATGTCTGGAGGCTATAGGATTCCCAGGACCCAGTAATGAAATGTCTGGAGGCTATAGGATTCCCAGGACCCAGTAATGAAATGTCTGGAGGCTATAGGATTCCCAGGACCCAGTAATGAAATGTCTGGAGGCTATAGGATTCCCAGGACCCAGTAATGAAATGTCTGGAGGCTATAGGATTCCCAGGACCCAGTAATGAAATGCCTGGAGGCTATAGGATTCCCAGGACCCAGTAATGAAATGCCTGGAGGCTATAGGATTCCCAGGACCCAGTAATGAAATGCCTGGAGGCTATAGGATTCCCAGGACCCAGTAATGAAATGCCTGGAGGCTATAGGATTCCCAGGACCCAGTAATGAAATGCCTGGAGGCTATAGGATTCCCAGGACCCAGTAATGAAATGCCTGGAGGCTATAGGATTCCCAGGACCCAGTAATGAAATGCCTGGAGGCTATAGGATTCCCAGGACCCAGTAATGAAATGCCTGGAGGCTATAGGATTCCCAGGACCCAGTAATGAAATGTCTAGTTAATAACCACACCAAAACCAGTGTTATTTGGCAATATTGACACTAATCGATTTGTCTGTTGGAAATTGTAGTAAATAATGTGCCTGATATATCTACTAGTGCCAGTACTAGTGCCAGTACCGAGTTAGCTACTTAGCTCATTTACATTCACACATCTCTCACCTGGTGGAAGTTAGGACTTGATGATGATAATTGGTCAGTCAAATGACCGCGGTCACCGTTATAACCGTAAAACCAAAAAAAAAAAGGATGTGTGTCTTTTTTTCTTTTTGAAAACACATTTTCCCCTCTCCTCCACTCCTGACTGCTACAGGGAGGGGGGGGGGGGGGGCGTTGCCGAGGCAACCGAAGACTCGTTTTCTACAGCAGGCGTTGTACTTTCATGCTTTTATATAGACTTCTATTTGCTGGATGCTAACTGCGTAGTTCATTTCAGCTGTGTGTTAGCAGGTGCCAACGAGTATGAAAGGAGCGACATGTAATTAGCAACAACGTGGGTGGTTCGCCTTCAAAATGAAAGTATTGTGTTAAAACTGACGTAAACGGATACAGTTGTTGGATTTATCTGAAAATATGCTTAAAATAAATGTGAAATATATCCATGTCTTGCATATGGAACATTTAAAAGGAACATATATTAAAGAAGCATGGTCTGTCATGGTCATACTATGCTGTCAAAGCGGCAGGTAGCCTGCTGCTTAGAGCGTTGGAGTAGTTGCAAGATTGAATCCCCGAGTTGACAAGGTATAAATCTGTCGTTCTGCTCCTGAACAAGGCAGTTAACCCACTGTTCCCTGGTAGGCCGTCATTGTAAATAAGAATTTGTTCTTAACTGACTTGCCTAGTTAAATAAAAGGTCCCTGCTTCTTATTAATGACATCTGATGACCACAGAATAAAAAAATATATATATATAATATATATAACATATTGAAAATGTCTAAAATACAGATGTTAAGTAGACATAGGTGTAATTTGTGATATTTTGTGTTTTAGATGCAACCTTCCAAGGGCCTGCCAAATGCAACAATTCAACATTGGACCAAGTTGTCTCAACGATTAAGGTTTGTTCCCTTAAATGACTTCTTTCCAAAGTACTGATGCTAGCTTTTCCCCATTCATTTTGGATTGGGTCAGCTGCTTACTGCATGGGGACAACCTTAGTTGATGTCCAATCCCCAATTGTTTATTCCATTTCCAGTGGGTACGGTCTCCTGGAATATCTATTCTGCTTCAGTCCTAGTTTCATTTCGATTATGAGAAAATTCACCATGTAGATTGCAAGGCCTGGGCTTAGTGATATCTGACATCAGTGAAAATTAGAAGAGTTAACAAGCACATATACATGACCGATGGCTGACTCTGCTTTCCAAATGGCACCCCTATTCCCTTTATAGGGCACTACTTTAGAGCCTTACCCATAGGGCCCCTTTTTAAAAGTAGTTCACTATAAAGTGTATACAGTGCAATTTAGGACGCAAGCCTGACACTGGAAGCTGCTGTGATTTATCCCCTAGTGTCACCACAGAGCCTCTGACCTGGATTTGTTTGTTATCACTGTACATGATTCCAGACTAGCCCAGAGAGTCTCACTCTGCTGGGTTATTCATGTTAATGGTAGCCTTGGTCTGTGTGGGACTTAACAGCTAGCATTTGGCACTGGTTTTATCATTAGATACGCATTCTTCTGTAAAACACATGCTTAGAGGAGCAGAATAATTATGGCCAGCTCCTCCTTTGGTGCTAATTAGTCTATTTAAGGCAGACTGACTCGTAGTAGTACCACTATGGCACAATTGATGATGTAGATTCCTTGTGGTTCCTGTTAGTGCTTGATGGAGAATCCCAGCGTGTTATGATGTCACACTGAAGAACCACTAGCTCCCTTCTACATACTCTTGTGTAGTGTACAAACATCTGAATGTGTTTATTCCCTCCCTTCAGGTTTCCCCCGCTAGCTCTGGAATTCAAAACTGGCAACCCTCCAGAAAATTACCAGCCCACTTCTCTAACCTTGAGGTTACTGCCACTCCCAAGTCATCATTTCTTACAGCACAGAGCCAATGGTCCAGGTAAGGTGAACCTTCTGGGCATGCCCTCTATAGGGCTATAGTGAGCTGTTGTTAATCATGCCCTCTATAGGGCTATAGTGAGCTGTTTCACATTAAAACTGAGATCACTGAACTTATTTAATGCTTGAGCAAAATCTCTTTTGACTGGCCTTACCTCGACAATTTAGAGAAACTATTTGAATAGTAACCCTTGAATAGTCTTCACTACCATCCCTGTCTGTCTTCTTAAACTTGCTTTCAATGAAAAGGACAGATTTATAGCACACGTTTTCTATGTGAATTTGGTCGGTAATTTGGTAAAAAGTTACGTATTGCAGTTGAACAATTCAAAGACGTCAGTGTCAAACACAATTTTGTGTGGCGATTCACTCTGTAAACTGTTAAATGTGCTTGACACCTGGGTTACCAATATTTACATCACATCTGTAATCATCTGTATTTAAAGTACACAAAGTTCAACTCTCTAGCTTCCTCCAGTAGAACGGCGTACTAGGGGAAATTACATCTGCATTACCACCTTAGCAAGGTTACATGTTGTGTTCTAGGACTACATTTGAACTCTCGTTTGGCGTTAACTGTTTCTGAAAGATCGGAGCAGCCAAGAAATTCAGGAGACATTGTCATTTCCCTGACACATACGTTGGCAACTCCCCCTGGGTGTATATTCTAGTCAAGGCAAATGTGCCCTCAACAATCTCAATGTCGACTGTGATTTTGTCACCGGGTATCTAAATCCAGTGTACCCATTTTGGATACAAATGATGACGCTATTCCACTATGCTGAGAGCACAAGGGATGGGCACATCAGGTTAACAAAACGTTTAAAAAATAAATTGTTTTCACAGATGGGTGAAAATGTGACTGCATAAACTTTCCAAAGGAAAGAGAAGATACAAGAATGCCCCAGGTTTGTTGATATTAAACTGTTTACTAGACTTTTGATAGGGTCACAATACAATCATTCTAGAATGTTTGGCTAGAACCACATTGTAGATGCTTGATGGCAATACATGCATTCAACACGATCCTTCCTTAGGCATCAATGATATGTGCATAGCAGAGTTGTATTACTTTCATCGTTGTTTTGCCATTTACACACTGTATTTCCTACACAGAACTCACATTACCATTAGTTCCTTCGAATTTTACCCAGTTTTGTTCAATAAAAATTAATTGCTCTCCCCTCCACCTGTAAATTAGGATGCTTACTTAGTTAGGTTACTGGAGGAGTTAATTTCACCCTACCGTCTGCAAAGGAGGTCAATCCACTGATTTCTATGCCAATCGAGAGAAAAAAAACAACAACAAAAAAAACAAAAACAAGAGGACATCAGTAATGTGCTCACATTCTGTTAATCTGGATTCAGGCCATGATTTTCATTTAGTCCAACAAAGATAACCAAACTGTCAGCTATGTTGCAGTTCCCATATTTAATCTCCGCCTGCAGTCAATAATCAGCCTGAAACCCAAAAAACCTTTGTCAGTTGGTAATCTTGTATTGAAGACATTCGGATGCTGCCTGCTGAATTCTGCATCAGGCTATGATAATCCAGACAGGGCATAGTAGAGGAAAATTTGATTCATTATTGCATCGGCATTATTAAAAATGACAAATGCATTAAGTCCTCTGTATAAAGATTAAATTAATACTTTTTATATATTTTTCAAGTTTGCTGATGGAGATCAATTGAACCAAGTTTCTGTATAAGGTTATGTTAAGTATTGGCGTAATTTTTGCAGCCTATGATCCTATGCCTTATGGAAGTCAAATATAAAGAAAACAGACATTAATTTAATCTGTTTATCAGAGTACACAATCACTATTCACTATACACGATCCTGTGTAGTTATACAAGCACCTGTGGGATATGAACAAAGCATAATGAAATAGAGGTCTGTGTGAAACATTCCAGTACGCCCTACAAATCTTAAATTGGACAATATGAGGTCTCATCAATGACGTACCCTTCTGTGATTAAAATGAATCACACACTGATTGATTGGAGGGTCACTGCTGACAATCTCCTAGGTGATTATATTAGAGAGGGCCTTCACATTTAAATGAAAAATCTTAAATGACTTCCCGTTTGCTATTTGCTTTCACACCGGCGCATGCACCGCAGGATATGCCAGGGCATGCTCAAACAGAGGACAGGCAAAAGAGCTTGATTAAAGTTTATCTTTCAGGGCAATAAGTCTACCGGCGCTCATTATGGCTTGTCAGATTGTAAATGGTCTCAGGGAGAAATTATGCGGTCTCACACACATGTTAAAGGGCCCTGATTTACTTCAATCAGTCTCAGCTCAATGTAAACCTGTGTTTATTCCTGGGTTTCTGATCAATTTGACTAACCCTTTAGACTAGTGGGAATTTTGCCTTTATGGAGAGGGCTAAATGTAAATGTTTCTTACAGAATAAATAGAAAAAGCACATTCGTAATCATGGTAACAATTGAAAGGGAACAGTTTAATGATAATGGGATCGAAAAAGTGAGAGGACACAACAGTTCACCTGACGCTAGACTGAATCCAAACATTTCCCTGTTGATTTGATGTGTATTTCACATTTACTGTACTTTTATGAAAATACTCTGGATTCATTCAGTAACATGACTATTCCTGGTAAATGTGGGGTGTAGGTGCAACATAAGACAAAACAAGGGGTTTGAGTGAGAGGACTAACTGGGGTCTCCAAGTGGACACACACACCTCTTCAAAGAGTGCACAGTTCCTAAGCAATTGCAATGCACTTTTATGAATACCTCATAGTCTTCAACTATGAGGTGCTTTAAAGAGCTCTCCTAGCTGTGGCTTTGAGGAACTAGAACAAGCACACTTGTAGTTGTTGCATCCCTGCAATCACACAATTGCTGTTGTTGTTAATGCAATCCAGAAACTGGCCATTATAAATTACAATCTGGGTCAGGTGGGCATGAATTGAAAGCTTGTTCTATTTCAAACATGACAAGCTTTGTTATAAATAGGATCTTACAGTGTTAGGCTTTCACAGCGCAATTCAAAGAAACAGATCGTAATTTTGGTACGCATAGAGAGGACTCAGGAGTGCATTCAGGTGCCTGTGTTGTGGTGAATTACAATAAACAAACATAGGCTCATTCTGTTCAGAACAACCCAGGGTACGGCGCCATGTCATCTGGTAACAGTACATCTAACATACCGATCATTAACGTTGACAATGTATTTGACATGAGTTTTGTGATTTAGAAATGTGAAGTGCACATTTGGACTGACGTGTGTATTTATTATAATCCACATATTTAATCTTTCAAAATAATTTGAATAATAATAATTTGTCCTCTTAATTTACAGCATTTCCCAGACAACACTTTAAAAAATATATATGTTTTTAAGTTGCCCAATTACCAGGATGGATGGGGAAAACTTCTTGTTGCGCCCGATGCTCAATTTCAGATCCTCTGTCAGTCAAAACCCATACAGAGCTGTGAAGCACAGACACTGAACTCTGACCTCATGTATAGCATGTTACTGGACAGACCCTGAACTCTGACCTCATGTATAGCATGTTACTGGACAGACCCTGAGCTCTGACGTCATGTATAGCACGTTACTGGACAGACCCTGAGCTCTGATGTCATGTATAGCACGTTACTGGACAGACCCTGAACTCTGACCTCATGTATAGCATGTTACTGGACAGACCCTGAGCTCTGACGTCATGTATAGCACGTTACTGGACAGACCCTGAGCTCTGATGTCATGTATAGCACGTTACTGGACAGACCCCGAGCTCTGATGTCATATATAGCATGTTACTGGACAGACCCTGTGCTCTGACGTCATGTATAGAAGGGAGTAGGGTGCCATTGTTCAACTGTTCAACAGCAACAGCTAAAAAACAGGATGGCATGTACTGTAAAAGTTGATGGACTAACAGGCATACATTACTTATCACATGTTTTAAGACATATCATACTATGTTTTATGGTATTTATTCAAAACCAAAGATGAGAATCAAAATTGATTCTTTTTTTGGAGGGGGGGGGGGTTTATTGAAAAACTGTAGGCCTATACATTCCTCACAATGTCCAACTTCGTCACCTGCAAACTACCACATGAAATCAGGTAGCTCCAATAACTGGTAGAGGTATACATAATAGTTGACAGGCAGTAGCTGACAGGCCATTTCCCTCCAGAAATACACCTGTACAGACTATCTGAGGAACTACTCAGAGTAACTCTCTCTCTCTTGTGGATCCAACTTGAACCATTCATAGGATAGACCCCTGCCGTTTGCACTGCCAGTATTTGCTCTCATAGATTTCTTCTCCAATGTAATACTTATGGTAGCACACACACATCATGTTTGGCCTGGGGAGCTGGCTGACACACGTCTTTCACAGCTCAGGCAGTTGAAACGGCTTACAAGGCTGTTCCATGTGTTCTTAAGTATTACCTCACAAGATGGAAAACAGCGATTAGTCTAGTGCACTGTGAAAATGTGTTGTACTGTGAAGGCCCTAAGGCTGCTCAATAAAACAAACAAACAATGGGTACGTGAAGAGATTATCGCTCCTATAGCCTTAAGGGACAGAGTACAATATGTTGAACAAATGTTTAGTAAACAAGCCAAGCCAAAAACCAGTGTGGTTGAGGATGATTGAATTTAAGTGAATATGAAGAAATATATGGGCAATGCTGCTGGGTCCTATTGTAGTGAAATGTTAAGGCTGCTATGCCCAGTTGACTTTTAAAAGGCATACCATTTAGAGTTGCATTATACAGCACGGTACATTACTAGTGTTTCAAAATGTATGACTCTCCAATCTGCATTTTGTAACTACCACTGACTATAGGCTCTCTCTTCAGTACAAGGAATAGGTCTAGGGCCAGTTTCCTGGACACTGATCATGCTTTTTTAGTTCATGACCAGGTTTGGGTCGGTGAAACCTGCCCTTAGAGTTCAGTCATCACAGTCACACGAACCTTTTCCATGTGAGTAATAGTCCAGACTTCCACTTAGGCTCAACGTCCAATGTTTTCCTAATGACGCAAACATAACCCTTGATATTTTGACAAAGTAAAACATCCTAGCATCACAGTAGTGTACTAACCCACCCTTGTTATCACAACATTCAATGTTCCACAAAGGCAACTCTATGAGATGTTGAATAGGACACGTCCCCTTATATTGTGAAGTCAACTGATGTACAGTTGTAGAATTTAAATCAGGCAATGAATATGGAACACTCCATTTCGAATTTCCGTTCGGTAAAGCAGCTTGTCAATCACAACATCAGTATTCCACTTTTGCTTCACAGGACTAAAATACAGAATTCAGAAATATGATAAATTTGGCATCAAACCTCTGACAGCTATAGTGAAGCTCCACTGCGCTGACCTGCTAACTGTGTATTGCATGTAGGAGACGTTCTGAACCACTGCCCGTAGACAGACACACACATATACAAGGGAATTTGGAAGGTTCGACACACAGAGACAATGAACCAAGCATGCCTTCAACTAAATCCCTCAAACTGGAGGGATTGTGATTTGGAGCTGGTTTTCTACTAGTCAGAGATGTGATTTATTTTCAAAATTAGTAAGAGTATATATATATATATATATATATATATATATATATATATATATATATATATATATATGTATCCAGAGTATGTACAGCATATAACTCTACACAGAGACAGAGGTCAATGGAAAGTGTTCCCTTGCTAATGAGCATGACTACTAGAAGTCTGGTGTAGTATAGCTTGTTTCTGCAGGTCTGTGAGAGTGGGTTGTTGTGCTAGCCATGTCTAATGGCTGGGTCTGCAGGTCTGTGAGAGTGGGTCGTTGTGCTAGCTATGTCTAATGGCTGGGTCTGCAGGTCTGTGAAGGTGGGTTGTTGTGCTAGCCATGTCTAATGGCTGGGTCTGCAGGTCTGTGAGAGTGGGTTGTTGTGCTAGCTATGTCTAATGGCTGGGTCTGCAGGTCTGTGAGAGTGGGTTGTTGTGCTAGCCATGTCTAATGGCTGGGTCTGCAGGTCTGTGAGAGTATTTGTACAGTTATCTGGCTGAAGCCTCAGACTCAGGTGTTCAGAATCTTGTTGGAGAGCAACAGCCTGTTTCTTTTCTTTTTAAGAAGAAGACAATGTTGTGAGAAGATCAGCTTCGACATCTGTCAGATCTATTTATTCATCATTTCAATACGTTTTCATCATTCCATCTTCTCCATGTTGATCCAACAACCACAGACCCGGAAAGCCTCGGAAGTCATTTTGTTCAAAGGCCTCTATCTCACCAGGAGAAGCCAATCTAGAATAGAAACAAACAGACCCGGTCTGTGAGAGTGGGTCGTTGTGCTAGCCACGTCTAGAGGCTGGGTCAGCAGGTCTGTGAGAGTGAGTCGTTGTGCTAGCCATGTCTAGAGGCTGGGTCAGCAGGTCAAATCAACAGGAGGCCAGTATTCTGTTCCCATTGGATCCCCCAATAATTAGAATCATTCCATACCCTGCAAACTCAGCCTGACCTGTTTTTGCAGGAGGAGAACTGAATATGTAGGTTGTTCTTGGGATATGTCCAGTCCAATTGACTGGATAGGAAGTGACAGAGGCATAAAAACTTGGAATACCATGGCTGCAGATTCCAAACCTCTAATTGGCCCATTCCCAGGAGACTGTGATGTGTGGTAAGTCTGCTGATATCACTGGTGGTACTTTAGCTATGTCAATGACTTCCCATCTGAAACTGGGGCAACACTGGATTAAACTTTTATATTGTTCTTTTAAAATGAAATAAATCCTGTTTTTTATTGTACTTTACTACCATAAAGTCAGTGCTGAAGCCAAATTAGGAACAAAATGAGTTGTGTTTATTTCCTTTGTCCATATGTTATCCCATCAACAGGCAAATGGAGAACAGGATGCAGGCTTCTGCTTACATCCCAACATTTGAAAAGCATAACATATTGATTAACTGAGTGAAATTAAATAATTGGCACAAGGCTTTATCTCAGAGATATGGCTAATTCTAAAAAGCAATCAAACAGTAATTGTTCCACTTCTTGAACACATAAAAAAAATACAACGATTATGTATTCGTTAATTCATTCCATAAAGCCATCTGTTTAATTAAAATGGCGGGCTTCATGACAGTGTGCCATGCAACAAATACCTGTCTGGATTGCCTGCCCCTTGATTGCTCCGTGGATTTATGATTTTCTATGGACACATTTGAATATTTCTTAAGTGGTATTTCACTTGTGACTCTCTGACTCGCTCTCTCCCCCCGACTCTCTCTTTCCCTCCCTCCAAATGTCTTGTGATGTATTCAGGGCTGCCATGGTTAGTTCCAGCTAAGGCTTTGGACATGACTTGGAGATGCTTCTCTCCCCATTGGAGATTATCCTTTACCCTTGAGTGGGGTCCTTCAGCGGGATTTTCATTGAAACCTTTCCTTGTGGGACACAGATTTTGCTTCAAAACCTTTCCTTGAGGGAAACAAATTTAGCTTGAAAACTTTTTCTTCAGGGACACAGATTTTGTTGAGTTTAACACCACGACTTTGACAAACACAGGCTTTCCTTCACTTGATGCTGTATCCTTCACTTGATGCTGTATCCTTCACTTGATGCTGTATCCTTCACTTGATGCTGTATCCTTCACTTGATGCTGTAGCTTATACATTACATTAGTGTGTTTACCACAATGATAACCTTTGATTTGAGTTCTTTGATTAACCACATATATTAGAATTGAAGTTGTTTGGTCCTGTTCAAAGGGATACAACAAATCAATCATTAGTAAAAAAACCCTGCTGCTTGCCATTTTCAGTATGATAGATAAAACATTTAAATAAACCTAACTAGGCAAGTCAGTTAAGAAGACATTCTTATTTACAATGATGGCCTACTGGGGAACAGTGGGTTAACGGCCTTGTTCAGGGGCAGAACAACAGATTTTTACTTTGTGTCACGGTTGTCGTAGTGATGAGACCAAAATGCAGCAGGGAAGTGTATACTCATCTTCTTTATTATGGACAAAGAAGGAAAAACCAAAATAAACACGTATACAAAAACGAACTAGACAGTCTTGTCAGGCACAGGCACACACACACACACACACACACACACACACACACACGCACACACACACACACATTTAGGACTCTCAATCAGAGGCAACTAGAAAACACCTGCCTCCAATTGAGAGTCCAACCCCAATTAACTAGACATAGATATACAACTAACCAGAAAGAACATAGAAATACAAACACAGAACATAACCCGGAACTAACTAACCAAACACCCTACTAAATAAATCACCACCCCGAACCACATACACAAAATACCCTCTGCCACGTCCTGACCAAACTACAATTATAAATAATCCCTAATACTGGTCAGGACGTGACACCTTGTCAGGTCAGGGATTCAATCCAGCAACCTTTTGTTAACTGGCCCAACGCTCTAACCACTAGGCTACCTGCTGTTTATCACACATAAAATAAATGTTTGTTTTTTTACCACATAAAAAGTAGAACGTATCAATGTGAATAGTACGATGCAATTTAACATATATAAAGCTTCATAAAACTCTTTAGAAGTTAAATCAGACAAAAAGTTCCATCCAGTGAAATATGGAACCACAAAGCTATGCACCTTCCTGTGTTTCTCTAACGGTAGTTCATACTGTCTTATAGCAGTTGTCTAGGTTGTCTCCTGTTCTGACAGTAATACTAATCCTTGGTGTCAAGCCAATTCAACTTACTGTCCACATCACAGAAAAGGAACTGGGAATATTATCTCGTAACACAAATGGAGGTGCTGCAGTTTTCAGCTCATCATACTTGAGCTGTGTTTAAATATTCATGTCTTTGCCTCTAGACAGGGAGGCAGACTTTTTATTTTGAGGGGGGGTTTACATCACCAAACTAGACTTCATGTCATAAACAGATAAAAAAAAAAGAGAAGTTGGTTGCATAGGAACCACGCCACAACAATGTAGTGTAATTGATGACAGAATGTTAGCTATTGATTGAGTTGAGACTGGATAGTAGCGTATGCCATATGGCATGGGTCGGCAACAGTCAGCCCGTGGGCCAAAACCGTCCCGCAAGTGATTTCTTTTGTGAAATTTAGTAAACCAGGAATTCAGCTACATATTAGTTTAATTTAGCAAATACTTGTTCACCAAGTATCCCCATGTTAAAAAAAAGAGTGTCTCAATATGGTGTCTCAATATAAGCAAGGTATAAAAAAATTATTTTTGGAAGTTTTGGCTTAGTTGTGGTCAATTTGCAGTGTACAAATTACATCCGCTCTGAACAAAAATCACCCCGCAGCTGAATCTAGAACCTGCCTAGCCCTGCTGAATGATATCTTCCCCTGTGAGAGGTAAAATGGAAAATTAAAGTGTACATGAAACTCAAATACTCTCCGGGTTTTCACAGTGGGGTACTGACTTGAAGAAGACAGGGGAAAATACAAAGAATATGCAACAGCTATGTGCACTAGCTGCTCTCACATGGATCTAACTGCTGCCTCTGCCTGGCTTCTAAAGCCAATTTTTAATGTGCATCAATCTGTGCAATCTCCAAAGAGTCTCCCAACCAGAATGATGAATAAATGGGAACGTCTGACAGAGCATTCATAGTCAAGATCAAAGGAGTGTGAGATAATTAACAGTAGACTAATTGGTACCCACCCCAAGTTTTCATCAGATATGAAATAGACTGCAACTTTGCTTGATATTAATTGGATGAGAATGTGCATGAAATATGAATCTCGCAGTATTAGTACACTAACACACTGCAAAGTACCTGGAAACAAACATCTAGCTTTCACTCAGCAAAGCATATGTTCTAGGCTTAACCTTAAGAAGTAAACATGCTGTACTTTTTTTTCTGGCGAGCCTTGATATGTTATTATTCATTTAGAAGTGTCTCAAAAATAGCTATATGGTGGCAGACTCAAAATACAGATGCACTTCCAAGATGACTCACAGAGATTTTTGTTGTTGCTGTTGTTGATAATGCTTATCTTGATGGTTATTTTTTTCTTCTTCACTATCACTAGGATAGTATTCACATCCATACAGTAGAAAACACAGTAGGAAATTTGTTTTGAGACCTAAGGACTTGCTTTAACTACCTAAGCAAAAATAAAAGCTTTGACTTATTGCTTTAATGCCGTCTTGTGATGTGCAGATGACCTTACTTAAAACCAAGGCGCTGACATAACATTTCACAATACCCCAGGGATAAGATGTATCTTTATTTAACTCGGCAAGTCAGTTAAGAACAAATTCTTATTAACAGTGACGACCTAAGAACAGTGGGTTAAATGCCTTGTTCAGGGGCAGAACGACAGATTTTTTTATCCCTGTCAGCTCGGGGATTCAATCCACCAACCTTTCGGTTACTGGCCCAACGCTCTAACCACTAGGCTACCTGCCTCCCGTACGGCAGTTCTGTTCCTATTAGGGAAGTTGTTTTGGTTTTTCCAAACAGATTTGGGAGCAGTGCCACTTGTAAACAAATTTGTGTTACCGATTCACTTAGTAATTTCTTCATGTTCTGAACAGTTCCTTTTAAGCCAGCCGAGTTATAACTCCCTGGAGTAAAGTTTCTCTGTCTGCCCTATTGAAATAGGAAAATGCAAAATAGGTGTACAGATTATTCAAGCAAAAGTGGAACCTGAGTATTAGTGGTTGACAATGAGTTATTTTGCTGCAGGTACACACAAACACACCATTACACACTTACAACCCTCACAGGGACTACAGCCTCTATAAATAAAAGACCTAACAACACATTCAACTCCCCAGCGTACACAGATGTCTTGAGTCAACACACATTCAACTCCCCAGTGTACACAAATGTATTGAGTTTTGTTGAACTCTTATATGTTCTTGTTACATCTTCAGAAGTATGTAAGCTATTTTATTAATGCATTTCTTCTGTGTTGTCTTTATAAGCAGGTTGATATAAAAAAATATTACTGTACTGTATACAGTATCTTGGCTGTTATCCCCTTACTTTAAGAGACAATAGACATTAGAGGGGAACCTCATAGAACTGATCAAGCATTAAATAGGAAGGTAACACTGGGGTTATGTTGCTCTTTCACCCTTGCCTCACAGATTGTCATAAGATTCTTAGCAAGACAAATAGGAAAAGGTGCAAGTGTCGTGTTTTATGTTTGGACTAAGTCTTATGTGGAGAACTGGGAAACTCCCTGATCCCTATCAATAATCATGCCTGTCTACAAACAAAAGCGTATCAGGGTTTTCAGAACATATTCTCAAAAGACTCCATGTACTGTAGTCTACTGGTTTCATTTCATCTCCCTGCAGAGCTGGCCTATAATCAATTTCCTTTCACCACACATTGTTCCCACATGCCCTGCTTACACCTAATAGCACCCAACTGGTGTCAATAATACAGATTCGACACTGTGCTGAGGCATGTGCTGTATGGGGTTTTGCATTGCTCGTAAAGCCTCGTAGACATCACAGGGTGTGTCTCAATAACCGTCTCCTTCTCTCTATTCTCTACTTCCTGAATCTAAAAGCATTTGGATTGGTGGAGCCATGTGCCAGAGAGAGTTTACACCATATTCACACATTTCCAGTTGTTTCCTTTCAAATCAGTGGCGGGAAGTGAACAAGTGTACACTTTGGGAGGTAGGAGAGCTAATTGGGACATAGACAGGATAAATAGAGAATGATGGGTCTCTAGCTACTCATAGGGAGAGTGGGGTAAGTTGAGCCAAAAGGTTAAGTTGAGCCACCCTTGTTTCTAGCGAACCATACAAAAAAAAAATAATTTGACCAAATATTTAGGAAGAGATCATCATTTCATGAAGTCGGGGAAGGAACACACTGGAAAATGTGGAAAACGTGGTAAACAACTTAGGTCCAAAAAAAAAACAGATTTTCACCAGGTCAAATGAATGTACTGTGTTACAGTAGAGGTTTCATGATGCTTGTGTCTAAACTAAAGTAGATCATTAAGATTGTACTAAACATCAGTTGGGGTCTCGATAAGCTTCAATATGAGGTCCTAAACATAGCATGAAAGTGCATCCTTGTAGCTATGTGGGCTAATATAGTCACAATGTTGAAACAATGGCCTTGGGGTAAGTTGAGCCAATGGCAAGTTGAGCAAATTTAAGTGTTTTCCTCCCAGATGAAATGCAAGGCAACAAGGAATGGCCTATGTTAAAAATCTGAAAAACAAGTACAATGTGTTTGTTAGGTGTTAAGCCTGTTCTAAAACACTCTTAAAATAATTAAAAGACAGAAAAGTGATTTGTGTTTGAGAAAAAAAGATAGACATGGTTGTAAAAAAATAGTGGTAATATTTCATTCAGTATAGGCGGCTCAATTTACCCTTCTCCCGTGGCTCAATTTATACCATACCCGAGTAATTTGTACAAAGAGACCTCTTTTTTTTTGGACAAGTTATGTTTTCAAAACTGTAAAGTTTACATGAATTCAAAACTGAATTCAGATTATTTCCAGGGATAAACAACATCCTAAAATATAAGTAGATATATCTTTGTTAGAAATAATATTATATATATAAATTTAAAAAAAAAAAATAGATCAACTTACCCCACTCTCCACTACAGTCATGACAACTAGAACTGTACCACTGCCAAAAGCCAACAAACACCCATCAAGACGAGTACTACCTGATGAAAACGCAATCCATCATCTAATCAAGCAAATCAACATTTGCTCAGAATTAGGCTAATAGCTAGAAGCACTTGATCTGCAAATTATAACACAACCAAACACAGCTGTGACCGATGGACTGAAAGGATGGGGGGGTGCCTGCTCGATTCTATCGGAGGGAGAAAACAACTTGATCCATTTACAAACATCGGACTTGACAACAGCAGAGCTAATTTGTTTGGGTTTGTTTTGAGAGAGCCTGTTGTTGGACGTCAGATTAAAATATTCTATTTTAGTTTAAACTAGATTCCCTCATGGGATTAGTTGTGAAAATCCATGTTTGCTACAGATGTAGGATCTTAATATGATCACTCTTTTGTTTGCCGAAAAATGTCTTGCACGGCAGGAAATGCAAAGTTGTAGTGTAAAAAGGCTTCTAAAGTGTGTAATTTGCACTTTAGATTTTCAGACTTGATTTGCCCTAACAAGTAATTTATCAACCCCTACAAAGATGTCCATTAATTATAATCCACATAAAATGTACATTTCCTGTTGCTGCAGAATTATTATCCTGATGGAGCGAACTGGCTCAAATTAAGATCCTGCATCTGTACTTTTGATTTCTTGACCAGTGACAGCTGAAAGAGAGGAAACTTTTGTGGTTTAGGCTATCCCTTTCTCTTAGTCACCTGTAGTGCTTGAATTACACATTGACTCATGCAGGTGTCTATCATCTCTTATTACAATGTCGACATCTTTGACTTTTTCTTTGGACCTACATTGATTTATGGATGTTTAAGTTATTATGGAGAGGTCCAGATTTGTTATGGGGCTGCCCATCCTCCCCCATATGCCCTTTTTTAATTTATTTTTTAATTTAACCTTTATTTAACTAGGCAAGTCAGTTAAGAACAAATTCTTATTTACAATGACAGCCCTACAGGGAAACCATATGTAGCCTGCTTGTATGTTGGTTTAATTGGTTTGGTGGTTTGAAATGTTGTGAGTTTTTTTCTCTTCTCTTTAAGCTTCACATGAAGTGAATATTTGAAATGTTGTGATTGACTGATGCCGCTTGCAAGGCAACACAGGGCGTCATACTATAAATACACCCCAGCTAGCTAGCTAGGCTACATGTTGCTGAACTCTAGGCCTACATGACTAAAACATTAATCAAACAGACATCCATTTTCTTTTAAAAGTGAGATGGACCATGATGCCAAATTCTCAGAACGATGCCTGAAGATAATAGTCAAGTACTCAGATTCTGCTGAGGCATTGTTGTGAACAAACTCAACAGACAGCTAGTGCTTCATCTTTCCAAATGCCAGCCAGCCAACTGGTGCCACAGTGAGGACAGGGCAACATATAGAATTATAGGACAATAATACAGATTGCTTGGTAACAAGGTTAAACACTGATAGGATTTTGTGCTGCATTTTGTGCGGCAGGGTGACTACAGTATCAACCTTTGGTAGGGAATAATGGCTTCCCTTTCAGGAGGATGTGAAATTGGATTGCTCATACAAAGTGCTTGCTGTGGATAAACCTGTGTTATCCAATTATGGAGCAAAACTACATTAAAAAAAGCTGGAGGTGGGGAGAGTCCAGGCAACCTTTTTACGCTGAGTGACAACACATTCACAGACTAATACTGTTTTGGGGAGATCAAAATGTATTTGTCTGTTTTATATATAAAGTCAGATTGTTTATGGGTCTTTTTTTTCTCTCTCGAGCACTGGTATATGTACAGCTTGTTCATTTGATGATGTTGACTAAAAAGCATCACTGATACATCATCAAAACCTTTTCACCAAATACCAATGTAGATAGCTCTTCTCTCCAATAGAGGGCAATAGTTTATTACATACTGCATTGTATCTCTAACTCCATCCCATATTTGGAAGTTAATTCCTGCCTATACTTTAGTAATTCATGTCTTTTTTTATCATGGACATCTTTGTACTTGTTCTGATATTCCTTTTAAATCAGTTTTTACTACATATGCTATGCATCTGACAATCGTTTCCTTTCTGAATTATTTTAGAGAGAATTCACTGCAGCCAGTAAAATCATATTTCAGACACATTTAAAATGTGCCAGGTGCTTGTATATAAAACATATATGAAGAGAACCATCATCCTGAGTGCATTTACAGAGACCAAAGGTAATCAAGGCCCCGAAAATGCTTATGGACATACAGTGGGGTTCAATTATTGACACCCTTGATAAAGATAAGGGAAAGGGTGATACCTAGTCAGTTATACAACTGAAAGCCTTCAACTGAAATGTGTCTTCCGCATTTAACCCAACCCCTCTGAATTAGAGAGGTGCGGGGGGCTGCCTTAATCGACATCCACGTCTTCGGCGCCCGGGGGAACAAGATAAGCAATAATGACTGTATAAAATAAATAAATCAAATACTGAGCTATATTGAATGCTCAAATTTGTTTGAAATTATATTATTTTATACTAATACAATTGCTCAGAGGAAGAGATTTTGTTTAAAAAGTTTTTTTTTTAAATATTAAAAATTAAAAAGGTAGGGTGCAAAATTGACACCACTAAAGATTCTTATAAATAAAACTTTAGTATTTGGTCCCATATGCCTAGCGCGCAAGGACTACATCAAGCTTGTTAATGTTATTGGTAATGGTGAGAGGTTAGCATGTCTTAAGGTTATGATCTTTGACCCTCTAACTTTCTCATTCAGGATTATCCATAATCGTGGTAGCGTCTTACTTTTTAAACTAAATATATTTCTCTGAGTAATTGTATTAGTATAAAATAATATAATTTAAAAAAATGATGGTAGTGTTTTATATTAACTTCACGTAATAAAGCATTTATAATGGATTAGTAAATTGTTCAGTCATAATTGATTAATCATTACTCCCACATTTGTAAATGTTAGTAACCTAGTTATTTATGAACACATTTTTACAGTATTTAATAAAGATTCATAGGATCATTAATACGATGTATAATATAGATCCATATAAACCATTTACTAATCATTAGTTTAGTCTTTTTGCGTGACCTCATCTAAAGTGTGGGCTGTTTATACTTTATAAATATTTTATAAATGTTTTGAGTGACCAGTGTAATTTCTCACAAAAAGATGGACATGCCATTGGCAGACATTCTTGCAGTACCTTCCAGCAGCTCCTTTAGGTCTCAAAATGGCTTCTAGAACGTATCAATGGTTAAACAATAAGCACACAACACAGAGGACGTTTAAGAAAATGTATTGAACATTTTATTCCAAAACAGTCACACTGTTGTAATAATATGATGTGTAACTTCAGACACACTCTTTTTAATCCCAAAATGCTAACATAAGCAATTCTTGGCAGTGACTTTTCTACCAAAACCAAAGTGTGAATTGCAGTCACTCCTAAAATAAGTCTATGCTTGGTTACACCAGAACTAACCTCTTGGGTAATTTGGTCAGCTGCGTGACTAAGTTCTGTGTCCATACCTATTAGAAATTGGGAGTTCTGGTTTGCGAAGTCTCCACCCTCACAAAAGGAAACTCTAAGCCAAAGCCCCCTCCCCTTCCGCTAATTTCACCACATATGCAAAGCAGTCAAAGTATAAGCACCGCCTTCACCCAATCCTGGTGTATCCAAGTAATCCGTGACCAATCCTGGTGCATCCAAACAATCAGTGACCAATCCTGGTGCATCCAAACAATCAGTGACCAATCCTGGTGCATCCAAACAATCAGTGACCAATCCTGGTGCATCCAAGTAATCAGTGACCAATCCTGGTGCATCTAAATAATCCGTGACCAATCCTGGTGCATCCAAACAATCAGTGACCAATCCTGGTGCATCTAAATAATCCGTGACCAATCCTGGTGCATCCAAACAATCAGTGACCAATCCTGGTGCATCCAAACAATCAGTGACAAAAACCCAAACAACGGAACTCCTATTGCTTGTTGTCCTATGCATTCAATCCCGTCGTGACAGAATCCAGTTTACACACAGAATCTGTCCAAGAGAGATTTAGAGCAGTCCATAGACTGCTTATGAGGTAAGGAAACAATGATCTGAATACATTATCTCAATGAACTATCCCATCAAAGTTTAAAGAGTTATTACCTTTAAAGGCCTAGTAAAGGTACTGCCAAACAAAACCATGAAAATAGTCTGCGATTAAAAGTCTGAAGGACTGGAATTATTTAAAGGTTATACAGGTAACATTTCACCTGTAAATCGTACAGGAAACATTTCTACCTGCAAATCTATGTCAATCACATACTGTATCAGTAGTAATGGACTACTAAAAATCCACTTGAGAAAACCTGTGTGTGTAATACAGCTACATCTCCCTGTTTTAGGATCAGTTCTCCAGGTTGACAACATTAACAGAACATTCACATTACAACTCTTCCTCCAAAACAGTTCAATAAATGTCCTTTAACATCCATTGTTGTGTGCTTGTTCTTTTACCATTGATATGTTCTAGGCTATTTTGAGACCTTAAGGAGCATCAGGTATTGCTGGAATGTCTACCAATGGCATGTCAATATTTTTTTTGTATGAAATTACCCTGGTCAGTCAAAACATTTATAAAGTATTTATAAAACATAAATAGCCCACACTTCAGATGAGGCTACGCAACAAGGCTTAACTGGGGATTAGTACATGGTTTATAAGGACCTATATTAAACATCTTATGGATGGAGTACTTATTAATAAATAATTAAAGGATTTATTAATCCATCATAAATGCTTTATCACGTGGAGTTATTATAAAGTGCTACGTGAATTATTTATTTCATACAGACGTTATTGCTCATCTTTATCTAGGGTGTCAATAATTTCAGACCCCACTGTACACCGTTGCATTTAGAATGCAACACAGAGTACCTCAGAGCTGAAACTCACTATGTGACATCACCATTGAAACACAGGTGCATCCCAAATGGCACCCTACTCCCTATAATGCATAGTTCTATAGCATCAGCGTCCATACGGGCTACATTTTCAGTTGTTCCTACATTTTCACTTGTACATTTCAAGTATGCATACATAATATAATCTAGAAAAATCTTCCAAACACAGAAACAGACTTATTCTAGGCAAGAAGGTAGGATTTAGTTAAGAAGTAACACATTTTGCCTTCTCTATTCCATCTCTGACTGTCACCATCACACATACAGTACCACACACATTTTTTTGAAGCTTCGTTTTCACCTTATGATCTTGCTCTACAGCTACCAAATAATTATTTTTGGAGGTTACTTTGAGTAACATGTAGTTTGTGAATGTGTGAACTCAGGAGGAATTTTGGGCCATTCCTCTTTACAAAACTGTTTCAGTTCAGCAGTATTCTTGGGATGTCTGGTGTGAACTGCTCTCTTGAGGTCATGTCAATGGGGTTGAGGTCAGGAGTCTGACTGGGCCACTCCAGAAGTCGTATTTTCTTCTGTTGAAGCCAATCTGTTGTTGATTTACTTCTGTGTTTTGGGTTGTTGTCCTGTTGCATCACCAAACTTCTGTTGAGCTTCAATTGGTGGACAGATAGCCTAACATTCTCCTGCAAAATGTCTTGATGAACTGAGGAATTCATTTTTCCGTCGATGATAGCAAGCTGTCCAGGCCCTGAGGCAGCAAAGCAGCCCCAAACCATGATGCTCCCTCCACCATACTTTATAGTTGGGATGAGGTTTTGATGTTGGTGTGCTGTGACTTTTTTTCTCCACACATAGTGTTGTGTGTTCTTTCCAAACAATTCAACTTTAATTTCATCTGTCCACAGAATATTTTTCCAGTAGCGCTGTAGAACATCCAGGTGCACTTTTGCAATCTTCAGACATGCAGCAATGTTTTTTTGCAGTGTCTTCTTCCGTGGTGCCCTCCCATGGACACCGTTCTTGTTTACTGTTTTACGTATCGTAGACTCGTCAACAGAGATGTTAGCATGTTCCAGAGATCTCTGTAAGTTTTTAGCTGACACCCTGGGATTCTTCTTAACCTCATTGAGCATTCTGTGCTGTGCTGTTGCATTCATCATTGCAGGACGGCCACTCCTAGTGAGAGTAGCAACAGTGCTGATTTTCTCCATTTATAGACAATTTGGTTTACCGTGGACTGATGAACATCAAGGCTTTTAGAGATACTTTTGTAACCCTTTCCAGCTTTATGCTAGTCAACAATTCTTAATATTAGGTCTTCTGAGATCTCTTTTGATCAAGGCACAGTTCGCATTAGGCAATGCTTCTTGTGAATAGCAAACTCAAATTTTGTGACTGTTTTTTTATTGGGCAAGGCAGCTCTAACCAACATCTCCAATCTCGTCTCATTGATTGGACTCCAGGTTGGCTGACTCCTGACTCCAATTAGCTTTTGGAGAAGTCATTAGCCTAGGGGTTCACATACTTTTTCCAACTTACACTGTGAATGTTTAAATTATATTTTCAATATAGACAAGAAAAATAAAATATTTTGTGTTATTAGTTTAAGCACACTGTGATTGTCTATTGTTGTGAAGATCAGATCAAATTCAAATTGTCTGAAGATCAGACCAAATTTCATGACCAATTTATGCAGAAGTCCAGGTAATTCCAAAGGGTTCACATACTTTTTCTTGCCAATGTATGTACATAGTTAGATGTGCTCCTCTTACTAGTGTGACTGCGTATTAGAGACAATCGTTCCTGATGTGAAATGCAGTAGCTAATATTTAAAAAAAATAATCAGTGAACACGTATGCATAAAAATACGTTGGTTATGGTTATGTATGGTATAGCTCGGAGTCCAAAAAATAATGGCCTCAATTGCTTCTTCATTCTTTAGTCTGGTGTTATAATTGTCTCAGATCTTAGGAATTGTGGAAGAATATTCTGTTCTTATTCTGTTGTAAGACAATGAATGCTGCTGTACTTCAGAGAGTACATATGCTGTTCCACTTCATCCATTAATGTGATCCCGTATCCAGGCAAATCAAGAAAGTGTAACAAAAAAAAAACAGGAACTTAGTTTAAACCACTGGGTTCTGAAATTAGTTTAAAACCACTGGGTTCTGAAATGAGTTTAAATCCACTGGGTTCTGAAATTAGTTTAAAACCACTGGGTTCTGAAATGAGTTTAAATCCACTGGGCTCTGAAATGAGTTTAAAACCACTGGGCTCTGAAATGAGTTTAAATCCACTGGGTTCTGAAATGAGTTTAAATCCACTGGGTTCTGAAATGAGATTAAAACCACTGGACTCTGAAATGAGTTTAAATCCACTGGGCTCTGAAATGAGTTTAAATCCACTGGACTCTGAAATGAGTTTAAAACCACTGGGCTCTGAAATGAGATTAAAACCACTGGGTTCTGAAATGAGTTTAAATCCACTGGGTTCTGAAATGAGATTAAAACCACTGGACTCTGAAATGAGTTTAAAACCACTGGGTTCTGAAATGAGATTAAAACCACTGGACTCTGAAATGAGTTTAAATCCACTGGGTTCTGAAATTATATTAAAACCACTGGGTTCTGAAATGAGTTTAAATCCACTGGGCTCTGAAATGAGTTTAAATCCACTGGGCTCTGAAATGAGTTTAAAACCACTGGGCTCTGAAATGAGTTTAAAACCACTGGGCTCTGAAATTATATTAAAACCACTGGGCTCTGAAATGAGTTTAAATCCACTGGGTTCTGAAATGAGATTAAAACCACTGGGTTCTGAAATGAGTTTAAAACCACTGGGCTCTGAAATGAGTTTAAATCCACTGGGTTCTGAAATTATATTAAAACCACTGGGTTCTGAAATGAGTTTAAATCCACTGGGCTCTGAAATGAGTTTAAATCCACTGGGCTCTGAAATGAGTTTAAAACCACTGGGCTCTGAAATGAGTTTAAAACCACTGGGCTCTGAAATTATATTAAAACCACTGGGCTCTGAAATGAGTTTAAATCCACTGGGTTCTGAAATGAGATTAAAACCACTGGGTTCTGAAATGAGTTTAAAACCACTGGGCTCTGAAATGAGTTTAAATCCACTGGGCTCTGAAATGATTTTAAAACCACTGGGCTCTGAAATTATATTAAAACCACTGGGTTCTGAAATGAGTTTAAATCCACTGGGTTCTGAAATGATTTTAAAACCACTGGGCTCTGAAATTATATTAAAACCACTGGGTTCTGAAATGAGTTTAAATCCACTGGGCTCTGAAATGAGATTAAAACCACTGGGTTCTGATCAACTTTTAGACTAGGAAATTAGATTTAAACCACTGGGTTCTGATAAAGTGAAAGCCCAATAAATTAGTATTAACCATTACTGAAACACTCAGCTGACTTATCTTGCAAGGGATGAATAGGAAAGGACAGATACAGTACTGCTGCATGTATTCAATTAACATATATTTTGTTGGTATATTTGGTTTATATATGGTCGTGGCTTATATTAATAACCCCCAGAAAAGCATCCATGGACAACATAAGTAAGAAAATGAAGAACAGAAACATGATCTCTGTTTGTTTTGTGTGACACCACTACACTAAAGGCCCTAACAGATCATCCTCAACTACAATACTAGTTGTGGCTGATGCTGTCAAGAGCACATTTATTAAGTCCTGGTACTTTATTTTTGCAGAACAAGTCTAGCCCTCCTCAGGCCCTTACATCCCCTGAGGTGTAAAGCAATGGTCAAAATACACCTCAGGCTGAAGACCCTAGCTTGGTGCCAAGAGTGATCGAGGAGAGGTTAGAGAGGAGAAAGGGTAGAGAGACACACAGCACTGTGAGGAGTCCCTTTGAAGGACGCTCCAGTAATGACCTGTCCTCTCTGTATGGTCTCTAGAGGAGGCAGACTGCTGCTGCGATGCTGCTCACAGATTAGGCCTGCGAGTGTCAGGGGGTTTCAGGGGATCACACACTCGTGGTCACCCCTGTCAATGTGGAGCACCATGATCACACTGGGCCACTGACAGGTCTGGTGCTATTGGTGCTGGTGGAGGACATTGAGGGACCCGTCATGGCCTGCCGACTACACCCACCAGCCACACAGGGCCTGTCGACTACACCACCCAGCCGCACAGGGCCTGCTGACTATGCCACCCAGCCACACAGGGCCTGCCGACTACACCAATCTGCCGCACAGGGCCTGCCGACTATGCCACCCAGCCACACAGGGCCTGCCGACTACGCCACTCAGCCGCACAGGGCCTGCCGACAATGCCACCCAGCCACACAGGGCCTGCGGACTATGCCACCCAGCCGCACAGGGCCTGCCGACTATGCCAACCAGCCACACAGGGACTGCCGACTATGCCACCCAGCCACACAGGGCCTGCCGACTACACCACCCAGCCGCACAGGGCCTGCCGACTACACCACCCAGCCGCACAGGGCCTGCCGACTACGCCACCCAGCCACACAAGGCCTGCCGACTATGCCACCAAGCCAGCACAGCCATACAAGGCCTGCAGCAGAGTGTATTGCATTTTCTTGGGTGGTCTTAGTGCGAGGCGCCTGCATGACATAGCCAGTGCATTTACCAGTCCGTGAGCCTGATAGGTCATGGCAGTGAGCATTTTTTTTAGTTCACTCTCCCGTGCTTGTGTTAATTTGATGACAGGCCTGCACAGCTGCAGGGCTGGGCATGTGCTCGCATTTCATAAATAATACCACTTAGTTAAACCATAACATGAGACAAATGTAATGCGAAAAGAAAAGGATCACAGGAAAATCCACTAGGATATGGAAAGGTGATTTAAATTTAATGCCTTGCTGTCAGGATTCTTACTCTGTTGCTTTCTCCCTAGTGAGAAAAAAGACAAGGATCCACATGAAAGTGACAAAACATTAGGTACGCTCTGAAGAGTATGGAGCTTCACCGCAGCACTAAATCAACACTACATTTCAAAGATTTATTTTATTTCTTCCATTAGATTTTATAGTTTATTTGTGAAATGTGAATGTTGCCCCATATTGTATTTGAAGACTACTTACATCTATGCATCTGAGTTATTTAATTTAGCTTTTCTTTAGGTATCTTTTCCTAATAACAAGGTAAACCTCGAAATGACAAAACTGCTGTTATACTGTTTATAAAAGGAATTGCAAACTTGCGAAGTTGAAGTCAAGAAATATTTAGTTAAGCAAGACAGGACCAAAGTTAATCATGAAAAGAAGATTGAAATCTGCTTCAGGATAATTTGTCAGAATAAATGATAGCAATTAAATAATAGATTATTGAATTGAAAGGAATTCGGATCATTGTAGAGCTCCTCGTCATTACAGAGACCCTTGAAGATCTCTCAGAACGTTGAAAGAAGGAAGGGATCATCACTTCAGTTAGTCGGCCAATCGTAATGTAGAGGATCATCGTAGGATTCATTTCCCACACTTCCAATTAGCTCCCGGAGGTTCTACTGCCCACGCTGATGTGACTGTGACATCAGCTCATAATGGAGCTGCTAGGCAGATCAAGTATGCATCCCAAATGGCACCCTATTCCCTTTATGGTGCACCGCTATGGCTCTCTACAAAAGTAGTGCACTATGTAGGGAATAGGGTGCCATTTGGGAAGCAACCCAGGGCTAGCAGCACAGCTCTCTCTCTCTCTGGGTGTGAACAAAGCAGATTTCTTGAGGTTGATGTTTTCTCATATGCCCTGCAACTATCCACTGTACAGCTTGTTGCCGTGCAGACAGACAGACAGACAGACAGACAGACAGACAGACAGTGTCCCTATAAAGGCTGAGTTGTGTCTGTGAACATTGTAAAGGCAGAACAAAGTCACAGTGATGTAGATGCAGGCCTTGTCTTTTCAGCCATTGATTTCAGTATTGCAGCATGGTAAAATAGAAAACTAAGCGTTTGTCAGGTACGTTAGATACCGTAGCAGACTTTAAAGAAAATCCTGAAAAGGTACATTGGTATAGTGGTACAGTGGTACAATGGTACATTGGTACAGACATACAGTGGTACATTGGTACATTGGTACAGTGGTATAGTGGTACAGTGGTACATTGGTACATTGGTACAGTGGTATAGTGGTACATTGGTACAGTGGTACAGTGGTACAGAGGTACAGACGTACAGTGGTACATTGGTACAGTGGTACAGTGGTACAGAGGTACAGTGGTACAGTGGTACAGTGGTACAGTGGTATAGTGGTACAGTGGTACAGTGGTACATTGGTACAGTGGTACAGTGGTACAGAGGTACAGACGTACAGTGGTACATTGGTACAGTGGTACAGTGGTACAGAGGTACAGTGGTACAGAGGTACATTGGTACAGTGGTACAGTGGTACAGTGGTACAGTGGTATAGTGGTACAGTGGTACAGTGGTACAGAGGTACAGTGGTACAGAGGTACAGTGGTACAGAGGTACAGAGGTACATTGGTACAGTGGTACAGTGGTACAGTGGTACAGTGGTACAGAGGTACAGAGGTACAGAGGTACATTGGTACAGTGGTACAGTGGTACAGTGGTACAGTGGTACAGTGGTACAGTGGTACAGTGGTACATTGGTACAGTGGTACAGACGTACAGACGTACAGTGGTACAGTGGTACAGTGGTACAGTGGTACATTGGTACAGTGGTACAGTGGTACAGTGGTACAGTGGTACAGTGGTACAGAGGGAAGAATAAAGGACAGTATATATCCAAGCTTGCTTTATCAATATCTTGCTAATGAAAACTTGTTATGTTATTTAATCAAATGCTAAAAATTATTGGGGATGACTTTCCTTTTTATTTCAATGTTGGAAAATTGTAGCCACTTTATTCGTTTCATTTTAACTTGGTGTAAAAACAAATAGCAGTCAGCCTTGGAGTGCTATATAGACACATTCAAACACATTTCAATGATCGGTGGGCAGTTAAATCATAAAAATATGATTAAACATTGCCCGAGAGTGGCAAGGCTTTTTAGTCTATTGCTCTCATGTTGAACATAAAATAAACAAATACATTGGAACCTGCATTGGCTGATTGGCTCAGTAAAAAAATCCAGTCGTTGTGGCCTGTCTATGCCTACTGATCTGAAGCAACATAAATATGATTAATTTAAAGCTGGCCTGACAAGAGCATGGTACACCTACACGTCAATATCAGTTTAAAGCATTTCCATCCTCTGTTGTTTAAAGATGTTTCAACATGCCAGGAACTACAGAGGTAATTATTGTAACGGCTCAGCAATTACCTCAGCAATGATTTGACACAATGACATCTTGCAATACATACATTATAATATTGTTATTAATGTGACTTGCAAATTGATCAGAGAGAGGTCTGACTAAAAACGACAGTTGAAGACATGTTTACAGAGTACAACATAATTATCTAAAACCAACAGTTAAAAAGCCCAATATAACTCCGATTGTTAAATTTCTTATTTTAAGGTTGTGTCCAATGTGTTTTATAATGGATTGTTTGAAGGGAGAAATTAAACACTACAATGTTACAGTAATGTGGAGTTTTAAGCTTTTTCTGTCTTCCCTGGTGTGCCAACAATCAACTTCTCAAAACATATGTGTAGCCAACTGCAGATCCAAAGCTCATATTTCCATGAATTATCAGTTTTTTTTTATCAAACATTCACGTATCCCTGAGTCTATTCAAAGCTTAGATGTGAATAGAAAACTTTCTCTAAATCCTGCTTTATGCTCTGACAATCTATATGTTATTATATCTTCTTCTTTGAGGACTGCCTGTGACTCAAGTCTGGCATTAGGCTGGTAATGAATGCATGGGCACGCCTCAGTGAGTTTGCTAGATGTATAAAACATAAGTTGATATGCTTGACAAATCTGTCTTTTAAACTCTAAATTATAATAGTGTGAATAAAACAGGCAAAATGGATAAATGAGACACAACATAACATGCTATCTAATCCAATGCAAAACACACTATAATTCCATGGAATTTCCATGCTTCCAAAATGTGTTCTATCTTCTAGGCATTCTAATTATGCGGTTCCAATTCATTTCCCCTGAGACAAACCAAGGTGGATCTACGGTTTGTCTTTAGAGAAACCAAACACTATAGTTAATGTTAAAACTATAATAATAAAAAAAAAATCTGTATTCTCCTACTTCTAGTGTTGTGAACCAGGTAATCAGCAGACTACACGCTCCACATTGAAATGATATGACATGATAATCATTATTCTAATCCACCTGTTACAGTATCAATGTATTCCCTTACTCCTTCCACCTCCTTTATTTCTATAGTATTATTGTACATAATATATTTCAAATGTCAGGACTTCCATTTCCACATGGTCAGTGGCTTGGAACAATACCTTAAACAGCTGGCTTGTTTGTATGTCCCTCAACCAAATAACGGCAAACTAATGGAACAAGGTATGAATAGATTTCTTATTTTCTTATCCTGCTTTTTATCAATAATAATTTATAATTGATCAATGCCTGTGCTCGTCATCTCAGAGGAATCATTAAGGTGATTTATTAGGTACCATGAGGCTGTAAGCATGGGCCAAAATAACACAGCTGTGGTCTATCCTGTTGTGCTGAGGTTTGTCCTTGTAAAGTAGAGCTAAATATATACTAGTACGCTAGTGGCAAATATTAGCAACCATGTAAAATATGTATGTAAGCATATCAACAGCACCAATAATAATCAGAGTAGAAAGTGGATGTGTTTATTCATGTTGTGTTTACCATATTACCGTGTGAATAACTAGAGATTTAGGTTGAGATTTAATTGATTAAATCCTCAGTTCGTATTCACCATTTAAATGAACCCAAACATCTAAAAAGCCATTAATTTGCTGAGCTGCATTTTTCCCACAATGCCTCATTCACATACTGTACAGTCTGAACAGGCTGTTGCTCTCAATTGTCAATCAGTAATTAACACCATTAAGTGCTGCTGACTAATTTGTTAAAGCCACTAGTCCATTAACAAAAAAACTACAAGTTCATTTAGCATCAGTAATTATCATTTGACATGTTGGTACTGTACGATTAGTCTCTATGCTGTTGGGAATATCATGACCACTCTACTGTGCTTCACTTAATTGTTTTATTGTACTTTATCCACCAAAGAGATGGGTCTCCAGCCTCCACCCTTCACATCACAGGAGCCAATATCTAAAAAAAAAAAAAAAAAGAGGTCTGGGGCAAGTACTTGTTTGAGCTCCTCCCGAGTGCTGCTTGTTTTTTTTCATGATCTTGTTCCATCCGTGATATCAAATAGAATGAGGGTGTCAATCCATGCTTTTTTTCATATCTGTAAACCCAATAGGACTACTAGTATGATGAAATGTAGAGAAATGACAGAAGCTGTTTATGTCTTGTAGGGGGTCAGTTAGTGATGTGATGGACTTTCAGGTTCTCCTCGGGCATACCAGATAAAACATGATTTGGTTGGAGCAGAAAGTACATACTGTATGATGTTATATGAATCACCCATTACATACTGTATGATGTTATATGAATCACCCATTACATACTGTATGATGTTATATGAATCACACATTACATACTGTATGATTATATGAATCACACATTACATACTGTATGATTATATGAATCACCCATTACATACTGTATGATGTTATATGAATCACCCATTACATACTGTATGATGTTATATGAATCACCCATTACATACTGTATGATGTTATATGAATCGTATGATGTTCACACAGTAATCATACGATCATGAATTATGTATTTTCAAATCAAACATTTCCTAATATGATTAGTAGACTTGGCGTCTTGGCCAGCATCTTTATGGCTAGGGAGGACTAACCTTGTTTCTGTACAGTGGTTATGAAACAACATTTATTTACTGGAAAATATTATCTTATTTTTCTGACCTTGCATGGGTTCAGCGTTCTCTGCCTACATTCATTGTTTTAAATGGGGAAATTAACGTAAAAAGGACATTCTTTGAATGGATGATTTGAACGATGTAGCTTAGTTGGTAAGGGGATTTATAGTACTGTGTGTACTCTGTGAGTTGGCCTGAATGCGTAGAAAACTCTGCCACCCTGACTCATGTCCAACCAGCTCATCCAAGTGACTACATTCATGTCTCCCTGAAGAAATGGCTCAAATGAGGCTGTTAGGTTCTATTCCTTTGTACGAGGTAGAAATAGCGGGCTTGTCAAACAGGGAGAGATCAACAAGGAAACAAGAGCATTCATGTTATGCCCCAGGGAGTTGAACTGCAAGCATTCATGGCTTCTACATTGATTTGACAGTCAATGCCAACCCCAAACGGCACCGCTGTTGTGTTCAAATTCAAGGACATCTTCCCAAGTCTAATACCTGCAGGAGATTAGGACATGGCGTTCACTATATTTTGTAGGAGGTTTAATACACTTAATGTCTACTGTATGCAGGAGGTTGAATACACTTAATGTAGACTGTATGTGTTCTGCTGCATTTTCTTCTCAAGACACAACACAGTATTCTATACATTTGTATTAGTGATTGGGAGATTGACCAAGACCATGGAATGGATTTCTCAACAAACGACCGTAAACCCACTTCGAAACAGAATTGTCCCCAATCAATGTTCTCCAAGGACTATGTGTAGATACTGTGATACAAATAAATGTTTTTATGTAAATTGGTTGTGTAGAATTAGCTCTTTGGTCCAAGCCAATGCTTTGCTAGTGACACTAAGCAGATATTGGTTGTGCTGGCTGGCTTTCCATAGTTCTTCTTCGGAAAAAAGGGATGTGATGTAAAGTGCTCCCAAGTGGCGCAGTGGTCTAAGGCACTGCGTCTCAGTGCTATAGGCATCACTACAGACCCTGGTTCGATCCCGGGTTGTATCAAATCAAACCAAATCAAATTGTATATGTCACATGCCCCAAATACAAGCCCTTAACCAACAATGCTTTAAGAAGTTAAGGGGAAAAAAAGTGTTAAGATAAAAATAGAAAATAAAAGTAACAAATAAATATACAGCAGCAGAAAAATAACAAGCGAGGCTCTATACAGGGGGGTACCGGTACAGAGTCAATGTGGAGGCTATATACAGGGGGGTACCGGTACAGCGTCAATGTGGAGGCTATATACAGGGGGTACCGGTACAGAGTCAATGTGGAGACTATATACAGGGGGTACCGGTACAGAGTCAATGTGGAGACTATATACAGGGGGTACCAGTACAGAGTCAATGTGGAGACTATATACAGGGGGTACCAGTACAGAGTCAATGTGGAGACTATATACAGGGGGTACCGGTACAGAGTCAATGTGCGGGGGCACCGGTTAGTTGAGGTAATATGTACATGTAGGTAGAGGTTAAAATGACTATGCATAGATAATAAACAGAGAGTAGCAGCAGCGTAAAAGAGAGGACTGGGTAGCCCTTTGATCAGCTGTTCAGGAGCTGTTCACAACAGGCCGTGAACGGGAGTACCATAGGGAGGCGCACAATTGGTCCAGCATCGTCCTGGTTAGGGGATGGTTTAGCCGAGATAGGCCGTCATTGTAAATATTGACTTGCCTAGTTAAATAAAGGTTAAATAAAATAAATACAAATAATAAGTAACAGGATAAGACCACATTAAATGCAACTGAATGTTAATGGAACCCAAAGATTGGACCATTGGCCTGTGCAATATTTCCTTTAGAATGGTCTCTCGTCTTGATCTAATGGAACATCAATGGGGTCCATGTGTTCATTAAGAAAGGCATTGCTTAACACCTATAATCTCACATGCGGCTTGTGCCGTGAAATGGAACCATGTCCCAAACAGTACCCTATTCCCTATGCAGTGCACTACTTTTGACGAGGGCCCCACTAGACAGGTAAAATGGCACCATTTGGGACATGGCCCAGGAGTCGTTGTGGAGGAGACGAGACTGGTTAGCCTCCCCAAGGGATCAACAAACTCCACGGTTGCCCTGGTGACAGATGAGACCGCATTCCCTCTGCAACATAAACATGATTTAATATCACAGCTGTTCAACTCTCCAACACCTCTTCCTCATTCTCCTTATTAGATGCTTATGCCCAGGGAGGCCTACAGTACAATGTGCCTCGCAAAGCTCTAGCTACTTCTCAGGAAATGATTACTAACATGCTATGCATCCCAAATGACACTATATTTCCTATAGGGCTGTGGTCAAAGGTAGTGCACTATAGGTCCTAGAGGGACCACGGTGTCATTTGGGATACAACTGAAGATCTAGACTGGAATTAAACCCCCAAATAATCTTTAGTACGCAAGAAATTTAAATGAAAGGGATTTAATGTAAACGCATTATTATAATTTAGTTGGTCATGCACTCTCTGCATTTAATCCTGCTCTGGGACATGATGCCATATAAGGGTGTATTTAATCCTGGTCTGAGACATGATGCCATATAAGGGTGTATTTAATCTTTGTTTAAGACATGATGCCATATAAGGGTGTATTTAATCCTGGTCTGAGACATGATGCCATATAAGGGTGTATTTAATCCTGGTTAGGGACATGATGCCATATAAGGGTGTATTTAATCCTGGTCTGAGACATGATGACCTATAAGGGTGTATTTATTCCTGGTCGGAGACATGCCATATAAGGGTGTATTTAATCTTTGTTTAGGACATGATGCCATATAAGGGTGTATTTAATCCTGGTCTGAGACATGCCATATAAGGGTGTATTTAATCTTTGTTTAAGACATGATGCCATATAAGGGTGTATATAATCCTGGTCTGAGACATGATGCCAAATAAGGGTGTATATAATCCTGGTCTGAGACATGATGCCATATAAGGGTGTATATATTCCTGGTCGGAGACATGCCATATAAGGGTGTATTTAATCTTTGTTTAAGACATGATGCCATATAAGGGTGTATTTCATCCTGGTCTGAGACATGATGCCATATAAGGGTGTATATAATCCTGGTCTGAGACATGATGCCATATAAGGGTGTTTAATGTTTGTTTTGTTTCTGTTCTCTCAGGCTATTACTTTGTGAGTGGCCCACGCGGTCATGTGTTTACTTTCCTGGTGATCCAGCGCAACTATCAGAGCACAGGGATAATAACAGGGCTCCACACACACAAAATGGATGGAGGCCTGTGAGTCTACACTAATACAATCAGCATGGTAGAAACAGCAGGGGTAGACACACTGTAGACCCATAACACCACAGACGTGAGATACTCTGAGCTTCTCTCTCCACCACAGAGCCCCCTCTTGGTTAGCTTTGATTCTGAAGCACCAGACAGAGAGGAGAGGACATGTTTCATGTTGTGATCAGAGATGACCCACTCCCTGTAGGTCTTCTCTCTTTTAGATCGCCATTTCTTGACTGGACACAGGGAACAGATGTTCACCTCACATATAGTTTACAGATAGGAAATGAATGACCGTAATACAATACATGATTTCATCTTTGACAGATTATTATAGTATGAAATTGATCTGAGGAGCTTTAAGAAACCATTTTGAAATACTCTAAGCAGTTAAGTGTATATTTGTTTTCCATAGATATTGGACTAGTTGAATAACATGCACATTTCCCCCTAGTAAAATCATACGGTGCATTCCGAAAGTATTCAGACCCTTTGACTTTTGTCCACGTTTTGTTATGTTACAGCCTTATATTAACATTTATTAAATAGTTGTTTATTACATTTCCATAAGTATTCAGACCCTTTACTCAGTACTTTGTTGAAGCAGCAATTACAGCCTAGAGTCTTCTTTGGTATGACTCTAAAAGCTTGGCACACTTGTATTTGGGGAGTTTGTCCCATTCTTCTGTGCAGATCCTCTCAAGTTCTGTCAGGTTGGACGGGGAGCATCGCCGCACAGCTATTTTCAGGTCTCTCCAGAGATGTTCGATCTGGTTCAAGTCCGGGCTCTGGTTGGGCCACTCAAGGACTTTCAGAGACATGTGCCGAAGCCACTCCTGCATTATCTTGGCTGTGTGCTTAGGGTTGTTGTCCTTTTGGAAGGTGAAACTTCACCCCAGTCTGAGGTCCTGAGCGCTCTTGAGCAGGTTTTCATCAAGGATCTCTCTGTAATTTTCTCCTGTCATCTTTCCCTCGATCCTGTCTAGCCTCTTGAATGTCTCATCCCGTTAGCGGGATCATTTTCCAGCGAAAACTCCTAGCGACATTAGCATAACGAAATTCAATATTTTTTTTTTTTCAAATATAGGGCTGTCTCATATCGTTTTATAGATACACCTCTCTTGAATCGACCCTCGTTGTCCGATTTCAAAAAGGTTTTACAGGAAAAGCACAATATTAGATTATGTTAGAGGAGTACTTTGTAAAAATCGCATCATATGAATTTTCCAACCAAGCACACGCATCACATATAGGCAAAAAACAGCTAAATGCAGCACTAACCTTTTACAAACTTCATCAGATGACACACCTAGGACATCATGTTACACACAGCATGCAATCTTTTGTTCAATAAAGGTCATATTTCTATATAAAAACAGCATTTTACATCGGCACCTGAGGTTGACTAACTATTTTCCCATATAATGCGTCCCGGTAAACACTGCTACAATTTTATAAATTACTATTCGAAAACGATTTTTTTAATATATATTGTCAATCTAAGATTTATAGATGAATATCTCTTGAAAACACCAGTCAAAACAGATTTTAAATTAACTTTACAGGGTAATCACACTTTGAGATCAAATGGGATGCGATACCCAGAAATTGAGCTCGAAAACCTAACTCGGCGCCATCTTTGAACATTTGAACACGTAACATCTGATATTGTATAATATCGCCAATAATCCCTCACCTTTAGTTGTCTTCATCAGAAATCCCTTCCCGATGTCCCAGGTCCATGACAAATGTATTTTCGGTCGAAAAAGTCCATGCTTTATGTTCCATTAGCTTCCTCTTGTTAGCGCGTCCTAAGGCTGTAATCAAAAGTCGATCCGTGGGCGGCAGCTGTCTAACGCAAAATGACTGTTTACGGTAAGTTAGGGTCGTTCAAACATGTCAAACGTTGTATCAAGACATCGTCAGGGCCTGTTTCAACAAGAAAGCCAATCAGATTCAAGTGGGACGATTTCATTGTGTTTCAAAAAACTTCCAAAGGTGGGGGCAGACACGGCCGCCAACGTCACAATGCTCATGGCCCTCCGACTGTGACCAATTGCCACATCGTCTCTTTCACTGAGTTTCTACCGTAGAACCCTCAAAACACTTTGTAAAGACTGGGGACATCTAGTGGAAGCACTGGAAAGTGCTCAATTTTCATTTTTTTACGTTGTGATTTATAGGGAAGGCTGTGAAGTCGAGTCCACAATTCAGATTTCCACTTCCTGGTTCAATCGGTCTCGGGGTTTTGACTGCCATACGAGTTCTGCTATACTCACAGACACCATTCAAACAGTTTTAGAAAATTTAGGGTGTTTTCTATCCATATAAAATAAGTATATGCATGTCTTAGCTTCTGACTTTGATTAGTAGGCCGTTGAAAATGGGAACGATTTTTTTCCAAAATGCGCTGTGGCGCCCCCTATCCTAGGGGAACGGCAAGAAGCTAGTCTCCCAGTCCCTGCCACTGAAAAACATCCCCACAGCATGTCGCTGCCACCATCATGTTTCACTGTACAGTGGTTCTTCCTTTAAAAGTTTTGAGCTTATGCTGTGACCGTTTCTGGTAGATGGTGGCAGATTGTGGTAAATTGCTCAATTCTGGCAATAATGGCTGACACTTAAATAATCTTTCAGAGTGACCATTGGGTTTCTGGTCACCTTCCTGACCAAGGCCCTTCTCCCCAGATTGCTCAGTTTGGCCGGGCAGCCAGCTCTTGGAAGAGGCACTTGGTGGTTCCAAACTTCTTCAATTTAAGAATGGAGGCTACTGTGTTCTTGGGGACCTTCAAAGTTGCAGAAAGTTTTTGGTACCCTTCCCCAGATCTGTGCCTCAACACAGTTCTGTCTCGGAGCTCTACTGACAATTGCTTAGACCTCATGTCTTGGTTTTTGCTCTGACATGCACTGTCAACTGTGGGACCTTATATAGACAGGTGTGTGCCTTTACAAATCATGTCCAATCAATTGAATTTACCACAGGTAGAATTCAATCAAATTTTAAATACATCTCAAGGATGATCAATGGAAACAGGATGCACCTGAGCTCAATTTCAAGTCTCATATCAAATGGTATGAATACTTATAGTATGTAAATCGGGTATTACAAGAATTTTTTTATTTTGAACAAATGTGGAGAAAAAAAATCTAAAAACATGTTTTCACTTTGTATTGTGTGTAGATTTATGAGGAAAACATTTATTGAAGCAATTTTAAAATAAAGCTGTAACATAACAAAATGTGAAGAAAGTCAAGGGGTCTGAATACTTTCCGAATGCACTGTACATACGAGACAGCTGGAATATTGAGTGAATGATTGAGTAAACACTCGGTGTTTAGCCCCCCCCCCCAAACCATTTGCATGCTGATGTATTTACATATTTCATTTCCATTATAAGTAGGGATAATATGGGATTTAGCCCTGGGCCAAACAGAGTCAACCTTGCAGGCTTTTACTGACAATGTCACCATGAGACCAGTCAGGAGGCATGCTTGAGGCATGGAAAACGCTCAAGGACTTGGATTGGCTTTGGAGTTTGTATTAAATCCATCAATTGTTATTGTGCTAAACACGTACAATCAAAACGAAAAGTAAGAAAGTGTCCTGAAAAGTGTTATGCAAAAGTAAAAAAGTTGAACTAAAAGATATCAACATCTTTATCTTAGCTGATGCCATGACGACAGCTAATCTTCCTGCGGTCACACAACAAAAATACATTACAGATCATACAATTGCAAGGAAAAGTGAAATCCACATAATTGTTTTCTTACTAGCCTTTTTAAATAAATGGTGTCTCAACTCTGCTTGCTGTTCCCTAATGACCAGCCTCACAGTTGAGTTCAACGACGAGACAAAATGTCAAAAGCATGTCCATGTTTTGAATAGGACATTTTGTTGAAAGAACAAGACTATCAGTCTGTAACTTCTGCCTACCCTCATCACTGCCACTTTTCCTCTAGGTCAGGGATGGTCAAAGAAACTGCAGGGTATGCAGGCTTTTGTTCTACCCCAGCTCGAACTGCCCTAGAAACATTGTAATAGAACACTGTAATAGGTGTTTCAAAATGCCCCTTGTCTACAGTATTAGGAGCTATTGTTGATAACTCAATCTGAAGAACAGACAGGAATATATATAAAATAAAGTACTCGTCTTTTTTCCCAACCAGACAAAGCAGAAAAGGTGTGAATTGTACCTTCTCTCTTCCAGGTACAGTAAGATTGTTTGCAATGCTAATAAGAACCACGGAATGAAACCAATTTGATTTTGTTCCAGGGAAATATTTCATTTAAAACTGTAGAGGAAGTCAGAAAGTCTTGCAAGCCCCCAGGTTACTTCACTCAGAGGTACGTCCCTATGGCCCGGAAATGGACTAATCTTCATGTATCACTTTATTAACCAGGAAACACGAAATACAGCAAACCACAACAGAACTTTCATTCCCTATGGGAGTTGTTGAATACAAAATATAACGACTGTTAGATGGATAAAGCTATACGAAAGACAAAGGTTTACGTGTACAGAGTGGAAGGCATTAGATTTTGTCTGCTGGCTCCCACTCAAATTCATGAAGCTTCCCGTGTCACAGTGCAAGCCCTGCAGATTTTGTACTTTCTTCTAAAAAATGTATCTCGGTCACCATGAGCTAGACTGCCAGCCGGGGTTGCTCCTGTTCCTTGCCTCAGTGTTAAATTGTATTTTTAGAATTCCATTCCACACAAAGAATCAATGTGGCTGTAAACATGTTTTCAAGTGTTATGACATTGATTAAATTTAAAGCTTTACTTCCTCTTCTACCGGGGACTTTAGCTCAGCGATTGCTCCACTATGTCATTATGAAAGCGTTAAAGGCGTTTATAAATGCCTGTTAAACATTGATTCATATGGATAGGGAGACATACAGAAGTGCAACTCAAGGTAATGTCATGGAGTTTGTTCTGCTAGTGACTCACCATACCTCTTAGCTGGAAATATGTCAGGAGAAACACATTCAATATCATAGTGTGAAGAAAACCCTTACTATTGCCCATGAGTACTACCCAGAACTTTCTCTCAAACCCTCTCTCTGGCCCTGGAACTTACAGTAGAGGCACATTTTGTGACTTCTAACAGCTGAGGTAGGCTACCAACCCCTGACGTCAGCCTGAGTCTGTCCTGCTGCAGAAGGCCACTTCACACCTATGCGTTAGGCACCAGATGTACAGAGACAAGAGTCAGCTGAGCCGGTCAGCCAATCAGTGGTTGAACACCTCAGTCTGTCCCTAAACTCTTCAGTTGTTTCCACGATGGCAGGTTGAAACAAACTGCAGGTTAGAGTTAGGGTTTATTTTGTAATACATTTGCTAACGTTTCTTAAAACCTGTTTTCGCTTTGTCATTATGGAGTATTGTGTTTAGATCGATTAAGAAAAAAATGAATTTAATTCAGTTTAGAATAAGGCTTTAAATGTGGAGGAGGAGACTATGAGAGGCACACAGTACTACATAGAGCCATGACTACATGGAACTCTATTCCATATCAGGTAACCGATGCAAGAAGTCGAATCAGATTTTAAAAAACAAATACACCTTATGGAACAGCGGGGACTGTGAAGAGACACACACAGGCACAGACACACACACACACACACACACACACACATGATAAGACACAAACTCTACACACACGTCCACATGGATGTTGTATTGTAAATATGTGGTGGTGGAGTGGTGGCCTGAGGGACCACATTTAATGTTTTGTGAAAAGTGTTATTAAATGTAATGTCATGTAATAGTTTAAATTGTATATACAGTAACTGCCTTAATGTTGCTGGACCCCAGGAAGAGTAGCTGCTGCCTTGGAAGGAACTAATGGGGAACCATAATAAACTCCAGGAAGAGTAGCTGCTGCCTTGGAAGGAACTAATGGGGATCCATAATAAACACCAGGAAGAGTAGCTGCTGCCTTGGACGGATCTAATGGGGATCCATAATAAACACCAGGAAGAGTAGCTGCTGCCTTGGAAGGATCTAATGGGGATCCATAATAAACCTCAGGAAGAGTAGCTGCTGCCTTGGAAGGAACTAATGGGGAACCATAATAAACCCCAGGAAGAGTAGCTGCTGCCTTGGCAGGAACTAATGGGGATCTATAATAAACCCCAGGAAGAGTAGCTGCTGCCTTAACAGGAAATAATGGGGATCTATAATACACCCCAGGAAGAGTAGCTGCTGCCTTGGAAGGAACTAATGGGGATCTATAATACACCCCAGGAAGAGTAGCTGCTGCCTTGGAAGGAACTAATGGGGATCTATAATACACCCCAGGAAGAGTAGCTGCTGCCTTGGAAGGAACTAATGGGGAACCATAATAAACCCCAGGAAGAGTAGCTGCTGCCTTGACAGGAACTAATGGGGATCTATAATACACCCCAGGAAGAGTAGCTGCTGCCTTGGAAGGAACTAATGGGGAACCATAATAAACCCCAGGAAGAGTAGCTGCTGCCTTGGCAGGAACAAATGGGGATCCTTAATAAACCCCAGGAAGAGTAGCTGCTGCCTTGGAAGGAACTAATGGGGATCCTTAATAAACTCCAGGAAGAGTAGCTGCTGCCTTGGAAGGAACTAATGGGGATCCTTAATAAACCCCAGGAAGAGTAGCTGCTGCCTTGGCAGGAACTAATGGGGATCTATAATACACCCCAGGAAGAGTAGCTACTGCCTTGGCAGGAACTAATGGGGATCCATAATAAACCCCAGGAAGAGTAGCTACTGTCTTGGCAGGAACTAATGGGGATCTATAATACACCCCAGGAAGAGTAGCTACTGCCTTGGCAGGAACTAATGGGGATCCATAATAAACCCCAGGAAGAGTAGCTACTGCCTTGGCAGGAACAAATGGGGATCCATAATAAATACATATGGCATAGTTTGCGTTTCTTAGCTATTCAGGCCATGAGTTAAAATCTCTAATGCGTAACATTATTTTATCATCATTATTTATTATTTGAGTCATCAGGTGCAGGTAAACTGTGATTCCAAAACTAACTGCTCCTACTGTAAAATGTGGCAGAAATGACAGGCCTCTCTGTTCATTACAGTTAATGAAAGTGTTATTGCAACCCTGTCTGTTGACTGAAAGCATGCTGCTTATAACACAGCATGATATTAACATCCACCGAATACCTTGTCTTAATCAATCTAATGGCTACAAATTACATTCTTAGATTCTAGAACACGTTATTGGATTCTATAGCACGGAACGCGGATGATAGGCTTAATAAATATAGACTAAGTGATTAAATATGACAATACGTTCATGAAATACAACTAACGTGATCCATTCACCCGACTAAACAATACATACCCATGTAATGTACGTGGATGTAGCTTTCAATTAAATGACTGTTACAAGAAAATAACAATTCGAAACAAGTGACTCACTGGATAAATAAAGGCGAGGGGCACCAATAATGTTGTGAAACAAAATACCAACCCTTAAAAATGGTCTGACAGGTTATTGAAGCCTGTTAATAAGCGCCATGGACCTCCAGACTCCACCGCTGCAGCCAACGCAGTGAAAAATGTTTGTTTTATGTTGGTAAACTGAGCTTGGTCGAATTTCTTTGAGAAATCAGTAAAAAGGATCAAGTAAAAAAAAAAAAAAAAGAAGAACGATTTATAATTTGTGATAAACTGTAGACTCACTGATCAAGGACGTATTCCATAACATCAGATCCAATTCTCTCTACGTAGATTAGCATTTTAATGCGTAAGACAAATCAGACATTTACAGGGCGCATAAAAATAGTTATTCAAATGAGTAATGGCATTGGAAAGAGTCACCACTTAACACTATTCACACAAATTGATGTCTCAAGCATTTGAAAAGGAAAACAGTAATACATAGTAATATATAGTATATGGATATCAATATATGGTATAAATCCGGTATAATTTAGCATTGTCAGCCATAGGGTTTTATGTGATGATGATGTCTTCCATATGTCTTCCATATGTATGGAGTTACTAGCAGAACAAACTCCATGTCATTACCTTGAGTTGCACTTCTGTATGTAACCTACCACTATACATCAGTATATAACCTGATAGAACAGTATCCTACCACTATACATCAGTATATAACCTGATAGAACAGTATCCTACCACTATACATCAGTATATAACCTGATAGAACAGTATCCTACCACTATACATCAGTATATAACCTGATAGAACAGTATCCTACCACTATACATCAGTATATAACCTGATAGAACAGTATCCTACCACTATACATCAGTATATAACCTGATAGAACAGTATCCTACCACTATACAACAGTATATAACCTGATAGAACAGTATCCTACCACTATACATCAGTATATAACCTGATAGAACAGTATCCTACCACTATACATCAGTATATAACCTGATAGAACAGTATCCTACCACTATACATCAGTATATAAACTGATAGAACAGTATCCTACCACTATACATCAGTATATAACCTGATAGAACAGTATCCTACCACTATACATCAGTATATAACCTGATAGAACAGTATCCTACCACTATACATCAGTATATAACCTGATAGAACAGTATCCTACCACTATACATCATTATATAACCTGATAGAACAGTATCCTACCACTATACATCAGTATATAACCTGATAGAACAGTATCCTACCACTATACATCAGTATATAACCTGATAGAACAGTATCCTACCACTATACATCAGTATATAACCTGATAGAACAGTATCCTACCACTATACAACAGTATATAACCTGATAGAACAGTATCCTACCACTATACATCAGTATATAACCTGATAGAACAGTATCCTACCACTATACATCAGTATATAACCTGATAGAACAGTATCCTACCACTATACATCAGTATATAACCTGATAGAACAGTATCCTACCACTATACATCAGTATATAACCTGATAGAACAGTATCCTACCACTATACATCAGTATATAACCTGATAGAACAGTATCCTACCACTATACATCAGTATATAACCTGATAGAACAGTATCCTACCACTATACATCAGTATATAACCTGATAGAACAGTATCCTACCACTATACATCAGTATATAACCTGATAGAACAGTATCCTACCACTATACATCAGTATATAACCTGATAGAACAGTATCCTACCACTATACATCAGTATATAACCTGATAGAACAGTAACCTACCACTATACATCAGTATATAACCTGATAGAACAGTAACCTACCACTATACATCAGTATATAACCTGATAGAACAGTATCCTACCACTATACATCAGTATATAACCTGATAGAACATTAACCTACCACTATACATCAGTATATAACCTGATAGAACAGTATCCTACCACTATACATCAGTATATAACCTGATAGAACAGTATCCTACCACTATACATCAGTATATAACCTGATAGAACAGTAACCTACCACTATACATCAGTATATAACCTGATAGAACAGTATCCTACCACTATACATCAGTATATAACCTGATAGAACAGTATCCCAACAAACAGGTCTATGAATAGGATCTAACAGTCAGTAATGATCTGGACACTTAACCTTTCTCAATAGGTTCAGTCTTGGCATAATAAGTAGGGCAGTGCTATAAAAGTAGCAATCTTTATGATCCAGAGGAAATTACAGCAAAAAAGAGATTGAACTACTGTAAATTAGAAGAACCCTGTTGATTTGCAAGCTGGTGTAGCTGAATTAAGATCTGTGTCAATACAATTTCTAGCCTGGTTGCCAGTCTCTATCAACTCAGATCAAACAAATCACACTTTAATTGTCACATGCTTTGAAAACAACAGGTGTTGACTAACAGTGAAATGCTTACTGGCCCTTCCCAACAATGCAGAAAACAAAAACATTTTATTACAACAACAATAATATTAATAACAATAGAACAAAATTGTAACGCAAGGAATAAATCCACAATGAGCAAAGATAACATGGCAATATACAGGGATTACCAGCACCAAGTCAATGTGCAGGGGTACGAGGTAATAACATGGCAATATACAGGGATTACCAGCACCAAGTCAATGTGCAGGGGTACGAGGTAATAACATGGCTATATACAGGGAGTACGAGGTAATAACATGGTTATATACAGGGAGTACGAGGTAATAACATGGCAATAAACAGGGAGTACCAGCACCAAGTCAATGTGCAGGGGTACGAGGTAATAACATGTTTATATACAGGGAGTACCAGCACCAAGTCAATGTGCAGGGGTACGAGGTAATAACATGTTTATATACAGGGATTACCAGCACCAAGTCAATGTGCAGGGGTACGAGGTAATAACATGGCTATATACAGGGAGTACGAGGTAATAACATGGCTATATACAGGGAGTACCAGCACCAAGTCAATGTGCAGGGGTACGAGGTAATAACATGGCTATATACAGGGATTACCAGCACCAAGTCAATGTGCAGGGGTACGAGGTAATAACATGGCTATATACAGGGAGTACGAGGTAATAACATGGCTATATACAGGGAGTACGAGGTAATAACATGGCTATATACAGGGAGTACGAGGTAATAACATGGCTATATACAGGGAGTACGAGGTAATAACATGGCTATATACAGGGAGTACGAGGTAATAACATGGCTATATACAGTACACGGGGTACGAGGTAATAACATGGCTATATACAGGGAGTACGAGGTAATAACATGGCTATATACAGGGAGTACCAGCACCAAGTCAATGTGCAGGGGTACGAGGTAATAACATGGCTATATACAGGGAGTACCAGCACCAAGTCAATGTGCAGGGGTACGAGGTAATAACATGGCTATATACAGGGAGTACCAGCACCAAGTCAATGTGCAGGGGTACGAGGTAATAACATGGCCATATACAGTACACTGGGTACGAGGTAATAACATGACTATATACAGTACACGGGGTACGAGGTAATAACATGGCTATATACAGTACACTGGGTACGAGGTAATAACATGACTATATACAGTACACGGGGTACGAGGTAATAACATGACTATATACAGTACACGGGGTACGAGGTAATAACATGTTTATATACAGGGAGTACCAGCACCAAGTCAATGTGCAGGGGTACGAGGTAATAACATGGCTATATACAGGGAGTACCAGCACCAAGTCAATGTGCAGGGGTACTAGGTAATAACATAGCTATATACAGTACACGGGGTACGAGCACCAAGTCAATGTGCAGGGGTACTAGGTAATAACATGTTTATATACAGGGATTACCAGCACCAAGTCAATGTGCAGGGGTACGAGGTAATAACATGTTTATATACAGGGAGTACCAGCACCAAGTCAATGTGCAGGGGTACGAGGTAATAACATGGCTATATACAGGGAGTATCAGCACCAAGTCAATGTGCAGGGGTACGAGGTAATAACATGGCTATATACAGTACATGGGGTACGAGCACCAAGTCAATGTGCAGGGGTACTAGGTAATAACATGTTTATATACAGGGAGTACCAGCACCAAGTCAATGTGCAGGGGTACGAGGTAATAACATGGTTATATACAGGGAGTACCAGCACCAAGTCAATGTGCAGGGGTACGAGGTAATAACATGGTTATATACAGGGAGTACCAGCACCAAGTCAATGTGCAGGGGTACGAGGTAATAACATGGCTATATACAGGGTGTACCAGCACCAAGTCAATGTGCAGGGGTACGAGGTAATAACATGACTATATACAGGGAGTACCAGCACCAAGTCAATGTGCAGGGGTACGAGGTAATAACATAGCTATATACAGGGAGTACCAGCAACAAGTCAATGTGCAGGGGTACGAGGTAATAACATGACTATATACAGGGAGTACCAGCACCAAGTCAATGTGCAGGGGTACGAGGTAATAACATGACTATATACAGGGAGTACCAGCACCAAGTCAATGTGCAGGGGTACGAGGTAATAACATGACTATATACAGGGAGTACCAGCACCAAGTCAATGTGCAGGGGTACGAGGTAATAACATTCTCCGGCACCGTTTGTCGTGCGGTAGCAGAGAGAACAGTCTATGACTCGGGTAGCTTGAGTCTTTGACAATTTTTTGGGCCTTCCTTTGACACCGCCTGGTATAGAGGTCCTGGATGGCAGGGACCTCGTCCCCAGTTATGTACTGGGCCGTACGCAGTACCTTCTGTACCTCTAATTCCACTCTCTGAACTCCATGTCATGTGCCAATATTCCAATCCTTGAACACTGTTTCATATGCCAAATCTTTGGCACATGACATGAAGTACAAGGGGTGGAATGTTAGCTAAAAAGACTGGCAACCAGGCTATACAGTTTCCTTTCTGAGTACCCATTTAGCAATCCAGACAAAAAGGGCCTGTTTGTTGAATGAAAAGTCATATTAAGAAATCAATGTATCACTCAGTAACAAAAACAAAATAACACATAGCCTAGTTTAGCTATGTAGCTGTATAAAACATTTTTTACCAGTCCAGCCAAGGAAAGAGAGACGATACCTGATATCAAACCCATTATAAATTTGCCAATAGAGAGCACACGCGAGAGCCAAGAGACGAATGCAGGTAAATAACTGAAATGACAGATCCAATCTCACGTACATAATTTAAATAGAGAGGAATAGTCACAGGGCTAAACAGAATATGAATAAAGAAATGTGGTCCTTTAGAAGTGACGAGAGCTGCAGCATTAATCTCATTCATCTTCCACGTTGCTTTTTACCTGCCGGCCCTAATATTCCTCATCAATCAGTGAGTTTGGTGTCAAGTGTGGACAATCTGACACAAAGTAAGTGTCAGCCTCTTTATTTGCTGTTCTACAACCTTGTTAATGAATAGGCTCATGTGAGTTGATGAATATGTATCGATGACAGCTTGTAGAAGTGATAAGTGTAATAAAGGCCCGTTTTTGGACAGATCCAGTTAAGTACTGACTAGAGGCAACATATGAAACACACTGACCTCTGGCGCAAAATATGACTCTGTCCCAAATGGTACCCTAATCTCAATATAGTGCACTACTGTTGAACAGGGCTCATCAGGCTCTGGTCAAAAGTAGTGCACTACATAGGGAATAGGGTGCCATTTGGGACAGGATCCCTATAACTCACACACACACAGAAGAGACACCCACAAGTACTAGCAGACATCAAATACATAAAAGGAAGTCGTACTAACAATGGAGAGGTCAATCAAGCACTTTAAAAGCGAGGAGCGATCACCATGCTTACAGAGACACATCTGCTGCACTGATGAAAGATTCCAACGTCGTCTTTCTTCTTTACACATGTTTTTTTCTTCTTTCTTTGCCTTGGCTACACCTCTCCAGGTTAGCTGCTTAATGTGTGAAGGAACGGAAATTGGTAACTTAAAATGTGTGATTATATCGTCATTAGAATGGCATCTCTGCCTGCCCTTGACACTGTAATATGTTCTTAATCGGATACATTGAGACTGCTATATTATAAAACTTTAAAAATTAGCAAGCCATAGCTTGTTTATCGCTCTTTGCTTGATCGCCACTTTTTAATTATGTTTACAATTAGTACAGACATGGAGTCAGCAACACTTGACTGAAACCTTTAACAAACAAGATAATCAAAAGTACATCTTCATGTTGTTTTTAAACTAATGTATTTGACCAAAGTTTCTTAATTAGGGCCAATTCTTAATTGCATGCATATGCATCACAAAAACAAAAAATAATAGACTGTGGTTTATGAAACATGAAGCTAAAATGTCCACTGATAACACAATGGAAAGAGTCCAAAATGGCAACCTATTCGCACTATACAGTAGTAGACTACTTTAGACCAGAGCCCTATGGGCCCTGGTCAAATGTATTGCACTATATAGGGAATAAGGTGCCATTTAGGATGATTATTGGCAGTAGTTCTTCTAACCGTGATGGACTTCCGGACTAACAGTGTTCTGTTTCAGAACATTCTAGAGGATCCCAGAACTGTACACCCTTCTAATTAACCTCATCTAGTCATGATTCTTGGCAAATGAAATAAAACCCAGTAAAGGGGCAATCTGAAAATGCTAAATACATTTTTGGTTTTATGAAAATAATCATGTACTGTATACCCATTGATTATTGAAGAATATAATTGAATATGTCTCATGAGATTAGTTCAACTGTCACACCATGTTAGTACTCCAATGTTTTAAAAATTACAAATGTAAACAAACACTGTACAGTCTCAAAACATGGTTCAAACTATAATGTTGATATCATGGATGGTCAGTCATTGCATCCATAGCTCTGTCTATGAATTTGAGACTGGTTATATTTAACCAGGCCAATCCCTCAGCTTTTTAGCAAAACAGATGCGGGGTGTTATTGTTTCAACTGCGGATTGGCCCTTTCAAGATCAAAAACTAATAACGCGAAGTAGGCTATGAATTACAAAACACAGACACCCTGGGAATGACAGATTTCTTATAGACTAGCATCCGCGCTTTGTGTTGGAAGAAAATAAATGATAGTTGTGTTTGTTCATCATATCGTAACAAACATCAATAGTTTATCACCTGGGAAATTATCTGCAACCCGTTTTGACGGTGCTAAGGTTTTCTGATTAAACTAGAAGCAGGTGCAGGACGACGATGGAAACCTTGGGTCATCATGTACAGTTGAAGTCGAAGTTTACATACACCTTAGCCAAATACATTTAAACTCAGTTTTTCACAATTCCTGATATTTAATCCTAGTAAAAAGTCCCTGTCTTAGGTCAGTTAGGATCATCAGTTTATTTTAAGAACGTGAAATGTCAGAATAATAGTAGAAAGAATGATTTATTTCAGCTTTTATTTCTTTCATCACATTCCCAGTGGGTCAGAAGTTTACATACACTCAATTAGTATTTGGTAGCATTGCCTTTAAATTGTTTAACTTGGGTCAAACATTTCAGGTAGCCTTCCACAAGCATCCCACAATAAGTTGGGTGAATTTTGGCCGATTCCTCCTGACAGAGCTGATGTAACTGAATCAGGTTTGTATGCCTCCTTGCACGCACACGCTTTTTCAGTTCTGCCCACAGATTTTCAATGGGATTGAGGTCAGGGCTTTGTGATGGCCACTCCAATACCTTGACTTTATTTTCCTTAAGCCATTTTGCAACAACTTTGGAAGTATGCTTGGGGTTCATTGTCCATTGTCCAATTTATCCACATAATTTTGCTTCCTCATGATGTCATCTATTTTGTGAAGTGCACTAGTCCCTCCTGCAGCAAAGCACCCCCACAACATGATGCTGCCACCCCGTGCTTCATGGTTGGGATGGTATTCTTCAGCTTGCAAGCCTCCCCCTTTTTCCTTCAAACATAATGATGGTCATTATGGCCAAAAGTTATATTTTTGTTTCATCAGACCAGAGGACATTTCTCCAAAAAGTGCAATCTTTTTCCCGTGTGCAATTGCAAACCATAGTCTGGCTTTTTTTATGGCTGGTTTGGAGCAGTGGCTTCTTTCTTGCTGAGTGGATTTTCAGGTTATATCGATATAGGACTTGTTTTACTGTGGATATAGATACTTTTGTACCTGTTTCCTCCAGCATCTTCACAAGGTCCTTTGCTGTTGTTCTGGGATTGATTTGCACTTTTCGCACCAAAGTACGTTCATCTCTAGGAGACAGAAAGCGCCTCCTTCCTGAGCGGCATGACAGCTGCGTGGTTCCATGGTGTTTATACTTGAGTACTATTGTTTGTACAGTTGGACGTGGTACCTTCAAGCATTTGGAAATTGCTCCCAAGGATGAACCAGACTTGTGGAGGTCTACAATTTTTTTCTGAGGTCTTGGCTGATTTCTTTTGATTTTCCCATTATGTCAAGCAAAGAGGCACTGAGTTTGAAGGTAGGCCTTGAAATACATCCACAGGAACACATCCAATTGACTCAAATGATGTCAATCAGCCTATCAGAAGCTTCTAAAGCCATGACATCATTTTCTGAAACGTCCAAGCTGTTTAAAGGCACAGTCAGCTTAGTGTATGTAAACTTCTGACCCACTGGAATTGTGATACAGTGAATTTTAAGTGAAATAATCTGTCTGTAAAAACTGTTGTAAAAATTACTTGTGTCATGCACAAAGTAGAAACTATAGTTTGTTAACAAAACATTTGTGGAGTGGTTGAAAACTGAGTTTTAATGACTCCAACCTAAGTGTATATAAACTTCTGACTTCTACTGTAGTTGTGGCTTGAGTCCTTATGCTGCACATACTGAACACACAGTACCAGACAGGTCCTTATGCTGCACATACTGAACACACAGTACCAGACAGGTCCTTATGCTGCACATACTGAACACACAGTACCAGATAGGTCCTTGCGCTGCACATACTGAACACACAGTACCAGACATACATTACTGACTTTATTGTCCCCATAGGGACATTTTGTTGCGGTGTCATGTCCACGTTTAAAGTGCCGTTTAAATACAGAACAAATTGACAATACAACTTTCATAACAGTTACATGCCAATAAAAAGAGACTAGCCTGCTGGCCTTACTGAGTGGATAGGAATATTAACCCAAGCTATTTAGAAGGGATACCACACTTGACACAAATGATTGTCTAGTTCTGTTTTTCCTGCCGAGGTGTGCCCTGTATACCCGCGCCAAGAGTGGAGTAGTTCAATGTCCGGGTACAGGGGGTGGCTTGGCTCTAAAATGATTTTGTGAGCCTTGCGGAGGGCCCTGACCTTAAAGATCTCATCCAGGCCTGTCTGTTTGACTCCAAGTACCTTGCTTGCTGTGGTGATTATCCTTGTCAGCATATTTCTCTGGCTGACAGTGGCATTGCCAAACCAACAAACTATACAAAAAGTTAAAATACTCTCAAAGAAAGATTTGTAAAACAGAGTCAGTATATTACAGTCAACATTAAAAGATCCCAGCGTTTTGAGAAAGTACAGTCTCTGTTGACTCTTTCTGTAGATCAGGTCTGTACTTTTACTCCACTGAAAGCTAATTGTCCATGTGGACAGATCCTTAACCTGCACATACTGAACACACAGTAACAGACAGGTCCTTATGCTGCACATACTGAACACACAGTACCAGACAGGTCCTTATGCTGCACATACTGAACACACAGTACCAGACAGGTCCTTATGCTGCACATACTGAACACACAGTACCTGACAGGTCATTATGTTGGACATACTGAACACACAGTACCAGACAGGTCATTATGTTGGACATACTGAACACACAGTACCAGATAGGTCCTTATGCTGCACATACTGAACACACAGTACCAGACAGGTCCTTATGCTGCACATACTGAACACAGTACCAGACAGGTCCTTATGCTGCACATACTGAACACACAGTACCATACAGGTCCTTAACCTGCACATACTGAACACACAGTACCAGACAGGTCCTTATGCTGCACATACTGAACACACAGTACCAGACAGGTCCTTATGCTGCACATACTGAACACACAGTACCAGACAGGTCCTTATGCTGCACATACTGAACACACAGTACCAGACAGGTCCTTATGCTACACATACTGAACACACAGTACCAGACAGGTCATTATGTTAGACATACTGAACACAGTACCAGACAGGTCATTATGTTGGACATACTGAACACACAGTACCAGACAGGTCCTTATGCTGCACATACTGAACACACAGTACCAGACAGGTCATTATGTTGGACATACTGAACACACAGTACCAGACAGGTCCTTATGCTGCACATACTGAACACACAGTACCAGACAGGTCATTATGTTGGACATACTGAACACACAGTACCAGACAGGTCCTTATGCTGCACATACTGAACACACAGTACCAGACAGGTCCTTATGCTGCACATACTGAACACACAGTACCAGACAGGTCCTTATGCTGCACATACTGAACACACAGTACCTGACAGGTCATTATGTTGGACATACTGAACACACAGTACCAGACAGGTCATTATGTTGGACATACTGAACACACAGTACCAGATAGGTCCTTATGCTGCACATACTGAACACACAGTACCAGACAGGTCCTTATGCTGCACATACTGAACACAGTACCAGACAGGTCCTTATGCTGCACATACTGAACACACAGTACCATACAGGTCCTTAACCTGCACATACTGAACACACAGTACCAGACAGGTCCTTATGCTGCACATACTGAACACACAGTACCAGACAGGTCCTTATGCTGCACATACTGAACACACAGTACCAGACAGGTCCTTATGCTGCACATACTGAACACACAGTACCAGACAGGTCCTTATGCTACACATACTGAACACACAGTACCAGACAGGTCATTATGTTAGACATACTGAACACAGTACCAGACAGGTCATTATGTTGGACATACTGAACACACAGTACCAGACAGGTCCTTATGCTGCACATACTGAACACACAGTACCAGACAGGTCATTATGTTGGACATACTGAACACACAGTACCAGACAGGTCCTTATGCTGCACATACTGAACACACAGTACCAGACAGGTCATTATGTTGGACATACTGAACACACAGTACCAGACAGGTCCTTATGCTGCACATACTGAACACACAGTACCAGACAGGTCCTTATGTTGGACATACAGTGCATTCGGAAAGTATTGAGGCACCTTGACTTTTTCCACATTTTGTTAAGTAACAGCCATATTCTATAATTGATTTTTTTTAATCCCTGATCAATCTACACACAATACCACATACTGATAAAGCAAAAACACATTGTTAGAAATTGTAGCAAATAGATTTTAAAAAATGCACCTTTAGCAGCGATTACAGCCTAGAGTCTTCTTGGGTATGATGCTACATGATTGGCTCACCTGTATTTGGATGATTTTCTCACATTGTTCTCTGCAGATCCTCTCTCACCGTTGCTGCACAGCTATTTTCAGGTCACCCCAGAGATGTTTGAATGGATTCAAGTCCGGGCTCTGGCTTGGCCACTCATGGACATTCAGAGACTTGTCCCGAAGCCATTCCTGCATTGTCTTGGCTGTGTGCTTAGGGTCATTGTCCTGTTGGAAGGTGAACCTTCACCCCAATCTGAGGTCCTGAATGCTCAGGAGCAGGTTTTCATCAAGGATCTCTTTGTACTTTGCTCCATTCATCTTTCCCCCGATCCTGACTAGTCTCCCAGTCCCTGCTGATAAAAAAACATCCCATAGAATGATGCTGCCACCACCATGCCTCCCCATACAGATGGTGCCAGGATTCCTCCAAACATTACGCTTGGCATTCAGGCCAAAAAGTTCAATATTGGTTTCAACAGACCAGATAATCTTGTTTAGATGCCTTTTGGCATACTCCAAGCGGGCTGTCATGTGCCTTTTACTGGGAGAGTAGCCATCGGGCCACCTGATTGGTGGAGTGCTGAAGAGATGGTTGTCTTTCAGGAAGGTTCTCCCATCTCCACAGAGGAATTCTGGAGCTCTGTTAGAGTGACCATCGGTTTCTTGGTCACCTCCCTGACCAAGGCTCTTCTTCCCCGATTGCTCAGTTTGGCCGGTCGGCCATCTCTAAGAAGAGTCTTGGTGGTTACAAACATTTTCCATTTAAGAATGATGGGGGCCACTGTGTTCCTATGAACCTTCAATGCTCCAGAAATGTTTTTGTACCTTTCCCCAGATCTGTGCCTCAACACAATACTGTCTTGGAGCTCTACGGACAATTTCCTCGACCCCCTTGGCTTGGTTTTTGCTCTGACATGCACTGTCAACTCTGGGAACTTATATAGACAGCTGTGTGCCTTTCCAAATCATGTCAAATCAATTGAATTTACCACAGGTGGACTCCAATCATGTTGTGTAAACATCTCAAGGATGTTCTTTGGAAACAGGATGCACCTGAGATTAAATTTGAGTCTCATAGCAAAGGGTCTGTATATTTATGTAAATACAGTATTTCTGTTTTTGCATTGTCATTATGGGGTATTGTGTCTAGATTGATGAGGAAAATTATTTGATGAATTTTCGAATAAGGCTGTAAGTCAAATTCACTGTACCTTACACAGTACCAGAAAGGTCCATATGTTGGAGATACTGAACACACAGTACTAGACATGTCCTTATGTCAGACATACTGTACACATTTTTAATTCAGAAAATTATGTCATATTCCACTCCTCAATGCATTGTGTGTTGAGTGAAACTAAATCTGCATTTAATCAAATCAAATAATTTTTTGTTGTTGTCACACGCTTCATAATCAACAGGTTTAGAACAGTATGAACAGAATGGCACTGGAGGGAATAGTGGACCTTTTATGAGCTCATGAACAATTGTGTTATTTAGGCCCTGATGCAAGGATAAGCATATTCTTGGTACCATTTGAAAGGAAACACTTTGAAGTTTGTGAACATGTGAAAGGAATGTAGGATAATATAACACAATAGATCTGGTAAAAGATAATACAAAGAAAAAAAAACTTCTTTTTTTGTATCATCATCATTGAAATGCAAGAGAAAGGCCATGATGTATTATTCCAACCCAGCTGCAATTTAGATTTTGGCCACTAGATGTCAGCAGTGTTTGTGCAAAGGTTTATACTGATCCAATGAACCATTACATTTCTGTTCAAAATGTTGTATCAATACTGCCCAAATGTGCCTAATTTGTTTATTAATAACTTTTCATGTTCAAAATTGTGCACTCTCCTCAAACAATAGCATGGTATTATTTCACTGTAATAGCAACTGTAAATTGGACAGTGCAGTTTGATTAACAATAATTTAAGCTTTCTGCCAATATTAGATGTGTCTATGTCCTGGGAAATGTTCTTGTTAATTACAACCTCATGCTAATCGTAGTAGCATCATTTTCTTGACTGAAAAGAGTTCCTGGACATCAGAACAGCTCTCAATGACCTCAATTTGGACGAAGACTTCTACTTCAATGAGTCGGAGGTGAAAGACATATTGATTATCCCAGACCAGACCCAAATCCCCTACACTTGGAGAAGGAGGAGATAGCACTGTAGAAGCCGGAATGCGGGATACCTGACAAGACTATGTTGGAGAGTAGATAAACCGCCTCTACCCTCCGTTCTATTGGCGGACGTTTAATCACTGGAAAATAAACTGGATGAGTTCCGTTTGAGACTCTCCTATAAATGTGATCAAAAGAAGTGTAATATCCTATGTTTCTCAGAGTTGTGGCTGAACAAGGACATGGTAAATATAAATATAGCTGGCAGATTGGAACAGTGGCGTTGGGGAAGCTCAGGGGAGTGACGTGCATATCTTTTTGACAACAGCTGGTGTGCAATCTCTACTATTAAGGAAGTCTCAAGGTTCTGCTTGCCTGAGTTAGAATACCTCACAATAAGCTATAGACCATACTATTTACTAGATATTTTTCATCTATATTTTTTCAGAGCTGTAAATTGACCTCCACAAACCGATGCTGGCACTAATACCTCACTCAACGAGATGTATAGGGCCATGAGTAAACCAGAAAATGCTCACCCAGAGTCGGCGCTCCTAGTGGCCGGTGACTTTAATGCAGGAAAACTGAAATCTATTTTACCTCATTTGTACCAGCATGTCACCTGTGCAACTAGAGGCAAAAAAAACTCGAGACCACTTTTACTCCACACACAGAGACACATACAAAGCTCTCACTCGGCCACCATTTGGCAAATCTGACCATGACCCTATCCTCTTTATTCCTGCTTAGAAGAAAAAACTCAATACGTGGTCAGATTAAACTACAGGATTGTTTCTCCAGCACAGACTGGAATATGTACTGGGATTTATCCGATGGCATTGAGGAGTTTACCACGTCAGTCGTAGGCTTAATTATTAAGTGCATCGACGACATCATCCCCACAGTGACCATACCTACAGAAGCCATGGATTACAGGCAACGAGCTAAAGGCTTCAGTCCCTCTGGGGAACCATCAAACATGCAAAGCAGCAATACAGGACCAAGATCGAATCCTACTATACCGGCTCTGACGCTCATCGGATGTGGCAGGGCTTGCAAACTATTACAGATTACAAAGGGCAACCCAGCTGCGAGTTGTCCAGTGACACAAGCCTACCAGACAAGCTAAATGCCTTCTATGCTCACTTTGAGGCTAGCAACACTGAACAATGCATGAGAGCACCAGCTGTTCTGGATGACTGTGTGATCACGCTCTACATGGCCTATGTGAGTAAGACTTTTAAACAGGATAACATTCACAAGGTCATAGGGCTAGGTGGATTACCAGAACGTGTACTCAGAGCATGTGCTGACTATCTGGCAAGTGTCTTCATGACATTTTAAACTTCTCCCTGACCAAGTCTGTAATAACTACATGTTTCAAGTAGACCACCATAGTCCTTGTGCTAAAGAACAACAAAGTAACCAGTCTAAGCGTTCCTCACTGTTCCCTGAATTCCGATTGGACCTTGTTTGTGATGGCAGATAATTGTAACATTTTTGGTGAGTTCAATATTCGCATGGCAGAAACCACAGACCCACTTCAAAAGGTTTTCTGAGCCATCACTGACTCAGTTGGTTTTGTCCAACATGTCTATGCATTGACACAATCATACCTTGGGTCTAGTTTTGTCCTGTGGAATAGATATTGTGGATCTAAATGTTTTTCCTCATAATCTTGGACTATTGGACCACCATTTTATTATGTTTACAACTGCCCCAAATAATTCACTTGGACTCCAATCAAGGATTATCAAAACTCACACTATAAATTCTCAGACAACCCAAAGATTTCTAGATGCCCTTCCAGACTACCTCCACCTACCCAAACTCAGTTGTCCTGAGTCTGCACAGAACTGCCAGGACCTTGGATCAATGGAGACAGTCAAGTTTTTTAATCCGGACCTCTTGAAACATTCAACAAAATTGTCACGGCCTCTAAACCTTCCAGCTGTCTATTGGACCCTATTCCAACTAAACTACTGAAAGAGCTACTTCCTGTGCTTGACATTCCTATGGTGAACATAATGAATGGCTCCCTATCCCCCGGATGTGTACCAAACTCACTCAAAGTGGCCGTCAGAGCTGGCGTAGTAGGATTCGATCTTAGTCCTATATTGAAGTTGGATCTTTTAATTTTTTTATTTGGATCCCCATTAGCTTTTGCAGCTTTTCTTTCTGCGGTCCACAAAAGCACAAAACATGACAAGTAACAAAACACTGTTACACTGAGAGACAAGGACAGTCACACAAATTTTAACTTTTTAAGGTATAGGGGGCAGTATTTTCATTTTCGGATGAAAAGCGTGCCCAGAGTAAACTGCCTAATACTCGGGCCCAGAGCCAAATATTTGCATGTATAGAAAACATTGGATAGAAAACCCTCTGCATTGGATAGAAAACCCTCTGAAGTTTCTAAAACTGTTTGAATGATGTCTGTGAGTATAACAGAACTCATATGGCAGGCAAAAACATGAGAAAAATCCAACCAGGAAGTGGGAAATCTGATGCTTGTAGTCTTTTCAAGTCATTGCCTATCTAACACACAGTGACTTAGGGTGCATTTTGCACTTCCTAAGGCTTCCACTAGATGTCAACAGTCTTTAGAACCTTGTTTCAGGCTTTTAAAGTGAACAGAGAGCGAACAAGAAGGCTGGGAAGTTGGTGACTCAGAAAATGACATGAGTTCATTGGCGCGCATTCACGTGATGAGGTAGCTGTGTTCCATAACATTTTTCAAGACATTGGAATCGTCCGGTTGGAATATTATTGAAGTTTTATGTTAAAAAGCCCTACATATTGATGCTATACAACGTTTGAAAGGTTTCTACGAATGTAAATCTAACTTTGTTTTACTTTTCGTCGTGAAATTTTTGGCGCGCTTCCTACATTTGGAGTAGCTTACTGAACGCGCAAACAACGAGGAGGTATTTGGACATAAATTATGGACTTTATCGAACAAAACAACATTTATTGTGGACCTGGGATTCCCGAGAGTGCATTCTGATGAAGATCATCAAAGGTACGTGAATATTTATAATGCTATTTATGATTTTAGATGACTCCAAAATGGCGGGTATCTGTATTGCTGGTTTGGTTTTCTGAACGCTGTACTGAGATTATTGCAAAGTGTGCTTTTCCCGTGAAGCTTTTTTTAAATCTGTCACAGCGGTTGCATTAAGGAGATGTTTATCTATAATTCTTTGAATAACAGTTTAATATTTTATCAACGTTTATGATGAGTATTTTTGTAAATTGTTACGCTCATTCACCGGATGTTTTGGAGGCAAAATATTTTCTATACATCACGTGCCAATGTAAAATGGGGTTTTTGGATATAAATATGAACTTTATTGAACAAAACATACATGTATTGTGTAACATTGAGTCCTAGGAGTGTCATCTGATGAAGAGTGTCAAAGGTTAGTGCTTAATTTTAGCTGTATTTCTGGTTTTTGTGACGCCTCTCCTGCTTGGAAAATGGCTGTGTGGTTTTTCTTGTTTATGCTCTCTCCTAACATAATCTAACTTTATGCTTTCGCCGTGAAGCCTTTGTGATATCGGACAATGTGGTTGGATTAAGGACAAGTGTATCTTTAAAATGGTGTAAAATAGTTGTATGTTTGAGAAATTTGAATTATGACATTTTGTTGTTTTCGAATTTGGCGCCCTGATATTTCACTGGCTGTTGATAGTGTGTACCGCGGGTGGGACGCTAGCGTCCCACGTAGCCCATAGAAATGTTAAATATAACAATATACGAATAATTCAACTAAAATAAAAATAAAAATATTATGATACAAACAATACAATTAAAAAAGGAATGTGTGTTAGAGTGTGTCTGAATGTGGATGTTTTTGTGTGTCCCCTCATCAAACAGACTTTTTGACTGTTTGATGGCTCATTGGAGGTCATAGCGGGATTTCTTATAAGCATCCAAATTAGTGTCCCATTCCTTGAAAGTGGCAGCTCTAGCCGTTAGCTCAGTTCGGATGTTGCCTGTAATCCATGGCTTCTGATTGGCATATGTACGTACGATCACTGTGGGGACGTAGTCTATGAACTTATTAATGAAGCCTGTGACTGATGTTATCGGATGAATCCCAGAATATACACGTTAATGTAAACATTATTTGATGTACAGATGTCCTACGCTGTAATTGTATAGAAATACACATACATTCTGTCTGATTCCTACTCACCACATTTTATGTGAGAGATCATTTACTATAGCTGTCAGAACTCTGGCATTTTGGTTCCGCCCATCATTCAGAGAGACTTATTCTATGAGATGGGGAGACAGGATTGGTCATTGTATGCTGTCACATTCTTTTGCCTCATGAAACAGAGTATAAATAAATAGATAGCTAACCTCTGGAGGCATGCCCTTACCTAATTTGCTCTCCCCATGCCACTCACTGGAATGGAAAATAAGTGGCCTAAAGAATTCCCCACATCAATCCATGTCATGTTACAATGTTGAACCTCTCTCAGTGACATCCACCATATGTCTACCTTTCTATTAGAGTAGGAGATGTACTGGTTGTTATGTTGCTGGTAGCAGTCTAGCACACAGATCCAGATCTGTTATAGTAGGAGATGTACTGGTTGTTATGCTGCTGGTAGCAGTCTAGCACACAGATCCAGATCTGTTATAGTAGGAGATGTACTGGTTGTTATGTTGCTGGTAGCAGTCTAGCACACAGATCCAGATCTGTTATAGTAGGAGATGTACTGGTTGTTATGTTGCTGGTAGCAGTCTAGCACACAGATCCAGATCTGTTATAGTAGGAGATGTACTGGTTGTTATGTTGCTGGTAGCAGTCTAGCACACATATCCAGATCTGTTACCTCTAGACGTACATTCTCCACCTGAAACTTGTACAGTGTGCCCACTCTTTCGCAATGCAGTCATATACTTTTTTTATGCATATTTTCTTCATAAGTAATACAAGTAGCATCTTGATTAAAGCTGAAATCACCATTATATACATGACTTTATGTGCAAGTTATATTGAGAATGTATGCCCCAAAAAATGCCTATTAAGCTATGCATATAGTAATTTATTATGGATGGTGGAATGGAATTATATTTATTGGAAAAAAGTGTGTGCTTACTCAAGGAAACAAACTTTGGAAAAGTCACCTTTATGCCAGAAATGCATTTATGTGGCATAAATGACTTGCCCATGTAATCCTCTTGGAAACAGTGGAAGAAAAGTAAAGCTGAAACCCGGTGGGATTTGGCTTAAACCCTGGCAGAAATCCAACAAATTCTATCTAATTACAGCACCTAGCCTTCACGAGTTTCTTTTAGGACACCTGAGAGACAAGGATGAGGGAGAGACCCATGGTGTTCTTTAAGGACACCTGAGGTATACGGATGAGATAGAGACCCATGGTGTTCTTTAAGGACACCTGAGGTATACGGATGAGATAGAGACCCATGGTGTTCTTTAAGGACACCTGAGGTATACGGATGAGATAGAGACCCATGGTGTTCTTTAAGGTCCTTCAAATAATTTAGTCCTGTATATATGGAAGTAGTTTAGTCCCTAAAGAAAGGGGTTAAATATGTGTTAAGAAAAATATATTAATTTCCTGATCTTTCTTATATCTCTCAGATATAGGGCAGACACTTCAAAACAAACTTCCTACAGATTATTTGTTTTTACATGTATAAATCTGTTATTCAATGCATTTTTATGGGTTAATAGCAGCAAGGCCAAATGTAATGTTTAATCAAATATTTTGTAATATTTTTTTTATACCTTAAGAGGTCCTACAATTTCAAAACAAATAGCTAAATGATCCTTTGAATGATCATCTTAAAACAATTCCACATGTTAGCTTCGTAGAAACCCCATCCCAATCTTAGACTCTAGGGCAGGTGTGGGAAACTCCACTCCTCAAGGGTCTGATTGGTGTTACACTTTTTCTCTACCCCTAGCAAATACAGCTGATTAATCAAGTTGCATTCTAAACTGAAGATCGTGATTAGGTGGATTATTGGAGTCAGGTTTGTTAGCTGGGGCAAAACTGTGACACCAATCAGGCCCTCGAGGACTGGAATTGCCCACCTCTGCTCTAGGGGGTTATGGACACCTGAGACATAAAGATGCACCCTCTGAAATCATTGTGATTATTATTTGACCCTGCTGGTCATCTATGAACCTTTGAACATCTTGAAGAACAATCTGGCCTTAATAGCCACATACTCTTAAAATCTCCACCTGGCACAGCCAGAAGAGGACTGGCCACCCCTCAGAGCCTGGTTCCTCTCTAGGTTTCTTCCTAGGTTCCCCGCCTTTCTAGGGAGTTTTTCCTAGCCACTGTGCTTATACATCTGCATTACTTGATGTTTGGTGTTTTAGGCTGGGTTTCTGAATAGCACTTTGTGACATCAGCTGATGTAAAAAGTGCTTTATAAATACATTTGATTGAAGTTTGATTGAGTTAAAGGCCCATTGTGTTCGTGTTCAGCATATCCAGTGAAAACCTGAACTGTTTTACTGAATCTCTATAAGCTGTATGTGTGTTTGCACAGCCACAGCATTTGAGTCTGGTCTTCATTGAATACTCAAAAACGAAAGACAAGTATATCATTTTACATACATGTCCTCGCTACGTTGAGGGACAAACAGTGAAATTCATCCTATGATTGTAACAGTGAAGACAAAATCTTACTGAATTGTTTACCACTGAACAGGTAACATTGGATTGGAGGGGAAGGAGGAAATTGCATCTGCAGTGGAGGACAGTCAGTCCTGGATGACCCCTCTCCACCCCTCCACCCCTGGTGTCGTCCCCAGACAGGTCAGTGGAGGACAGGCAGTCCTGGATGGTCCTGTCTCCACCCCTGGTGTTGACCCCAGACAGGTCAGTGGAGGACAGTCAGTCCTGGATGACCCCTCTCCACCCCTCCACCCCTGGTGATGACTCCAGACAGGTCAGTGGAGGACAGGCAGTACTGGATGGTCCTGTCTCCACCCCTGGTGTTGACCCCAGACAGGTCAGTGGAGGACAGTCAGTCCTGGATGACCCTGTCTACACCCCTCCACGCCTGGTGTCGTCCCCAGACAGGTCAGTGGAGGACAGGCAGTCCTGGATGGTCCTGTCTCCACCCCTGGTGTTGACCCCAGACAGGTCAGTGGAGGACAGGCAGTCCTGGATGGTCCTGTCTCCACCCCTGGTGTTGACCCCAGACAGGTCAGTGGAGGACAGTTAAAGTTTCCAAATAAAGAGCATCAGCATTATTTGGGGTTAGTGCAGTGCTTACGCAGTCATGGTCTTTGGGCTAGCTTCCAGGACAATATGCTGCTTGGCTCAAGGTTACTTTCCTATGGGCACTACTATGTCTGAGGCCAGATGCCAAGCAAACTGCCTATAGAGCCTATTCTGATCCTGTTGAATTATACAATGCATTCTGCATGAGTGGAGCTCTGCAACCTGACATCTAAATGTGATGACCTGATGGGTGCAGGTGGTTGTTCTGTAGGGTGTGAAAAGCACTTCATTCTCGCCAAGTAAAGAAATGGCCCAAGGTAACTTGTTGAATAATTAAAACAACTATGATGAAGACCCAACTTCTGATTCCTCAGACAAAGAATTTTAGATAAATAGTTTGCTGAATAAAATGGAAATAATACGGCATGTTAAAAAAAGGACTTTGTAAAAAACATGCTGTGTAATGTACATTATGCCATAAAGCTTTGTAAAAAACATGCTGTGTAATGTACATTATGCCGTAAAGCTTTGTAAAAAACATGCTGTGTAATGTACATTATGCAGTAAAGCTTTGTAAAAAACATGCTGTGTATGGTACGTTATGCCGCAAAGCTTTGTAAAAAACATGCTGTGTAATGTACATTATGCCGTAAAGCTTTGTAAAAAACATGCTGTGTATGGTACGTTATGCCGTAAAGCTTTGTAAAAAACATGCTGTGTAATGTACGTTATGCCGTAAAGCTTTGTAAAAAACATGCTGTGTAATGTACGTTATGCCGTAAAGCTTTGTAAAAAACATGCTGTGTAATGAACGTTATGCCATTTAAGCTTTGAAAAAAAATAAAAAATAAGATACAAATATTCCTGAGGTTAAAGTGTATGTGTTGTCTATTTCCTAAGCAGAGGATGAAAAGCAATTAAGAGGTTTTGCTGTTAAAAACGTATAGATTTCTCACATATAAATGTCTTAGACATAATGTAGAAAGACCGAGGCCCAAGAGTAAAAGCTACAGTCCTTTGCTAGTACATTCATTTTTAGACTTACAAATTAATAATATATACTCATTGATTTTTGAAGAATATAACTTATAAATGCCTCATGAGCTTTGTTCAACTGTCGTACCCCATCTGAACACAAAATATACACCAAGGTTTGTAAACAACGTAAATGTAAACAAGTATATAGCCTCTAAACATTGGTTAAAACTATAGTCATCAAGGTCAGTGTCAAAGGATGCCATTCCACAGACTCTTGTGACGTACTGTTTTGGCTATCATAGATAGATGGGCAGTCCTTGCAACAACAGCTCTGTCTTTATGAAGTGCAGAGTGGCTTCATTTCTACGGGCCTATTCCTCAACTTTTTACCAAAACAGGGGCAGGGTGTCGCTTTGTTATTGTTTCAATTAAGGATTCTAGTTTCAACACCTACGATCTTATTGTCAGAGAGGCACAAGATAGTATATACTGTATAATGTGCACAACGTCTTATTTTTGCTAGTTTATTTGTTATTTTTTATGTCCTTGTACCTGTGTGTGTCTGTGGCCACTGTTTACACTCTCACTGTCCCCTTTCCATGTCCGAGGGAACCTCCACCAAAGCCACAAAGCTTTAGTCACACCTTAATGGCCCAAGGAATCAGGCTGTACAGGTCACCACAGGCCACCACCCTCAGGGCCTTTTGTTCTGAATGTCTGAGTCCCAAATGGAACCGTATTCCCTTTATAGTGCACTACTGTTGACTCCTACCAATTGGACTATGGTCAAAAGTAGTGCACTATGTAGGGAATAGGGTACCATTTTGGGACACACCCATAGAGGCTAAAGCACAGCCACCCAGCCACTCCAGTACAGGACAGCCTACCTTTCAACATTCTCCAAGTGCAAGCAGCAAGAGAGCTAGCTATGAATCATGCTGACTACAGGTCTCCTACATCAATTAAAATGTGCTTAATTGTATCATAACATAACATAATCACTTTTCTGATGAATTAAGTGAAGTTTTAATATGTCAGTCGGCCCAGGGGCCCGTAAAGATATAAACAAAGTTCTGCACTGTCAGAGATAGCGAATGTTAGGAAATGCACCTGTTGGAAATTAATGACAATCTTCTAAATTGTTTTGTTGTGGCCCAGACAAAAATAAATACATATTTAACCTTAGAGCGGACAGAATATCTTCAGGCCTCACTGAGTTTAGTCTCAAACAAAATACTCTCTGGCTCAAGCTGAAATGTGAAGATCATCATCAAAATTAGATCCATTTCTTTTGTGGTTGATTTCTGTGGTAGATGAAACGTGTTTGGTTTGTTAAGCGAGGTGTGAACATAACTGCACAGGCAAATAGTGAAATGAATGGTTGAATCCATCTTTCCAACATGTACAATTTATGCCTAATATTGTTATTTCCTATAATAGTAAACGTTGAGTGACATAAATGAAAAGAAAGCTTGAGAAAAAAATCTTCATAGTTATATTGAAAATGTTTTTAAAGAACCATATATTTTTGTATTTTGATGTAAGCCTAATGTTTGTTATCTTACCACTATGATATATGATGCATTTCACCATGTTAATTGGACTTTGAGAGAGAGACTCACTGCGAGTGAATCCGATTCAGAAGAGGGCTTTTTTTTGGAACTCGTTGGCTCAAAGTCAGCTAAGCATACAACTGAAGTCTAACTGCTTTAATGAACCCAACCTCATAGAGGAGGACTGCAAAGAGACCGAAGCAGCCCTGTTGATTTAACTTCTATGTGATTTGATTGAAACGTCAGTGTTTCTTTGTTAACTTTACACTGTCTGAACAGAACTAATGATGCAAGACGACTCGCTAAAGAAGCTATGAGATCTGTATTCATTATCTTCTGTTGAGTTTCAATTATCCCACGAGTGTCAGTAGAAAACCGTCGTGTGACTGTTGTCTTACTGTCGTCTTGCAACGTGAGATTGATCTGTGTTCTGAGTCGTGACCAGTTATTTGTCGAGTCGTGTTTAGACATGACTGCTGCTCCCCAAAATTACACCTTATTCCCTAAATAGTGCACTACTTTTGAACTGTCCTGGTCAAAAGTAGTTAACTATACATGGAACTGGTTGCCGTTTGGGACACTACCTGTCTGTAGCTAAAGGATAGAACCATTTATTGTAGGAGTCCATGTATCAATTGTAATGCAGAAAAGGATTTAAGGTTTAATGAAGATTGATAGTTTTCTTTGTTGTAACCAAGGTTACATGGGTTCTCAAGCACAAATACACAGAGCATATCATAACAGTATATCATAACAGTATATCATAACAGTACATCATAACAGTACATCATAACAGTACATCATAACAGTACATCATAACAGTGTATATCATAAAAGTATATCATAACAGAATATCATAACAGTATATCATAACAGCATATCATAAAAGTATATCATAACAGCATATCATAACAGCATATCATAAAAGTATATCATAACAAAATATAAAAGTATATCATAACAGTATATCATAACAGTATATCATAACAGCATATCATAAAAGTATATCATAACAGCATATCATAACAGCATATCATAAAAGTATATCATAACAAAATATAAAAGTATATCATAACAGTATATCATAACAGTATATCATAACAGCATATCATAACAGTATATCATAACAGCATATCATAACAGCATATCATAAAAGTATATCATAACAAAATATAAAAGTATATCATAACAGTATATCATAACAGTATATCATAACAGTATATCATAACAGCATATCATAACAGTATATCGTAACAGTATATCATAACAGCATATCATAACAGCATATCATAAAAGTATATCATAACAGCATATCATAACAGCATATCATAAAAGTATATCATAACAAAATATAAAAGTATATCATAACAGTATATCATAACAGTATATCATAACAGTATATCATAACAGCATATCATAACAGTATATCGTAACAGTATATCATAACAGCATATCATAACAGCATATCATAAAAGTATATCATAACAAAATATAAAAGTATATCATAACAGTATATCATAACAGTATATCATAACAGCATATTATAACAGTATATCATAACAGCATATCATAACAGCATATCATAACAGCATATCATAACAGTATATCATAACAGCATATCATAACAGTATATCGTAACAGTATATCGTAACAGTATATCGTAACAGTATATCGTAACAGTATATCATAACAGTATATCATAAAAGTATATCATAACAAAATATCATAACAAAATATCATAACAGTATATCGTAACAGTATATCGTAATAGTATATCATAACAGTATATCATAACAGTATATCATAACAGTATATCATAACAGTATATCATAAAAGTATATCATAACAAAATATAAAAGTATATCATAACAGTATATCATAACAGTATATCATAACAGCATATCATAACAGTATATCATAACAGCATATCATAACAGCATATCATAACAGTATATCGTAACAGTATATCATAACAGTATATCATAACAGTATATCATAACAGTATATCATAACAGTATATCATAACAAAATATAAAAGTATATCATAACAGTATATCATAAAAGTATATCATAACAAAATATAAAAGTATATCATAACAGTATATCATAACAGTATATCATAACAGTATATCATAACAGTATATCGTAACAGTATATCATAACAGTATATCATAACAGCATATCATAACAGTATATCATAACAGTATATCATAACAGCATATCATAAAAGTATATCATAACAGTATATCATAAAAGTATATCATAACAAAATATCATAACAAAATATCATAACAAAATATCATAACAGTATATCATAACAGCATATCATAAAAGTATATCATAACAAAATATAAAAGTATATCATAACAGTATATCATAACAGTATATCATAACAGCATATCATAACAGTATATCATAACAGTATATCATAACAGTATATCATAACAGCATATCATAACAGTATATCATAACAGTATATCATAACAGTATATCGTAACAGTATATCATAACAGTATATCATAACAGTATATCATAAAAGTATATCATAACAAAATATCATAACAAAATATCATAACAGTATATCATAACAGCATATCATAAAAGTACATCATAACAGTATATCGTAACAGTATATCGTAACAGTATATCATAACAGTATATCATAACAGTATATCATAAAAGTATATCATAACAAAATATCATAACAAAATATCATAACAGTATATCGTAACAGTATATCATAACAGTATATCATAACAGTGTATCATAACAGTATATCATAAAAGTATATCATAACAAAATATAAAAGTATATCATAACAGTGTATCATAACAGTATATCATAACAGTATATCATAACAGTATATCATAACAGTATATCGTAACAGTATATCGTAACAGTATATCATAACAGTATATCATAACAGTATATCGTAACAGTATATCGTAACAGTATATCGTAACAGTATATCATAACAGTATATCATAACAGCATATCATAACAGTATATCATAACAGTATATCGTAACAGTATATCATAACAGTATATCATAATAGCGTGCCATAACCAGCATGTCATAACCAACATGTCATAACAGTTTATCATAACAGCATATCAGAACATCAGAACAGCATATCAGATCAGCGTATCAGAACATCAGAACAGCATATCAGAACATCAGAACAGCATATCAGAACATCAGAACAGCATATCAGAACATCAGAACAGCATATCAGAACATCAGAACAGCATATCAGAACATCAGAACAGCATATCAGAACATCAGAACAGCATATCAGAACATCAGAACAGCATATCAGAACATCAGAACAGCATATCACAACATCAGAACAGCATATCACAACATCAGAACAGCATATCACAACAGCATATCATGTGTAATTGAGAGTAGAGAAAGTAGACTTTAAAATAAAATGAAATAAATAATGTTCTGTCAAATATAGCTGTCATGTTTGAAACCTCCTGACGTTGATCCATCTGTGTACACCAGCGTTGTATATAAAAGGAATGCTTTTCTAACATTGCACAAGAAGAAGAAACAAGCAATTTCTTCAAACAGCTCAAGAAACACAAAACTATGCTTCATGCTGCCATTCAAATGAAGAATTTACTTAAACATTTTGCTCAAAAAAAATATATATAATGAAAATGAAATCTGTTTTTCTTCGCAGGCCGCTGCTCTCAATGGGTTTACCGAGACATACGGTTACTGCGTTTTCTTTCTGCTGTAATCTTGAGTGGGTCGCCATCATTATAGTTTTCATGTGATGTAAAACAAGTAAATGATTTGGACCACTGTCTCTCTAGTTTGCAGAATGATGTTATAAAGATTAAAACAGATTCACCCTCTGGATGGTAAGATACTAACTTTATTAACTGTTTGATTCAGTGAGCCGTAAAGGTTCTGGCTGAAGCTGAGTAAAGGTTCTGGCTGAAGCTGAGTAAAGAGTCTGTTGGGAGGAACTGCATTAATTGGCTTTATAACAGCTGATGCTCTCTGATGATGTGAGTTTTAATTCAATCCATATCCTGCCTTAAAGTTTTGGCTTGTTATTTTAAGGCGTTAAGTAGACTATTTGTGATTGAATGACTTGAGGTCTTCATCTTGCTGCTAGTGTTGAGTTAGAAGACAGAAAATGCCATATTGTTGAAAATTGTTGAAAATGCCATGTTTTTTTTTTTTCTGGCGATAAAGTCTTGCGTCTTATCCGTTTAGCCAATCAGAGAACTGTTTGCTAACGCTCTGTGTTCAGCCAAGCAGCTAACTAGCTAGCCAAGCAGAGAGCTAGCAAGCTATTTTGCTACCCATCAAGGGCAGTTCCAGGCACAAGCAACATAAGCGGTTGCTTAGGGACCCAGTCTCAGTAGGGGTCTAAACTTACTATGGAGAGTAAGAATAGCAGAACACACCAGGTGAAATTTCATTGTGCATCAGCTTTTTTCTCTTTTTATGTCAGTCACTGACAGTCACTCAATTAGCCATGTCAGCTAACAATTTTTAGATTGGTAAATTAGTCTAGCCAACTATATAAACTAGTAATCATGGCCGAATACCGGCCAGGGACGCAGGGCGAGTGTCCAGGGGCCCTGACCTCTAGGGTGCCCCAATTGATTTTGTTAGTCATTCTCACTCAGATATCATTTACATGGTGTAAGTATTAGTATTTATTAGGGTTCCCCATTAGTTCCTGCAAAGGCAGCAGCTACTATTCCTGGGGTCCAAACACATTACGGCACTTACATTACATGTAAAACAACAGATACAACAGTACATCATATAACATTATTACAGCACTACATATCTACAATAAAAAACATATAATACCACGATACAGCAATATTACAATGTACATGTGTGTAGAGTGCGTTTGTCTGTACCTGTGTCTGTGTTTGTCTCTTCACAGTCCCCACTGTTCCATAAGGTGCATTTTTATCTGTTTTTTAAATCTGATTCTACTGCTTGCATCAGTTATCTGATGTGGAATAGATTTCCATGTAGTCATGACTCTATGTAGTACTGTGCGCCTCCCATAGTCTGTTCTGGACTTGAGGATTGTGAAGAGACCGTTGAGCCACTCAGGCGTTATACAGCGTGATTGGTCGGGAGTGGGCTACAGTTCTACAGTAAGAGCAAAATAATCCTAACAAAATAAAACAATAAAAACCTTTGTATAACAACAATTTTAGTAAATAATACTGAAGTCGTGCACAATTATCAGTTTCTATTTAGGTTTATGTCGCCCATTCATTGTCATTTAAAGACACAGTAGGACCCAAAAGCAAAATCAGTGTTCTACCTTCCCCTTGCGCTGGTCTGGAGCCATGAAGTGGTGACGCAGGGTACCGTATTAAACCATAAATTACCTCTAAGTACCGCAGCATAATCGCTAAACTTTTAGTGGAGCAACCACTGTAAGTTTTCTAATCTTACCAATGAAAAAATCTTTTAAATAGTTGGCAATATCAGTGGGTTTTGTGATGAATGATGTTTATTGTTCTTTATATAATATATCTTTGTTTCATTGTATAGTTAATTCTTCTTTTTATTTAGTTTAGTCACATGATTTATCAATTTGCACTATGTTTTCCAATCGGTTGTGCATCCAGACTTATTTTCAATACCTTTTGCCTCATCCCTCTCAGCCATACCATTTTTCAAATCCTCATCAATCCAAGGGGATTTAACAGTTTTTACAGTCATTGTTTTAATGGGTGCATGTTTATTAGTAACTGGAATAAGAACTTTTATAAATGTGTCAAGTGCAGTTGAAACAACCACATCGTGTCTCAACATTTTCTCCTACTAGTTTTAGCATGAACTTTGCATTAAAAATGATTGTAGACTGTGACTATGGAAAATTGTTTACAAACATAGTTCACTGTCGAAACACAAATATTCTTAACATCATCAACATATGAATCACTACAAAACGTATTGTATGACCTCTTATACACTATATTAAGCCCAGCCTTTGGAACTTTGGTTTTCCTATATATGGCTGCTATATTGTGATCATTACATCCTATGGATTTGGACGGTCTTTAAAGCAAATTTCTGCAGCATTAGCACATATTGATAATTTCATTCCTGTGCTGTTTGTAACTACCTTGGTAGGTTGACTGATAACCTGAACCAGGTTGCAGGCGCTGGTTACAGTTTGAAGCTTTTTCTTGAGTGGGCAGCTTGATGAAAGCCAGTAATATTGAAATCACCCAGAAAATATACTTCTCTGTATCACATACATAATCAAGCATTTCACATATATAATCCAGATACTGACTGTTAACAATTGGTGATCTATAGCAGCTTCCCACAAGAATGGGCATTAGGTGAGGCAGATGGACCTGTAGCCATATTACTTCAACAGTATTTAACATGAGTTCGTCTCTGAGCTTTACAGGAATGTGGTTCTGAATGTAGACCGCAACACCACCCCATTGGCATTTCTGTATTTTCTGTAGATGTTATAACCATGTATTACTACAACTGTGTCATCAAAGTTATTATCTAAGTGAGTTTCAGAGATAGTGAGAATATGAATGTCATCTGTTACTAGCAAGTTATCTTCTTCATGAACCTTGCTTCTTAGGCCATACATGTTGATATGGGCAATTTTTCAGCACCTTTCTGGGATGTTTGACTGTTTTTAATGCTTTACTTGGAAGCTTATCAGAAGTAGACTGTTATCTTATTTATATTGGAGCTGATAGTGCAGGGTGAGCTGCACACAGTGAACTTCCTGCTAGGGCACACCGTCTCAGTGCTATCAGTATAACTCTGGTTCATAGGCATATGATTACTGTATACAATAGCTATATAATCAACAGAGGTATTTAGGGCAGTTAGGGGGACATAAATTAAGTTACTTACATTGTGTTTGCCACACCCATGAGATAATGTACATATGCTGCAGCATTATGCCTACTCATCGACACAACAGTAGGGATTAACTGAGCTGGTCTTGACTAATTGATAAATTGTTGTCTCATTTCAGCCTTGAATTGAGGTCACAGAGTCCAGGAGCCAAGATGATTTGGATGGACTCCGTCATTCCTGTAGAGCATGTTCTGTTTCCAGAAGGTGTCAAAGTTATCTATAAAAGTGATTCCAACAGAGCTACCGTAATTCTTTAGCCAGGGATTAATGCCAGTAGCCTGCTGAATCTTTCACACCCACGGCCCAATGATGTTACCGGACCTGAAATTATTTGCCGCTTTTTGGAATCTATCAGTGCTAGAACTAGTTCCTAAACATAATTTTTCTGAAGTTCTGAGCTAGCCCTACTGATGTCGTTTGACCCCACATGGACTACGATAGAGTCTGCTCCCGGCATTTGTCGTAGATTGGAGGGAAGCAGTCTTGTAATGTCCTGAACTCGTGCTCCAGGATAGCACAGGGTTTTTGCCCCGGGAACCAAGATGCTTCTTACAATAGCGCTTCCGATGACGACAGCTGGTGCAATGGCTGAGGAGGTTCTGCCATTCTTTCGCCTCATGTAGTTTCGCAAACCCATCGAGGACTGAAGAGCGGTGGTGCCTGAGCCAGCTGTAGTATCCATTGTGGATGATGAATGTGCCAGAGTCTCATGCATCCTCAAGGTCTGATGAGGGTGGGAGCTCTGAGGATCTAATCCCGAGGTAGAAGCCACCGGAGAGGGAGACAGAACAGGGACAAAAGTGCAGGTACCTCCGGATCCGATCTAGAATCGGAAGCCCCCCAGGGAAGAAGGCGCCAGATCCTCTTGGTCCAGGGCGGCAAAGCCTTTTCTGGTCTGTGTCTGGTCCGGGCTTAATATCTCCAAGGAGTCTCCCGTTGCCAGAGGACGTTGTCTTCGACTTCCACGGCGAGTGACATATCTCCATGGCTGGTTGGTAGGATCAAGAACAGGAACATCCCCCACGTCATCCAGGAGCATCCTACTAGCTCCGTTCTCCGGTGTAAATCAGTGACGGAAAATGCCTTGCTTGGGCAGATCTCCAAAGGTGCATCATGTTGGTTTTCACATCCTTTTAGAACGTTTGCAGCACGCTGGTTTTCACACCATTTTAGAACATTTGCAGCACGCTGGTTTTCACACCATTTTGGAACATTTGCAGCACGCTGGTTTTCACACCATTTTAGAACGTTTGCAGCATGCCGGTTTTCACACCCTTTTTCTGTTATTTCAAGACGAGCTACAGCTGCAGGAAGAGGGGAGAAATGGTCTACAATGCTGACCACAGCAAGTAGATAGCCACAATAAGGTTTGTTTGGAGAGAAGTACTAGCTATCTACTAGCTAGTAACATTTCTCTCACAATTATAAAGCCAACAAACTGTTAACACAAAACAGCATATTACCGACCAAAAAGGTTAGCTGTGTTAGCCCAGTCGCTAGCTTATCCAGGATCAGTGATACATATAGCAACCATGTACTGTCTATCCATGGGAACAACTGCAATCATTTTGAAAGCAACATTGCTATTATGAATAAAATAAAATAATACGATCCTCATAAAATGTGGATCTGTAATGCTCATCTCTTGTAGCCTAACTGTCATTTTCATACTGTACCTAAATTACAAGAGTTGGATTTGCACTAAACTATTTTATATGTTAACACTTAAAAGGCAAGTATAAAATCTGGCGTACGGTTTTACTCATAAACGTTGTCTACTGGTATAATTTTAAATTGAGAACATGTAGCTCAACATGTAAACAATGTGTGAGTTTAGGTATTCTCTGCTTCAGATGACTGACGCTCGTAAGGCCAGTAATACCATCATACTGTAGGCCTATGGTTGCAATGGTGATGCATACCATATGATAAGCTGCAAAATGGAATTACTTAGCTGATATACTGAGAGAGAGTGACAATCAAATCAAACAGACTGGAGATCTTACAACTTAACCAAAAGGAAATGTTTATTTGAGAATAAAAGACATAAATACAGATTGTGCAGGATTGTGATATGTGATTATTTAACATTTACACTAGTTATTTTTGAATAGTAGTTTAACAATTAAAACACATTTAAACACTTACCTTCAAAGAATTAACACTTCATCACTTGTGTAATGATTAGACATCTTAGTCTAAACGACAACAGATAATTGAGTAGTAATAAGTAGACTAGTATTACTAAAGCATAATTTCAGGTAAAAAAAAAAAACTCCAGCGGTTGCTAACCTTGCTCCACTGAACCTGTCACACCCTGATCTGTTTCACCTGTCCTTGTGATTGTCTCCAGTGTATTTATCCCTGTGTTTCCTGTCTCTCTGTGCCAGTTCGTCTTGTATGTTTGTCAAGTCAACGAGCGTGTTTTTTCCCGTACTCCTTTTTCTCTTCTCTTTGCTAGTCCTCTCGGTTTTGACCCTTGCCTGTTTTCTGGACTCCATTCCCGCCTGCCTGACCATTCTGCCTGCCCTGACCTCAAGCCTGCCTGCCCGTCGGTACCTACTGGACTCTGAACTGGTTTTGACCTTTTGCCTGTACACGACCATTCTCTTGCCTAACCCTTTTTGGATTAATAAACATCTAACACTCCAACCATCTGCCTCCTGTGTCTGCATCTGGGTCTCACTTTGTGCCCTTATTGAACCCTGATCTACTGGGTGAATAGACTTATATTTCAGCCCAGCAATAGCACACTAGATTATAAACTCATTAGATTTTGATAAGTTAAATCAGGTGTGTTATTGCTGGGATGAAACAGAGCCTTGAACACCCAGCAGACCTCCAGCAAGGTTGCCTGCTCCAATCGTAATAGGTTTATACATTGTGTGTGATGTTTAACTGTATTTTTGCAGTGGTGGAAAAAGTACACAATTGTCATACTTGAGTACAAGTAAAGATACCTTAATAGAAAATTACTCAAGTAAAAGTGAAAGTCACCCAGTAAAATACTACTTGAGTAAAAGTCAAAAAGTATTTGGTTCTAAATATACTTAGGTATCAAAAGTAAATATAATTGCTAAAATATACTTAAGTATCAAAAGTAAAAGTATTAATCATTTCAAATTGCTTAAATTAAGCAAACCAAATTCTGCAGCGATACGCCATCCCATCTGGTTTGTAGCTTAGTGGGACTATCATTTGTTTTTCAACAGGACAATGACCCAACACACGTCCAGGCTGTATAAGGGCTATTTGACCAAGAAGGAGAGTGATGGAGTGCTGCATCAGATGACCTGTCCTCAACAATCACCCGACCTCAAACCAATTGAGATGGTTTGGGATGAATCAGACCGCAGAGTGAAGAAAAAGCAGCCAACAAGTGCTCAGCATATGTGGGAACTCCTTCAAGGAGAAGCTGGTTGAGAGAATTCCAAGAGTGTGCAAAGCTGTCATAAAGGCAAAGGGTGGCTACTTAGAAGAATGTGAAATGTAAAATATAATTTGATTTGTAACCTCTCTGGGATCGGCGTCCCGCTAGCAGGACAACTTCCGGTGAAACTGGAGGGCGCGCAATTCAAATAAATAATCATAAAAATTATGGATATTAAACATGTATGTACATACAAGTGTCTTATATTGGTTAAAAGCTTTGTTACTCCAACTGCACTGTCCGATTTACAATAGGCTTTACAGCGAAAGCATGTCTTGCGATTGTTTGAGGACTGCGCCCCCCACCAGCACAGGTTTCATAAATTCATTAAAAGTGAATAAATATTCACTTACTTTTTGAAAATCGTCCTCTGATTTGTAATCCAAAGGGTCCCAGCTACAACATGTAGTGTCATTTTGTTAGATAAAATCCATCTTTATATGGGTGACAGGGTAGCCTAGTGGTTAGAGCGTTGGGCTAGTTCAAATCCCCAAGCTGACAAGTCCCCGAGCTGACAAATCTGTCGTTCTGCCCCTGAATAAGGCAGTTAACCCACTGTTCCTAGGCTGTCATTGAAAATAAGAATTTGTTCTTAACTGACTTGCCTTGTAAAATAAATAAATACGACAAAAAGTATGTTTAGTTGGCGCCATCGATTTGAGTAATCCAGAGAAAGGAATCCCAAAATCTACTACTAGACTTTGTTAAAACATGTAAAAAAATACATTTCTATTTAATCCTCAGATACCTTAAAATGTAATTCAACTATAATATTCAATATGGAAAGAAGTATGTTCAATAGGAAAACGATATGAGCAGGTGCGCGTCCTCTTTGACATGCGCACAGACTGATTTCCAAGTCTGTATCCCAGTACTAAAACTCATTATTCTTCCTCATTTGGGAAGAAACAAGCCTGAAACCTTGAACAAAGACTACTGACATCCAGTAGAAGCCATAGGAATTGCATACTGGGAGCTGGATTACATTTTTACCTATACATTCTAATGGAAGAGCATGAGCTCTCAAAAAACAAAAATCTGGATGATTTTTCTTTGTATTTTCTCCTACCATATCTATTGTGTTATAGACTCCTACATTATTCTAACATTTCTACAAACTTCAGAGTGTTTTCTTTCCAATTGTACCAATTATATGCATATCCTGGCTTCAGGTCATGAGCAACAGGCAGTTTACTTTGGGCATGTCAGTCAGACAGGAAGTGGAGAAAATAGGAGCCGTATGAAGTTTTTTGGTTACTACATGATTCCATATGTGTTATTTCGTGGTAAAGTAAAGGTTGGGTAACCAAAAAGGCTACTTAAGTAGTATTTTAAAGTATTTTTTACTTAAGTATTTTCCACCACTGTATTTTGTATACACAATTTGCTAAAATAGGTAGGCCTACACATATAACCCATGGCTTATACAGTGGGAGATACCCTTAGTCTCTTGGGACGTTCATTTGGACCTCTCTCTTTATCAGCAAACAGGCTTTCTCAGCTTTCCATATGTGAGGACAGAAAATATCACAAAGAAACAGGCTTAATTATCCTGAAATTAGACAGCGCTGAATATTATGTCGCTATTATCTATCTGTCCTCAAAGTTTTCCCCTCTAGGGACTGGAACTGGAGATCTTTTCATAATGTCCTCCCACAAAATTAACTTCCCTATCCAGACCAGTACAGTAGCATACACTCTCCCTTTAATGACAGCTGCAGCTGCAATTTAAACCTCTTCCATGGCTGTTATCTACAAATGCATTAGAAGACTGTGTTTTTAATTTACAATGATTACATCAAGATAGTTAGGTACAGTGCTTTCACATAGTATTCATACCCCTTGACTTATTCCATATTATGTTGTGTTACGTGGATTGTTTTTTTTTCACCGATCTACACACAATACCCCATAATGAGAAATTGAAAACATGTTTATGGTAATGTTTGCTAATATATTAAAAATTAAACACAGAAATATCTAATTTACATAAGTATTCAAACCTATGAGTTAATAAATGTTAGAATCACTTTTGGAAGTGATTACAGCTGTGAGTCTTTCTGTGTAAGTCTCTAAGAGCATTGAGCAACTGGATTGTACAATATTTGCACATTATTATTTTAAAAATTCTTCAAGCTCTGTCAAGTTGCTTATTCATAATTGATAGACAGTCATTTTCAATTCTTGCCATAGATTTTCAAACAAATTTATGTCAAAACTGTAATATGGGCCACTCAAGAACATTCAATGTCATCTTGGTCATCAACTCCAGTGTATATTTGGACCTGTGTTTTATGTTATTGTCCTGCTAAAAGGTGAATTAATCTCCCAGTGTCTGTTGGAAAGCAGGCTGAACCAGGTTTTCCTCTAGGATTTTCCCTGTGCTTACACCGTAGCTTAGCTCTATTCTGTTCCTTTCTAAAAAATAAATGTAAAAAACTCCCTAGTCCGTGCCAATGACAAGCATACCCATAACATGATGCTTGAAAATATGAAGAGTCAATGATGTGTTGTGGTGGATTTGCACCAAACATAACACTTTCTATTCAGGACATGAAGTTAATTTCTTTGCCACATTTCTTTTTTTTATATTATTCTGTACAGGCTACCGTCTTTTCACTCTGTCAGTTAGGTTATTATTGTGGAGTAACTACAATGTTGTTGATCCATCCTAAGCTTTCTTCTATCACAGCCATTAAACTCTGTAACTGTTTTAATGTCATCATTGGCTTCATGGTGAAATCCCTGAGAGGTTTCCTTCCTCTCCGGCAACTGAGTTAGGAAGGACACCTGTATCTTTGTATTGACTTGTTGCATTGTTACACCATCCAAAATGTAATTAATAATTTCACCAAGCTCAAAGGGATATTCAATGTCTGCTGTTTTTATTTGTACCCATCTACCAATAGGTGCCCTTCTATGCAAGGCATTGGAAAACCTCCTTGGTCTTTGTGGTATGGCTACATGAGACTACCCCCCCCCCAAACAAATCTTGCTTAGGGCCCTCAAACGCTAGAGCTGTCCCTTCTGCCTATAGCTAACCTAGCTTGCTGATATTTCTGTTGCATGTATTTCATGACACTTGTTTGCTACAACACCTTGCTACTACAAGTGTTTTGGCAATCACATTATTGTAAAGAGTCACCGTGGAAACGGTCTCTATTGCATATCTCGTCTTCTTGATCTGAATGTTCCTTCTTTAGTCAGCTGTTGTACAACACAACATTCTAAAACGAGCTAGTTTGAGCTCGGCTTGACCTCAGATAAAACATTACAGCCCAACCCCAAACTGGAATCACTTAGGAAGTATCAATACGAAACAGTTATTTGAATAATACCCGGGATAAAATGTCAATGGGCATTAGCTAATTTCATCACATGCTTTTTATTAAATTATTTTAAAAGCCATTTGGGTCTCCTTGCCAAGATGTCATTTTCATTCAAGGAAGAGTCCTTGAAAGAAGAATACCCCAATGTGTATATTCACATTTTAAGACAGCCTCAGTAACTCTTGCAGCCCCCACAAAGCAGACACAACATATCATATGTTTCTGTTATTATCTATGCATAGTCACTTTAAAAACTCTACCTACATGTCGGTATTACCTAAATTACCTCAACTAACCGGTGCCCCCGCACATTGACTCTGTGCTGGTACCCCCTGTATATAGCCTCCACAATGACTCTGTACCGTAACATCCTGTATATAGCCTCCACATTGTCTCTGTACCGGTACCCCCTGTATATAGCCTCCACAATGACTCTGTACCGTAACATCCTGTATATAGCCTCCACATTGACTCTGTACCGGTACCCCCTGTATATAGCCTCCACAATGACTCTGTACCATAACACCCTGTATATAGCCTCCACATTGACTCTGTAACGGTACCCCCTGTATATAGCCTGCACATTGACTCTGTACCGGTACCCCCTGTATATAGCCTCCACATTGACTCTGTAACGGTACCCCCTGTATATAGCCTCCACATTTACTCTGTGCTGGTACCCCCTGTATATAGCCTCCACATTGACTCTGTACCGTAACACCCTGTATATAGCCTCCACATTGACTCTGTACCGGTTCCCCCTGTACATAGCCTCCACATTGACTCTGTACCGTAACACCCTGTATATAGCCTCCACATTGACTTTGTACTGGTATCCCCTGTATATAGCCTCCACATTGACTCTGTACCGTAACACCCTGTATATAGCCTCCACATTGACTCTGTGCTGGTACCCCCTGTATATAGCCTCCACATTGATTCTGTGCTGGTACCCCCTGAATATAGACTCCACATTGACTCTGTACCGTAACACCCTGTATATAGCCTCCACATTGACTCTGTGCTGGTACCCCCTGTATATAGCCTCCACATTGATTCTGTGCTGGTACCCCCTGTATATACCCTCCACATTGACTCTGTACCGTAACACCCTGTATATAGCCTCCACATTGACTCTGTGCTGGTACCCCCTGTATATACCCTCCACATTGACTCTGTACCGTAACACCCTGTATATAGCTTCCACATTGACTCTGTGCTGGTACCCCCTGTATATAGCCTCCACATTGACTCTGTGCTGGTACCCCCTGTATATAGCCTCCACATTGACTCTGTACCGTAAAACCCTGTATATAGCCTCCACATTGACTTTGTACTGGTACCCCCTGTATATAGCCTCCACATTGACTCTGTACCGGTACCCCCTGTATATACCCTCCACATTGACTCTGTACCGGTACCCCCTGTATATAGCCTCCACATTGACTCTGTACCGGTACCCCCTGTATATAGCCTCCACATTGACTCTGTACCGGTACCCCCTGTATATAGCCTCCACATTGACTCTGTACCGGTACCCCCTGTATATAGCCTCCACAATGACTCTGTACCGGTACACCCTGTATATAGCCTCCACATTGACTCTGTACCGGTACCCCCTGTATATAGCCTCCACAATGACTCTGTACCGTAACACCCTGTATATAGCCTCCACATTGACTCTGTACCGGTACCCCCTGTATATAGCCTCCACAATGACTCTGTACCGTAACACCCTGTATATAGCCTCCACATTGACTCTGTACCGTAACACCCTGTATATAGCTTCCACATTGACTCTGTACCGGTACACCCTGTATATAGCCTCTCTATTGTTAGTTTACTGCTGCTCTTTAATTATTTGTTTCTTTTATATCTTTTTTTGTGTATTTTTTCTTAAAATTGCACTGTTTGTTACTGGCTCATAAGTAAGCATTTCACTGTAAGGTAGCCTGTTGAATTCGGCGCATGTGGCAAAAAAAATATGTGATTTTATTTTATTTGATATAGAGGTAGAAAGATCTGTTTGTACACTGCTGGTGTTAACCCGGTATTGCACCGTGTTTATCAATAAAAAAAATAGGTCAAAAGACCTTAGCAACTTCATTCATCACTATACATTCACTATACCCTTGAGTGTCATAACTATAATTTGACATTTCAGATGGAATCCATTGGTATTTCTTGATATTTGAACCATCTGTCCTAGTTTCATGAGCTGAACACATTGACCATGGACCTGCATGAGGAGACAGGAAATATTATTTTCAAAAGAACGTTATTTCATACGAAATAACATAACAGCCATTTATACTGCATGTTTACAACATAACAATACAAATCCAATAAGCCCTAAAAGTGAATATGACCTAGCAGAAAGGGACTGAATGACATTGATAAATGCCCTTACTTGTATGTGTAATTGTTAATGGGCTCCCGAGTGGTGCAGCGGTCTATGGCACTGCATCCTCAGTGCTAGTCGCGTCACTACAGACCCTGGTTTGATTCCAGGCTGTATCACAACCGGCCATGATTGGGAGTCCCATAGGGTGGTGCACATTTGTCCCAGCGTCGTCTGGGTTAGGATTTGGCCAGGGTAGGCCGTCATTATCAATAAAAATGTGTTCTTAACTGACTTGCCTCGTTAAATAAAGGTTAAAATAATTAAGAAAACACATTTCTGATAGAAAGAGACATAGACCAAATGTCTTAAGACATACATAATTATGAGTCATATTCAAAAATAAGTGGAAGAAAATGTCCTTGTTTAGCGAGATCATCTATCACTTGTTCTCAATACTCTGTAACTTCTATACGACAGCAAGTCTGAGCCACTTGAAAGACAGAACGACAGCAGCTATCCTAATACGAACATGTAATTTGACATGAGGGGTGATACATGACAGATCTTATGTCAAGTTTATGACTCCGTCATGTCCATGTCATACTGACCCTGTCGAATAAAGTGGTACCTTAAACTTAACACGTAGGAAGACAAGTTGTCCAAGATAGTCAAAGACAGATGGAGTTCAATAATAAACAATACAACTGCTGAATCAAATAGTGATGCGTTAAATGAAACAACCACAGTTTTCTTTGAAACTATACTTCAGCTATAACTTGAGGCACTGGATTCAGGAGTAGCGAAGCAAAACACTTGTTACCATGGATACTTTTCCACGCAAACAGAGAACTGAAGATGTGAGTGGGCATCCGAGAGGGAGTGGGTACATAGTGTATGTTCGTCTGCCCATTCTTCAATACATACTGGAGAAGATAAACAAAACAGAACAATGTAAGTAGTTGGATGATTAATATATATGATTAAAGATGATTGAAGTGTTACATGTCAGACAACTTTGCATTTAGTAGGCATCAGCTGTTTGAGATGCAGTCCATTTCAAACATACACTACCGTTCAAAAGTTTGAGGTAACTTAGAAATGTCCTTGTTTTTGAAAGAAAAGCAAAATTTTTTGTCCATTAAAATAACATCAAATTGATCCGAAATACAGTGTAGACATTGCTAATGTTGTAAATTAATATCTACATAGGCGTACAGAGGCCCATTATCAGCAACCATCACTCCTGCGTTCCAAAGGCACGTTGTGTTAGCTAATCCAAGTTTATCATTTTAAAAGGCTAATTGATCATTAGAAAACCATTTTGCAATTATGTTAGCACAGCTGAAAACTGTTGTTCTGATTAAAGAAGCAATACAACTGGCCTTCTTTGTACTAGTTGAGTATCTGGAGCATCAGCATTTGTGGGTTCGATTACAGGCTCAAAATGGCCAGAAACAAAGACATTTCTTCTGAAACTCATCCGTCTATTCTTGTTCTGAGAAATGAAGGCTATTCCATGTGAGAAATTGCCAAGAAACTGAAGATCTCGTACAATGCTGTGTACTACTCCCTTCACAGAACAGCGTAAACTAGTTCTAACCAGAATAGAAAGAGGAGTGGGAGGCCCCGGTGCACAACTGAGCAAGAAGACAAGTACATTAGAGTTTCTAGTTTGAGAAACAGACGCCTCACAAGTCCTCAACTGGCAGCTTCATTAAATAGTACCCGCAAAACACCAGTCTCAACATCAACAGTGAAGAGGCGACTCCGGGATGCTGGGCTTTCAGGCAGAGTTGCAAAGAAAAAGCCATATCTCAGACTGGCCAATAAAAAGAAAAGATTAAGATGTGCAAAAGAACACAGACACTGGAAGGCCAGCATCCCGGAGTCGCTTCTTCACTGTTGTTGTTGAGACAGGTGTTTTGCGGTTACTATTTAATTAAGCTGCCAGTTGGAACCGGTTCAGGGAACAAAACCAAAAAACTGAAAATAAATAATTTTGGGGATTAACAGAACCGGGAAATAACGTGATGTATACTGTTCTGGAACAGATCCGCTATTTTAAAAGCATGGGAACCGGTTAAAACATTGGTTTAAGTTCCGGGCATTTTATTTTCAGTCCCAGAAAAAACTCAAACAAAGCGCGTATGCAAAGCCCTCACTCTGTCACTCAGAAACATCTTCCAGTGTCTGCCTACCAGCTGAAATAGATCTGGTCCAGTTCTAAGCCAAATATCTGAAGCTCAAATACCACACCTATCAGGTGGATGGATTATATTGGTAAAGGAGAAATGCTCACTAACAAGGATGTAAACAAATTTGTGAATACAATGTTAGAGAAACAACCTTTTTGTGCATATGGAAAATGTATGTAATCTTTTATTTCAGCTCATGAAACATGGGACCAACACTTTACATGTTGCGTTGTATGTTGAGACAAATTACAGACAGTAGCCTACTAGTAGCAACATACAATTCAATGGATTGAACATTAAATGTATTTCAATATGATTGAAATCGGCCTATAGCCTAATGTTTATATTTTTATGTAGTCATCTCGGTTTTCATTTGAAAAGTATTTGTCGCTTGTTTGTATCAGTTGCAAAGATATTGGCGACTTTGTTCTGAAGTTATTTATCAGTGGGCACACCGAAACAGTTAAGCCATGTGATTCTACGTTTAGCGGAGATCTTCTGTCTATAAAGTAACGAGGGAGGGTAAAAAAAGCATCTAAGGACGCACTTTGCTGATCTGAAGCAGGCATTCATTTCATTCATTAATTCATGTAAATAATGAATGAATAGAAGAAGAATAAACAATGCATCTGTTTTAATCTCAACATCAAATAATTTCTGAGTAACGATGAAGTACCTTACTGTGATTGTTTTCAATTAAAATAGTCAAAAAGACCCAAAAATTGCTTTTTAGTTAAATGTTTTATCAAGCAATAATTTTGCTTAGACTTTCTGGGAGTGGTCTGAATTGCGAGAGGGAGGGATATATAATCTGAAAACTAGCTGATGTCACCAGAAAGGTTTGGAACTCTCTTTGTTCTTGGCCTGTATTAATTTATACCTCTTGGTGATGTCATCAGGAAGGTTTGGAACTCTCTTTGTTCTTGGCCTGTATTAATTTATACCTCTTGGTGATGTCACCAGGAAAGGTTCGGAACTCTCTTTGTTCTTGGCCTGTATTAATGTATACCTCTTCTTTGTTCTTGGCCTGTATTAATGTATACCTCTTGGTGATGTCACCAGAAAGGTTTGGAACTCTCTTTGTTCTTGGCCTGTATTAATTTATACCTCTTGGTGATGTCATCAGGAAGGTTTGGAACTCTCTTTGTTCTTGGCCTGTATTAATGTATACCTCTTGGTAATGTCACCAGGAAGGTTTGGAACTCTCTTTGTTCTTGGCCTGTATTAATTTATACCTCTTGGTGATGTCATCAGGAAGGTTTGGAACTCTCTTTGTTCTTGGCCTGTATTAATGTATACCTCTTGGTAATGTCACCAGGAAGGTTTGGAACTCTCTTTGTTCTTGGCCTGTATTAATTTATACCTCTTCTTTGTTCTTGGCCTGTATTAATTTATACCTCTTCTTTGTTCTTGGCCTGTATTAATGTATACCTCTTGGTAATGTCACCAGGAAGGTTCGTAACTCTCTTTGTTCTTGGCCTGTATTAATGTATACCTCTTCTTTGTTCTTGGCCTGTATTAATTTATACCTCTTCTTTGTTCTTGGCCTGTATTAATTTATACCTCTTGGTGATGTCACCAGGAAAGCCAAAACTCCACCCATACAAAACCTGCTGATTAGAATGTCCTGTGTAGATTGTATTTTCAGCCAACAACTATCAGGAAATGAAACTGATCAAATTTCTTCACAGTTTTCATCATCTGTTGTGCAATATAATACAAAACACAGGAAATACTATAATTTTGTGTGAAGATTGAACAAATCATTGTTTTGGCAAGCCTTCTCCCCAGAAGCTTATATCCTAGTCTATCTCAGACCACAGGACATATGACTGTTGATCAGGAAACACTATTAACCCCCTTGAGACACAGCTTTTTCACTGCATTGTTTTTCCTTGTCTGAAGAAGCTGCTAAGTGTACCCCAAATCGTACCCTATTCCCTATATAGTGCACTACTTTTGACCAGAGCCCTATGGGCCTCAATCAAACGTAATGCACTTTAACGAACAAGGTGTCATTTGGGACCCTGACCTATGTGTTTTGTTTCAACAAGTTCTGACTGCAGTTTATTTATTCCAAAGTGATATTGGCAGTAGATGTTCATTTAATCACACTGAATCCCCGACCAGGAAGAGGAGGGGTTGCATCTTGACTTAAAATATTCAGTTGACGACCTTATTGCCACGAGGCAGAGACACACTGCACTAGGAATTGCTTGGCAGCCAGATTGTGACTTTTAATTAAAAAAAACTGCAAGTAAACAGAGAGGGCTGTCTAATGAAATGATGGACCCAGTAGGAGCTAGAGGGTGAACAAACTGGCTGAACCGAGAAACAAAGGGGGAGTGATGGTGCTGTATTTCAACACGTGTGCATCCCAAATGGCATCCTATTCCCTGTATAGTGAACTACTGGTCAAAAGTAGTGCACATCGTGAATATGTAGCCTTTTCAAATTCAACCAGTCTCCCATAATACTTTAAACCTGACTTGAGCATGTAGCATAATCTATCTTTAATGTTCAACAACTGTTCAGCAATAATGTTCAGCAACCTTTTTTAAACAATGGAAAAACCATAGGACGGAACTAGCATTACATGGAAACAACATTATGATGGAAATAACATTATGATGGAAATAACATTACATGGACATAACATTATGATGGAAATAACATTATGATGGACATAACATTAATAACATTACATGGAAATAACATTACATGGACATAACATTAGACATGCCATGATTTCCCAGATATGTTTCTCCACTGGCTATATTGGCTCAAAGAGTAATATATACTGTATATATATATATATATATATATATATATATATATATATATATATATATACTGTATATACTGTATATACTATATATACTGTATATGTATATATATGCATTATATGTATATATTATTACAATTTCAAAGCCAAGACACACCAACATAAATGTGAGAGCATTGAGACTGTGATAGAGAAAGTCATACTCTACAGATTACATTTCTTTCAGCTGAATCTATTTCCCCCCTGTGCTCTATATACCCGTGGTAAACAACTGTCCACATTCTTTCACCAGTATTCCCAAGGATATGTCAGGCTATTGTATCGCTGCACTTATTTTGTGATATTTCTTCAGCAGATGTGTTACATTGGCATTATTGGGCAACTGTCAACAAATAGAGCTCTCTGAAACAGATCATTTTGAAAATAAAACTTTTGAAAGTTGATGGAAGTGTTCTCAAGATTATAATGCAGATAAGATTATAATGCAGATAACTGCCAAAATAAAGGAAACCCCAACATAAAGTGTCTTAATAGGGTGTTGGGTCACCACGAGCCAGAACAGCTTCAATGTACCTCGGCATAGATTCTACTAGTCTCTGGAACTCTATTGGAGGGATGAGACACCATTCTTCCACGAGACATTCCGTTATTTGATGTTTTGTTGATGGTGGTGGAAAACACTGTCTCTGGCGCCGCTCCAGAATCTCCCATAAGTGTTCAATTGGGTTTGAGATCTGGTGACTGAGACGGCCATGGCCTGTGGTTTACATCGTTTTCATGCTCATCAAACCATTCAGTGACCACTCCTGCCCTGTGGATGGGGATATTGTCATGCTATGGGGGCATAGCCATGAAGGTCAAAATAATGGCCTTCCCAGCATTTTTAATAGATGACCCTAAGCATGTTAATTGCTTAATTAACTCAGGATGCCCACCTGTGTTGAAGCACCTGCTTTCAATTTACTTTGTATCCCTCATTTACTCAAGAGTTTCCATTATTTTGTCAGTTACCTACGTGTATCTCATATTTATGTGGATGTCCAACTAATTTGTGGAATTTCTAAACCTTTTATTGTGATATTTTCTTTTACTTTATTCTGAGACTGGAATCCTTCCCCTCCTACATTCATTTATGGGACAACAGTAAACAGATATATTGTCAGCGTCTAGACTAGCGTCCTGTCCAGGGAGTGTACTTGTACATCAAGCTGCCTCATGCTACAGAAACAGGAGACGGGCTCCTGCCTTATGAGCTTTTCTGGTGTGGGACAAGGGCTACTTAATCTATTATTGCCAGGTGGAAATGTAGAACCAGTAGACTTTACTTCTCATACTTCCTGCCCCTAGCTTTCTGATTATTACCCAATCAGAGCTAGGACATAAAACATGAAAAGCAGGTTTCCACTACACAGTTATGAATTCAACCATAGGTTGGCACCCTATTCCCTAGCGCACTACCGTGGGCCCTGGTGAAAAGAACAGCACTATATAGGGAACAGGGTGCCATTTGAGACGCAAAAGCATGGTAGGAACAGTCTGGTTTCATCAAAGACATCAGGATCACGTATTTCAAAATCCTTGTGTTGTCGTGAAGTCAGCACCAATCACTGTCATAAAACAGAGATTCATTTAGGTGTGGGACTGACCTTTCTGTTCAATTGAGTTGATTTGTTGTTGAATTAAGGAACTGTATTAGATACCAGTACAGCTGTAATGGTGTCCTCTATCAGTGTTTGATACAGATTTGAAAGTGTTGTAATTTATGTTGATTTGATGATAAGGGTGATGACGACAACAGGGATTATGTAACTTTCTCTGACGTTGTGTCTTAGATTCCTGAAATCCATTGTGTTCCGCATGATTCTTATTGAGTTGTTTTGTTCCTTTCTGCTTTGATCATTAAATGTCAATCTCCCCAGCTCTGGTGAAGCAGAAGTAGTCAATATCACCTTGTATACCATGTGAAGTCGAAACTGGGATTCACAGACAGGCTGCCTGCCTGCACCAGATGTATTCGTCCTCTCCAAGGGATGGTTCATTTATTTTTTTATTTAACTATGCAAGTCAGTTAAGAACACATTCTTATTTACAATGACAGCCTACCGGGGAACAGTGGGTTAACTGCCTTGTTCAGGGGCAGAACGGCAGATGGTTTACCTTGTCAGTTCAGGGATTCGATCCAGCAACCTTTCGGTTACTGGCCCAACGCTCCAACCACTAGGCTACCTGCCGCTTCATAACCCAAAGCAGAGGTGCCGAGGCAGAAAGAGAACAAGCTTCCTGATTGCTTTGAAAATAATGGCATTTAGAGCGCTGCACCATAACACACAATACAATATGAAATCCCTTCTCTGGAGTTTCATCATCAGGCGCGTGCTTAATTATAGTATTATATAGAAAGATTGTGTGAGATGGAATGATTATTACTTCATTTAAGATATTTTTAATTAGCTTATTCTAATTATTGTATTATTTGAAAAGGTTGTAATGCAAATAGCAAAACATAGCTGCAAAATATGATTATGAAAAGATATGGAAAAGCAAATGAGTTGTCACTAGGTCTCATGGGATTTGGGTTGAGCACTGAGCAGCAGGCTGCATGCCCATTAGACCACGTTATTAATTAGTACCAGTAATGACTACAATCTAATGGATCTGCTGGTGGTAATAGTGCTGTAGGGTAATGGTGGTGGTAATAGTGTTGTAGGGTAATGGTGGTTATAGTGTTGTAGGGTAATGGTGGTGGTTATAGTGCTGTAGGGTAATGGTGGTGGTAATAGTGTTGTAGGGTAATGGTGGTGGTAATAGTGTTGTAGGGTAATGGTGGTGGTAATAGTGTTGTACGGTAATGGTGGTGGTAATAGTGTTGTAGGGTAATGGTGGTGGTAATAGTGCTGTAGGGTAATGGTGGTGGTAATAGTGCTGTAGGGTAATGGTGGTGGTAATAGTGTTGTGGGGTAATGATGATCTGATGGTGGTAATAGTGTTGTAGGGTGATAATGGTTGTAATAGTGTTGTAGGGTAATGATGATGATCTGCTGTAGATTTATGATTGTCATACATTATCTCTCCATGGATCCTATAGGTTTGTGTTTCAAATTACACCTTAATCCCTATAAAGTGCACTAGAGGCCTATGGGCCCTGGTCAAAAAGTAGTGCCGTTTTAAGCAGATGGGATGCTTTGGGCTCAGACCATTAATATAATCCTCTGTCTTCGTTTAGCCAACCAGAGCATGTATGAGCATCAGCATTGAAAGCCAAATGGTGCAATTCAGCTATGACCTGCAGTCACCATAAAATTAATCAGAATGACCTTCCTCTGGTAGCTCCCACGCAGTCTGTACCATCGTAAAGAGCCACACAGCCTGTTCCATCATAATGAGCCAAGCAACTTTTCCTTCAGTCTAATGATAACATGCCATACACTGTGATTATCAGAGTAGATTCTCCATCCATCCCTGTGTTGGCTGGCATCACAAACAAAGGAGTATTTTTATTTTAATTAACTAGTCAAGTCAGTTAAGAACAAATTCTTATTTACAATGACAGCTACCAGGAAACAGTGGGTTAACTGCCTTGTTCAGAGGTAGAGCAACAGATTTTTACCTTGTCAGCTCAGGGATTTGATCCAGCAACACTTTCGGTTACTGGCCCAACGCTTTAACCACTAGGCTACCTGCTGCCCCATTGATTAAAGGGAGAGGTAGAGGTCTGGAGACAGATTTCCTCTGGCTGGAACAGTCTACGTCAGTTTCATGAGTTTCACAGACAGATTTTAACCAGCTGATAATAGCAACTGACTATAACACACAGCCTGTTGATGTCTCTTCTGAGGAGCCTGATTGTATGTTTAACAAAGTCAGTACACATCCGAACGTTGTTAATAACTAGAGTACTTCTATGAAGCTGCCTCTTCACTCTGGGGCCAGACCTTTAATAAGACTGTCAAAGTGATGAAAAATGACATCTGTACGTGTTGTGAATGATACAGTTTAATGTTAATAATAAGCAACAGAAGTCAAATTATATGATTACAAATTTCATTTTGAGCAGACGGTCTATAACAGATGGCTTGTTTAAAATATTTATGAGAAAGATAAAAACTTTATAATACTATTTCTTTAAACGCTTTAAAGTACTGGTTATGTTGCAGATTACTAGAAGTTTGTTCCACTACTTATAAGATGTCAGAGAAAATCAAGTATCTGTTTGAGGGTCACCTCTTGGGGAACTGAGGGGGGGGGGAATCTGGGAGGGAGCCAAGACCTGGCGGTTGGGAGCCTGCACCGGTGGCTGATGGATCGCTGGTTCGGGTCCCCATTTTTGACCTTGTGGGAGATCTGTCGACGTGTCCTTGAGCAAGGCTTTGAGCCTGGTGGGTCTCTCTGGATGGGAGTCTGTTAGAGGACTAATGTGATGCAGACGTTGAGCGACTACTGCAAGTAGATTGTATGTTTTTGGTTTTGTTTTTTTTTACCCCTTTTTTCTCCCCAATTTCGTTGTATAAAATGGGAAGTTACAGTTTTGCCCCCTCGCTGAAACTCTTGTACGGACTTGGGAGAGGCGAAGGTCGAGAGCCGTGCATCCTCTGAAGCACAACCCAACCAAGCCGCACTGCTTCTTGACCCAATACCCACTTAACCCAGAAGCCAGCTGCACCAAAGTGTCGGAGGAAACGCTGTTTACCCGTGCATGCGCCCGGCTCGCCACAGGTGTCGCTAGAGCGTGATTGAACAAGGACCTCCCGGCCGGCCAAACCCTCCCGTAACCCGGACGACTCTGGGCCACTTGTGCGCCGCCCCATGGGTCTCCCAGTTGTAGCCGGCTTCGACAGAGTCTGGACTCAAACCAGGATCTCTAGTGGCACAGCTAGCACTGCGATGCAGTGCCTTAGACCACTGCGCCACTCGGGAGGCCCAAGTAGATTGTATGTTTTATTATTCAATAAAAACAAATATACACTGCTCAAAAAAATAAAGGGAACACTAAAATAACACATCCTAGATCTGAATGAATGAAATAATCTTCTTAAATACTTTTCTCTTTACATAGTTGAATGTGCTGACAACAAAATCACACAAAAATAATCAATGGAAATCCAATTTATCAACCCATTGGAGTCACACTCAAAATTAAAGTGGAAAACCACACTACAGGCTGATCCAACTTTGATGTACTGTCCTTAAAACAAGTCAAAATGAGGCTCGGTAGTGTGTGTGGCCTCCACGTGCCTGTATGACCTCCCTACATGCTCCTGATGAGGTGGCGGATGGTCTCCTGAGGGATCTCCTCCCAGACCTGGACTAAAGCATCCGCCAACTCCTGGACAGTCTGTGGTGCAACGTGGCGTTGGTGGATGGAGCGAGACATGATGTCCCAGATGTGCTCAATTGGATTCAGATCTGGGGAACAGGCGGGCCAGTCCATAGCATCAATGCCTTCCTCTTGCAGGAACTGCTGACACACTTCAGCCACATGAGGTCTAGCATTGTCTTGCATCAGGAGGAACCCAGGGCCAACCGCACCAGCATATGGTCTCACAAGGGGTCTGAGGATCTCATCTCGGTACCTAATGGCAATCAGGCTACCTCTGGCAAGCACATAGAGGGCTGTGCGGCCCCCCAAAGAAATGCCACCCCACACCATGACTGACCCACCGCCAAACCAGTCATGCTGGAGGATGTTGCAGGCAGCAGAACGTTCGCCACGGCGTCTCCAGACTCTGTC
>NC_042959.1:4920818-5085818 GCF_901001165.1 Salmo trutta | reverse complement strand
TATCGGCATACTGGGAATGAACATATCCTGGAAAGTTGTCAAAATACAAAGTTTGGTCAAGTAATGTGGCATTCAGTCCATGTACACTGAACCAAGGGAAATCTGATTCCGTCCACCCGTAAGATTGATCCATGTTAGAGTTTGCTTTTCTCTCCTACCGACAGACACTCAGAAATCTCTTGCTATAGGTTGGCCCACACCTTCCCAGGCCAGAATCCCTTCCACAAGCCTTAGCTGGAATCTTTATGTTCCCAAAGCTCTTCCTGTATCCTAATTGGCTTTTGTGATTGTCTTGTTAGATAGCCCAGGCCCCGTCCTGGATATTCCGTCTCAAGTGTGGGCCATTCGTTTTCACTGTGAGTCAGAATCCTTAACAAGATGTCCAGGTCTCCAAGGTGAGAGAGCCTATGATCCTCTGGAGGGCAATCACTTAACACTCTCTCCTTCGGTGTCTTAGAAGGGGCCTGGCTGAGGTCATTACCAGAGGTCAGGGAGCGTGACACACTTAAACACAAATTCATTCTCTACTTCTAGCCAACTAATTAAACATAAGAACAGAATCTTTCTTGGCAACGCTTGAGTTAAGAAAAGTAGCGTTGCAGTTGTAATTAGGTGTGCTTTATTCCTACTTCGTTAAGTGGTATATGTATAGAGTGGTAGGTGTAAGAGTTCTCAGCTGGCTATTTTTTGGTTCAGCCTTGCAGACTTACTGTATTACTCAATGTATTTAACATTGAGTCCATGGGGACACTGATGACATTGCCATGATAATGATATCAACAGACAGAGATCTTATCTTTCTTAATATCCTGTTAATATAAGTCTTCCCTTTATTGATTGTGTAAATGACTTGTAAATGCAAAAGCAGGAGGTATTTGAAAGTAACAAGCAGAGTGATTTTTAATGACACAGAATTGATTCGCTAAAACACCACATAGATTCTGCTAGATCATTTTATCTGTAACCCAAGACCTTTATCAAGGTAATACATTCAACCAGACACAACTCATCTAAAGCTGGAATCCAGGCTTCCACACTAATTCCCATTACCATGGTAATGTCACATTTCTTTTCAGTTAAAACAAGATAAGACAATGAGTTTAGTCATGGGATGTGAAATCAGTTTATCGTGTGGATTTCTATATTCATAGTTGGAGTGCCCTGGTTAGTGGATAGAGAGAAAGTAGCAGAGGGAAAACATTCTTTCAAACAACGCCAAAGACCACATAATATTACTTTCAAATATACCCACATTTCAACTGAACTGTGACAACAATGAGACAACAATCACTTACATTGTTATGATGTGCATGTGTGTACATAGCACATACAATTGGTGTAGTATGTAAACACTTGTTGTAAATATTGGTGTGTTGTGCATATCACTTCAGGTAAGATAACTAAGCCTTGGTAAATGACTTTTAGCATCCAGTGGTGTGCTAGTCTGAATTTATCTCCAGCTCACAAGGCTTTTGACGTGTGACGCTGTATCTGCTGCACTTTGCTGTGACAATTCTGCTGAAATCCATCAAGTTGCAATAAGTAGTTTAGTTCCTGTTTCCTTTTTAAACATGGTCTAATATCAGTATAACACATTTTATTGAAAAAGCAAATCTTGTTGCCTATTTGAAAATTGCTGTAGATAGATAGTGTAAGAGCAAATCTATTGTTGCACAGCACTTTGTAGAGATTCATAGAGAAGGCATTGCAGGTAAATAGCTTATATGAAAAGACAGTGTTATGGTGTAACTCTAATAGTTTCATAACTAATGGGACTGATTTTTTATTTAACCAGGCAAGTCAGTTAAGAACAAATTCTTATTTACAATGACGGCCTAGGTAACAGTGGGTTAAACTGCCTTGTTCAGCAGCAGAACGACAGATGTTTACCTTGTCAGCTTGGGGATTTGATGTTGCAACCATTGCGGTTACTAGTCCAATGCTCTAACCACTAGGCTACCTGGCTAATAGTAGGCTAATATGATTAGCCACAGTGTGCATGACTAGAAAAGTAAAGTCAAGTGTACAACTTTGGTTTTCTAACTGGAGACATGTTATATAAGTAATAGCACATTGGCCGTTCAAGGTAAATACATTTTAGATTTTAATGTTATCATCATATAACTGTCAAGAGTTGTCTGTTTACCTCAACTTAGATTTCTGTATATATTTGAGGCAGAATAGTAGCACATTTATGTTACAGGTAAACATCTGTCTCTCCATTCATTGATTGCATATCAATAATGGAAGCAAGGTCTTTTTGTCTCCAAAAGCAAGGTTTTCTATGACAGAAGGAAAAACTCCACATCACAGTATTTAAACCTGACACAGGTGAAATGTAATCCCGGTACTGTATTTTCAAAATGGTGTTAATAATTCATAGATCAGAATAAGAGATGTCAGAGCTTATTGTTGTCTCGTTCCTGCTACTACTGACTGCTACTACTGTTTTTCAGGAAGAGTTGTTTATGATCACTAACACTTCAGTATGTTTTTTTGGCTATGGGCTTCTAGCTAGCTGGCAAAGCTCCCCATTCTGTCGTTGGCACACTCTCTCACATCTTGTGTTTTAAATTGTAGGAGGCAGAGAATGGAGCTGTGTGTGGGGCTTGTTTGTTAACGACACAACAGCCTCATGAGTGCTCGTTGGCAGGCTGCCTAGCCCCTGGAACTGTGGTGGTACAGAGAGAAAGCTGGAAGTGAACCCAATCTTATTTTAAATGTGTGTATTTACTCATTTACCCAGCAGTCATTAGAATTACGCCTATTGCTCTGTGATCTATTCCCCTTAATTGGTTCTAACTGGCTCTGTGTTTTTAATTTGCTCACAATAGATGACATGAGGCCTTTTCTCAAATGGTTTTCCAAATGATAGAAGTATGTATTGAATGGCGATTGAAATAACGCATTCAAGTTAAATTTGATGATGTTTCCAAATGTTTATCACCCCCAACTGAGGTGTTAATTGTGCTTTGATTAGACTCATGTTGGCTGTTTCATAATCCTCTGTAGGTCCTAGACCAGGGGTTTCAAACTCATTTTGCCCCAAGGGCTGCATTCAGTCTTTAACAAGGCCTAGAGGGCCACACAGAAAATGGCTTATATTTCCTTACCGTTAAAATGAGCAAAAATGTGTTCTGTATCCATCGTTTTGGGGATTTTATATGCTGCCTGACTGTCTAACTTTCATTTCGGTGATCATTAGTCAAGAAACTGTATGAATGTTGGCCCATTATCATTTCTACACAGTTATTATTATTATTATTTTAAAACAAACCACCCACGGGCCACTTGGGCCCCCTCGTGGACAGGATTTGGCCCACGGGCCGTATGTTTGACACCCCTGTCCTAAACCAGTAGAGATGTGAAAGAAATAAAAAAAACTAAAAACATTTCAGAACGCTGAGGACACGTTCCAGGCAGCCTACATTGCATATACTTCACGCGGATGATCAGATCGTATAACCATCATGTTTATTTGTACTCCTGGAACATATGGAAGGCAACCTGACTATAGATGGAATTCAATCATAGGGCATATTGGTTTTTAGCAGTGTGGCCCCTAACAACATTTATGAGTCATCACTTACAATTAAATTCCGTCCATGAAGGGAATAATCTTAAATGTAGCACATTTGAATGGGGAACTTAATCAATTCATTTTTACAATCCTTTAAGGTGGCTGATATGCACATAAAAACAAAACCAACCAAAGCTGGCTATCTTCTGCTCTGATTGCATCTTTCCCAGTAGGCAAAACTGGTTGATGTAAATTATGTCATTTGAACCAGTTTTGTCCACTGGGTTGCTGGGAAACCATGTCAGACTGCTAGTCTCCATTTTCATCCAAGAAACGTCTTCATTTTCTACCTAAAATTGACCTAAAACTGAGATTGGAACTGAGATATTCTGAGAAATATCTCTTTGGCTTCACAGGCACTCAACTAGACATAAAAGTTGCAACGATTTCCATGGGGTGTTGCTGGAGACTTTCCGCCTGTATAGTGTTCTCTTTCCTCAATATTTTACATCAGGATGAATACTGTCAGATGAGCGCCGTATCACTATTTGTGATGAAGCTCAGGACTCAGTCAGTATGACTTTATATTATTCTCTAGCGGCTAGCCTTAATAAAAGCTCTTAAGGTAGTCTGAGACAACTGATAACCTCACTTATAAACATTTAATCTGGTGAGAGGATATTACTTTAATGTGATGCTGTGGATTGATGTATTAAGCCATTCTCATTTCCTCAATGCATTTTCAGAGTATTTTCAAGGCTTTTTGACAAGGAAGGCCAGAAAAGCTACAAATGAAGTCCACTTAAAAAAAAATAACCCTCTTGTTTCTTTCAGGTTTTCTAAAGGGTCACAGTGTCATTACATTGTGCAGTGGATAGAGTCTGTTGCTTTTAAAGGGTCCGTAACAGAATGGTCTTTATGCGCAGAGTCATTTTACATTCAGCTTTTAATATTGAGACTATTCAGTGGCTAAATTACTTCAGTGGGAACAATTCAAATCTGGCTATTTTTAAGAGTATTATTTCCCTTGATTAAATGTTCAAGACTGCAGGTTTATTTATTTAACCAGGTTAGTCTCTTTGAGATAAAAACCTATATTTCAATAGAGACCTGGACCAAGACAGCAGCATTAACATATCATCGTCAAACAAACAGGCATATGACATCATCCTGATTAAAATGAAATCAATACAATAGGCAGAACGTCAGCCACTAGCATGTACACAACACAACATCAGAATGTAATACGTCAAACATCACAGCTAGTTATGGTCTTTCTGATCTCACTCACAAACCAAACAACTTACTTAAGGAACACAGTTCCTCCACCAATTTTTATTTATTTAACTAGGCAAGTCAGTTAAGAACAAATTCGTATAGACAATGACAGCCTAGGAACAGTGGGTTAACTGCCTTGTTCAGGGGGCAGGAAGACATACTTTTACAGTTACTGGCCCAACGCTCTAACCACTAGGTTACCTACTGGTTACTGGCCCAACGCTCTAACCACTAGACTACCTGCTGGTTACTGGACCAACGCTCTAACCACTAGGTTACCTGCTGGTTACTGGCCCAACGCTCTAACCACTAGACAACCTGCTGGTTACTGGCCCAACACTCTAACCACTAGGTTACCTGCTGGTTACTGGCCCAAGGCTCTAACCACTAGGTTACCTACTGGTTACTGGCCCAACGCTCTAACCACTAGACTACCTGCTGGTTACTGGCCCAACGCTCTAACCACTAGACTACCTGCTGGTTACTGGCCCAACGCTCTAACCACTAGACTACCTGCTGGTTACTGGCCCAACGCTCTAACCACTAGGCTACCTGCTGGTTACTGGCCCAACGCTCTAACCACTAGACTACCTGCTGGTTACTGGCCCAATGCTCTAACCACTAGGTTACCTGCTGGTTACTGGCCCAACGCTCTAACCACTAGGTTACCTACTGGTTACTGGCCCAACGCTCTGACCACTAGACTACCTGCTGGTTACTGGACCAACACTCTAACCACTAGGTTACCTGCTGGTTACTGGCCCAACGCTCTAACCACTAGGCTACCTGCTGGTTACTGGCCCAACACTCTAACCACTAGGCTACCTGCTGGTTACTGGCCCAACGCTCTAACCACTAGGCTACCTGCTGGTTACTAGCCCAACGCTCTAACCACGAGGCTACCTGCCACCCTATGAATGGATCTCTTAGAAGTTTGAATATTAGTACAAGTTGTTAACAGTGGGTGGTGAAACAGTTGTAGGTTGTCAAAGACAACACGTTTGATGGAGAGGTGTAGCCCTTTCCTGCAGTCGACTGACCAGACTATTGTCCTCGTGGGTGGAATGTTATTCATATTTATCATAATTTACTAATTAATAAATGTTATTTATTTATTTTAAACACAAAACATCTGGTGTTTCTATGTCAAACGGTTTTGTTATATTTCAGTCCTCTGTGATGTATATAAAGTGTAATATTGGGATGCAAACTCAAAATGTGATACATTTCATCTCTATATCTGACATGGTACAGGTGTCTTCTTTTCTTAAGCCCATAACCATGTGTGTGAGGTGAATACTTTTGTTTCAAAGTAGATTTGTTTAAGACTACCCAGAAACACTCTGTGTGACCCTGATTTAGCCCACTGCAGTAAAAGGTTTTAATTACCTGATTGCAAGCTTAGAAACAATATGACTTAAAATAGACAGCGTGAACATTAAAGACATTTACTGTGTTGTACTCCTACACTCCTACTGTGGAGAGGAGAGTTTCAGGCCGTTGCTATGATACTACTGCATGTCCCTGTACTCTTCATTGGAGTCTTCATTCTCTCTCTCTCTTTAGGCCAAAGGACCTCAGACCTTGTGTATTCCAGAATGAGATAGTAAAATTGTTGTGTTCCATAGTGTCTAGTGCTGTTTTTGTGTGGTTTAGGCCCCATCTCTCTCTCTCTCTCTCTCTCTCTCTCTCTCTCTCTCTCTCTCTCTCTCTCTCTCTCTCTCTCTCTCTCTCTCTCCCGCTCTCTCGCTCTCTCTCTCATATATTACATGCACACAATAATATGATTATTGCGGATAGTCAGATTAATATAATAGTTTGATTCAAACGTTTACATGCTTGCACAAATTATTATTTCCTTAATCCTGTTTACACGGACACATCAGAAATCTGATGGCACTCTGATAAATGCAGAAAATCACCAATCAAAATAAACATTCTACCACCATGTTATTTTTTGGGAAGCATATTTGATTCTGAGTTCAGACATATAAAGTTTGTATTTGAAAACTACTTCTAAGATGAATACATGCAGTTGTTTCGAACTCACTTCACTCGCGCTAAAGAGAGAGGCTCTCGGATGGTGCTAGCACATGCGCTGATCCAATACACCGCTGGAACGCCGATTTAAGGTGTTTACATGTCCTAATAATTCAAAGATTGCTCAGAAAAGCACATGTTTTAAAACAGCATATGCTTATTTACATGCCTATTACATAACCTGCCCACTGCCATAATCAGTTAAATATTGAATTGTTACCGTTCATGTAAACATACTCTCTGTGACTACTGATCTCCTGGGTCGTTTCAACTGCATGGTTTTTTATTATTTGTTATTTTTATTTATCCTTTATTTAACTAATTCTTATTTACAATGATGGCCTACACCGTCCAAACCCGGATGACGCTGGGCCAATTGTGCGACGCCCTATGGGACTCCCAATCACGGCCAGTTGTGATACAGCCTTGATTCGAACCAGGGTGTCTGAGATGCAGTGCCTTAGACCACTGCCCCACTAGTTGAAAGCAGTATGGAAGAAACTCCAGACCTTATTAATAAAATGAAAGTCATTGTACTTTTTCCTATGTTTTCTAAAAAAAATTCTACTTATTTCTTAATAACGTTGACCCACACATTAGACCGGCAATGGTTCAAACATTTGAAAGAATGTTTGGAATGCACTTTAAAATAACTCCACGTAGTAAATCATTTGTAATGGATTAGTAAATTGTTTATTCATCATTTATTAATCATTACTCCCACATTAGTACATTTTATTTATTTTATTTCACCTTTATTTAACCAGGTAGGCAAGTTGAGAACAAGTTCTCATTTACAATTGCGACCTGGCCAAGATTAAGCAAAGCAGTTCGACACATATAACAACACAGAGTTACACATGGAGTAAAACAAACATACAGTCAATAATACAGTTAATTAAATGTTAATGACCAAGTTATTCACACATTTATAAACAACTTTTAAAGTATTTAATAATGTTTCATATGATCATTCAGATGTTTAATATAGATCCATATAAAACATTTACTAATCATAAGTTAAGTATTTTTGTGTGGCCTCATCTAAAGTGTGGGCTATATAATAAATAAAGTATAAATGTTACACATTCTGAATACTTTACAAATGTTTTGAGCTACCAGTGTAATTTCTCACAAAAAGATGGTCATGCTATTGGTAGTCTTTCCAGCATTACCTGATGCTCCTTAAGGTCTCAAAATGCCCCCTAAAACATATGGATGGTTCAACAATAAGCACACAATACAGATTACAGTGAGGGAAAAAAGTATTTCATCCCCTGCTGATTTTGTACGTTTGCCCACTGACAAAGAAATGATCAGTCTATAATTTTAATGGTAGGTTTATTTGAACAGTGAGAGACAGAATAACAACAAAAAAATCCAGAAAAACGCATGTCAAAAATGTTATAAATTGATTAAAGAAATAAAGAACTTTCTTCTGAAACTCATCAGTCTATTCTTGTTCTGAGAAATGAAGGCTATTCCATGCGAGAAATTGCCAACAAACTGAAGATCCCGTACAACGCTGTGTACTACTCCCTTCACAGAACAGCGTAAACTGGCTCTAACCAGAATAGAAAGAGTAGTGGGAGGCCCCGGTGCACAACTGCGCAAGAGGACAAGTATATTAGAGTGTCTAGGTTGAGAAACAGAAGCCTCACAATTCCTCAACTGGCAGCTTCATTAAATAGTACCCGCAAAACACCAGTCTCAACGTCAACAGTGAAGAGGCGACTCCGGGATGCTGGCCTTCTAGGCAGAGTTGCAAAGAAAAAGCCAATAAAAACTGGCCAATAAAAATAAAAGATTAAGATGTGCAAAAGAACACAGACACTGCCTATTGTTAAACCATTGATATGTTCTAGTGGCCATTTTGAGACCTGCTGGAAGGTACAGCCGGAACATCTGCCAATGGCATGGCCATCTTTTTGTGAGAATTACACTGGTAGCTCAAACCATGTCTAAAGTGTAAATAGCCTAAACTTTAGAGGAGGCCACGCTATAAGACTTAACTAATGATTAGTAAATGGTTTATAAGGACCTATATTAAACGTCTTATTAATGGAGTAATATTAAGTCAATTATGAATACAACTCTCTATAAATGCTATATTTATTGGAATTATTCAAAAGTACTACCGTTGTTTGGGATGATAACGTTGATTAATACATGGAATCTTATTCTTAAAGGGATGCTTCGGGATTTTGGCAATTAAACATTTTTCTACTTCCCCGGAGTCAGTTTTGCGAGCCAATGCTAACAAGTGTTAGTGCAATGAACGGAGGTCTGTGGTATCTACTAGCATGCTACCAGTTACCGTAGACTTCCCAGTCATTTTGCAACTTCCTTCAAACTGCACGCATAAACAACATAAAAACGGTATCCACGAGTTCATCTGACTTTGGGGAGGTAGATAATCCTAGGGAAGTAGATCATCCAAAATCCTGATGTATCCATTTAATACCTGATGAGATCATCTTTACCCGGAACCTTATTATTGCCGTGGAAGAACAAACATGTCATGGCTTTAACCTAACAAGGAGCCCCCCCCACCCACTCTCACACACTAATCAGACCTACAACAATTGGGACAGGTTTCCCTGGAAGATACTGACAGTGTCATTAAGTATTTAACAACAATGATTTTTTTTTACAGGATAATATATTCTAGGCTAACCTAGTTTATTATTCCCTGCATGCTAATTTCAATATTTATTTATTGTTACTGTGTGTATGTCACAGTTGTTTGTTTTGAATACTGAACATATTATTTTGTTTTTTGAATATGGCTAGAAATTCATATATGGTATCTCTATTGCTAACAGGGATCATCTTGGTAATGTTCCATTTTAGAAATATTTTCAGTTACTAGTCCTGGAAAAGCAGCACAATGTTGTAGCTACGAGCTTGTGCAGTAGTCTTAGATAAAACGTTCACTTCCTCTTCATATGGCGGTATCAATTATATCAAATATTTTCATTGCGGTATCACACATAGATTTAAGGATTTCTTCCCCCTTCCACTTCCACAGATATAGATGTTAAAGATTGATCTTAAACAGAGAGCCAGAGTGTCCCATTGCTCACCAATGTAACCTTTCCTTGGTCTCTGAGCAGCGTGATTCTCACTCGCATGGTGCAAGCTCTATTACCCGTCTTTGTTGGACCACAATACAGTACCTGGGAGGCCAAGAGGTTTCTCTGGCCCCGTTGACTGTCAGTGATGCAGTTTAGCTTTTTTGTTTCTCCAAGGCCTGAGGAGGAAATATATAATTGAGAAATCAGCAGGGGCCCTTCCTCCTCCTCAAAGTCGTTGGCTTACACACTGTGTTCCCACACCAATCATCATCTTAACGGCTTAGCCCTATTTGTACTTGAAGATTGTATGGATGGTGGCGCCTGCTTCTTATCCTGGCAGGGGCTGTGAAGGAAAGTGGAAAACTTTTGGTTTGGTATGGACACAGTATTGATCTATTGGCAGTACGATCCTCTCACACACAGTATTGATCTATTGGCAGTACGATCCTCTCACACACAGTATTGATCTATCTGCAGTACGATCCTCTCACACACAGTATTGATCTATCTGCAGTATTGTCCTCTCAAACACAGTATTGATCTATCTGCAGTATTGTCCCTTCACACACAGTATTGATCTATCTGCAGTATTGTCCTCCCACACACATTTTTGATCTATCTGCAGTATGATCCTCTCACACACAGTATTGATCTATCTGCAGTATTGTCCCTTCACATGCAGTATTGATCTATCTGCAGTATTGTCCTCTCAAACACAGTATTGATCTATCTGCAGTATTCTTCTCTCAAACACAGTATTGATCTATCTGCAGTATTGTTCTCTCAAACACAGTATTGATCTATCTGCAGTATTGTCCTCTCAAATACAGTATTGATCTATCTGCAGTATTGTTCTCTCAAACACAGTATTGATCTATCTGCAGTATTGTCCTCTCAAACACAGTATTGATCTATCTGCAGTATTGTTCTCTCAAACACAGTATTGATCTATCTGCAGTATTGTCCTCTCAAACACAGTATTGATCTATCTGCAGTATTGTCCTCTCAAACACAGTATTGATCTATCTGCAGTATTGTCCTCTCAAATACAGTATTGATCTATCTGCAGTATTGTCCTCTCAAATACAGTATTGATCTATCTGCAGTATTGTCCCCTCACACACAGTATTGATCTATCTGCAGTATTGTCCCCTCACACACAGTAATGATCTATCTGCAGTATTGTCCTCCCACACACAGTATTGATCTATGTGCAGTATTTTCACCAACACACAGTATTGATCTATGTGCAGTATTTTCTCCAACACACAGTATTGATCTATCCGCAGTATTTTTCCCAACACACCCCAGATGATTTTAATAATTTGCACTGTGTTTAAGTGAATAACCTGAAAAGAACAGACAGGGATCAACATGCATTGAGAAGGATAATACAGTACACACCAGTTAAAATAAATATATTCTGTCAAAGTTTTGCTGCTTCAAAATGTTGATGTTGAGTATTGACATTAATTTGAAGGGCATTGAGGCATTTTATATATATATATTCTATTTGCATATTGTGCACAATTTAATGTTAGTACGGTGAATGCTTTTTTTTTACATTATGGAATTTCATTTTATTCCGCCCCGGTGGATTGTCAGAAGGTAAAAGCTTTCTGCTCAGGATTCTTTTATGCTGACATTGTGAAAACTGGGTATAAATTGGGTATAAATGATAAGGAGGAGCAAGCCACAGTAACATACTTTAATTCAGATTAACTAATTACTACTGAACAACTAAATCAATTTTTTATGACAATAGGTATGAATAATGATCAGAGAGAGAGTGATGTGATGATGGTGGTGACTACATTATCACCTCTGCTATGAGCTTCGAGCTAACGTGCTGACGCAAGATGATCAGAAGGAAGCATTTGCAGATTTCCCTTCCCAGGATATCAAGCAAGTGGTCAAACCATTTAAAGCTGTTGATTTACTGTCAAGCTAAAGGTTCAGTGGCATGGGTAAGGCACATATGTTCTGAGGTTTATTCATATTTGCTTACTCTGGACCATATCACCTCTCCTATCCTGTAGAAATTAAACCCTGGCGGTGGCTCTAAGGCATAATAATAAAATAAGAATTCTCGACTGGAACCTAACAGAGATTCAAAGTCTTTCATAGCATTCCACATTCTTTAATTAAATCAATACATTTGGCAGAGCAGAACGGTTTAGAAAGAGAAGCAGTTGGTTATATAATGTAATAGATTGGAAATGCACTAGAATATCCATTTCAAGGCTGTGTGTTTGAAATTGTTGTGAGATACCAGTTGAAAGCCCTTCAAATTATAATATGCTACTCTGATGGAGGCAAGGCTCATTCATCATTTGGTCTGCGATTAGTAAAATGTAATAAATCATCTGTTTCTTGATTTAAATTTTTTTTTATTTATTCAACTAGGCAAGTCAGTTAAGAACACATTCTTTTTTACAATGACGGCCTACCCCAGCCAAACCCAGGGTCAATTGTGCGCCGCCCTATGGGACTCCCGATCACAGCCGGATGAGAAGCAGCCTGGATTTGAACCAGGGACTGTAGTGACTCCTCATGCACTGAGATGGAGTGTTTTAGACCACTGCACCACTCGGGATCCCATTCTTAATGAGTGAACATTCAACAGTGTCTGATATCCTGTACAATGGGTGCAGAGCCAATATCACACTGTGACATACAGTACTGGCTGTTATCAGCTTTGACTCCTGGCATAGGTTCTAGACAAGATCATTTAAGTGTCTTCTGGAACCATACAAAATCACCCAGAGCTGAAAAACACTATCACATTGCTGTTGGGTGAATCTTCCCTTTAAGAGACATGGTTTAGCTAAGAATTATGACATGCAACAAAAAATATATATATATTATTGTATTATTTACTTTAATGTTCACCTTGTACGTTTTCCTTTGTGAGATTAAAAGAATAATTTCAAAGCAGTAAATAATCTGCACTGGGACATATCATATTCTCTGACGGTCGGTGAATTATTTATTGTAATCTGGCAATGCTGCAGTTGTTTATCATATATCAATGTGCTACATCAGGGAGCAGTTTCTCTCCGTCTGTAGCAGGCAACATGTAGTATCTGCCAGGAATCATGGAGCTGCAGTCACAGGTCATTAATCTGAGTGCTGCGGGGCTCAATCACAGGGGCTGTGATCATTCTGTCCCACAGACACCTTGTCGCCACACCAAGTATTCCCAATTACGAATACTAAAGAACAAATGGTTTAACTGAAAAACGTATTTTTTTTTGTTTTGTTTTTTTAGAAGAGGGAGAATTCATGAAAAAGTTTTCATTTTTAATGTTTTGGGTTTTAAAATACAGATTTAAAATGAGCTGTGCAACATCAAAAAGCTACCATGAACACACATAAAGCCATACTGCCACATATTCTCTCTTATAGACTAATTGTTTCATAGTGTCCTGTGCTTGCATTTATAAGGTGCAAAACCATATCACACTTCATAAGAACATGAGTCAAGGAAAAGGAATAACAGATTTTATGGAAATGGATTTGAAAGTCTGATTCACACTCGCATTGTTTACAGTTCTTTTTAATTCTTCTTCATAAGTTTTAATTCGTTTTAATTGAGCTCAGTTGTGACGACAAGGAACCCGGTGTCCCAGTTCGTGTGCAGATGAATAACATGAGACCCGTAGCGGTGGAGCTCTTGTGAATAACTAAGATATTACATTGTTTATTGTGATTTTGAGTTCAGTTGAGGTGACGGTACTTCGTCTTCTCATTTCTAGGCATTTGTTCACTGTGTGGGCGGAGTGATAATATGTTACCGTGAGGTAGAGGTGGAGTGCTCTGTGTAGATGTTACCATTTGTCTGTAAGTCATCAGAAGGAGAGATTGGCTTCAGGCTCATTAGACAGAACAGCTGGTTGGGTAATGAACAGTGAACAGCATGTCACTAGGTTCACTCAACTTCACACCAGATGTACAGTATTATTGAGAATGTGACTATGATTGAAAAGGAAAAAAATAGATGAATGGTGATGCATCATTAGCTAGTGATGGTTAAATCCCTTTGAAAGTAGGGCAGTACTTGTAGCCTATACTAAATAAATGTTAAGCGCATTGCTCCTTACATTTTGTTTACATCTTGTAGACTATTAGCTTGATAAAAAAATTAAATATCAGAAGTTCATACAGGGTATCATACAAAACATTGGAACCACGTTATCCATCCATTTCACCCAAGTTATGTCAACCAATCATGGAGGGGAAGAGATGGAACTATTATTCTAACTAAGTGCCATTTGGAAAGATGATGAAAAAATGTATTTCCTAAACTCTTCAGCTTTTTACAATTACTCGTCTTCACACACTAGAAATCCCAGCTGTCACTCGGAGTACTGGGTTGGTTCTGTCTGTAATCCTTCCTACCAACTCCTACAGTCCCCCTTTATGATTAGCCAATTGTATTCATTATGTTGTCCATCCATCCATTTTAAACATCCCTGTCACTAACTCCCGAGTGGGTCGATGTTTATTTGGAAGGAGCCAATAGCAACAGCTGAGGTAAAACTACAAACAACCTTGACAGCAGCAAGATAATATCTAGTACATTGTGAATCCATCAATGCAACCATTATTGTTTAATGTAAATACATGCATTAATATCTTGTCCTCATACTTGACTTGCAGTCTTTTCAACTTTGTGATGAAACATCCTATTGACAGTTGCAAATCCTCGGTAAAGGACTTGCAACACCTATCATTTCCTACTGAACCTTACATCTAATATTACAACTGATATGATGTCCCGTATACTGAACCTTACATCTAATATTACATTTAATAAACTGTCCATTGTACTGTACCTTACATCTAATATTACATGTAATAATCTGTCCGTTGTACTGTACCTTACATCTAATATTACATGTAGTAATCTGTACTGTACCTTACATCTAACATTACATGTAATAATCTGTCCGTTGGACTGTACCTTACATCTAATATTACATGTAGTAATCTGTCCTGTACCTTACATCTAATATTACATGTAATAATCTGTCCATTGGACTGTACCTTACATCTAATATTACATGTAATAATCTGTCCGTTGGACTGTACCTTACATCTAATATTACATGTAGTAATCTGTCCTGTACCTTACATCTAATATTACATGTAATAATCTGTCCATTGGACTGTACCTTACATCTAATATTACATGTAATAATCTGTCCGTTGGACTGTACCTTTCATCTAATATTACATGTAATAATCTGTCCGTTGGACTGTACCTTACATACCTCTGTACTATAGTGAAGTGAGCAGGTGACTTCTGAAGGATCTATTTGTAGATGTGATTGGGTGTAAGTAAGATCAAAATGTCTGAAAGTTAACATCCATCCATTGTGATACGTTGTGTCTGCTATTTTACAATGATTATATCATTACTTACATACAGTAAACACTGAGTGTACTAAACATTAGGAATTCCTTCCTGATATTGAGTTGCAAACCCCAACTCCCTCCCCCCTCCAGTGATGCTGGCCCATTTTGACTCCAATGCTTTGCAGTTCTTCACACAATCCTGGCACCTACCACCATACCCCGTTCAAAGGCACAAACATCTTTTGTCTTGCCCATTCACCCTCTGACTGTCACACATACACAAACCATGTCTCAATTGTCTCAAGGCTTAACAATCCTTCTTTAACCTGTCTCCTCCCCTTCATCTACACTGACTGAAGTGGATTTAATAAGGGATCGTAGCTTTCACCTGGATTCACCTGGTCAGACTATGTCACGGAAAGAGCACATGGCATGTTTTTGTACACTCAGTGTATGTTCTCCACACAGTGTTTATACTCTATTTGTCCCAGAAATGAAGGGAATGTTGAAATTGTGACATCCTGAAGCACTGTGTGTCATCCACAGAAGTCCGTAAGTTAACTGGTCTCTGTCAGGAATAGCGTCTGTGTATGGTCGGCCCTGGCAGGTACCAATATCTACACTAACCTTTCTGAGCGGCCACATCCCTCGGGTCCGCCATTGAAATTATAATTAACTTGTGAGGAAATGTGGGCATTTTTCTATTAGAAGAGACATCTTGTCAATTTCAATCCTGGCGGAGATAGTCACAGCACTTCCTGTTGGGAAAAAGGTCAATAGCTGAATGTAATGAGTGATTGACTCAAGGCAGAACAGCTCACACTGTGTTCTGATCAAGTACCAAAATGGGATTTATTTCCATATCATTTTCCCTCTCATTTATAATTTGGTATAGAAAATCAGGCCCTGATTGAAGTGCCCGCCGTTAAGGCCAATCCTGGAGGAGAAAAGTAATTGAGCTTAAATAGAAGGGTGACAAGAACATAGATTGTGGGTTTTCCTGAGCCGACTAGGGACAGACATGGACTAATACTGCCAAGACAGAACAGAACTCTCACTTAGTCCTGCAGTATGGTGCCCATTTTAGGAAAGCTGAAGTGTGGTGCCCATTTTAGGAAGCTGCGGTTCGGTGCCAATTTTACAAAAACTTCAGTGCGGTGCCCATTTTAGGGAAGATGCAGTTTGGAAATAGTTGTATTCTTTTTTTTTTACTACCTGAAACTAAAACTCATCAATGAACAATACAAGGTAAAGCAGTCAGCCACACCCACAAATCCTTTATGTTTCCCAACGTAAAGTCATGCTGTGGATGTTAACTATGTTTTTCTCTGTGTTTAGAATATTTAGTACTGGTACGACATGATATGTGATATTCCGATAGTTGAACAAGTAAAGCAATTCGGAAGGAAGTAAAGAGATGAATAATGTAAAAGGCTGGTGAGATTGTTATAGGGACTCAGTAGTGTTAGTCTGGTAGTCTGGAGGATTGAATATTTATAGAAGTTGTATGACTAATGAGTGGGACAGTAGAACACACACACAAAGTTTGATGATAGCCTGTGGGCATATGATCTTTTTTGTTTATATTAATGCATGACACACACACGCACACACACGCACGCACGCACACACACACACACACACATGCACACACACGCACACACGCGCACGCACACACACACACACACACACGTACACACGCACACACATGCACACACACGCACACACACGCACACACACACACACACACAAGTATGATGTTATGACTGTCACGCACTGAGCTTAGATTGCCGTTTATTTTCTCTTTTTTGGGTTAGGTCAGGGTGTGATGTGGGGTGGGCATTCTATGCCATTCTATGTTTTCTATTTCTTTGTGTTTAGCCGAGTGTGGTTCCTAATCAGAGGCAGCTGTCTATCATTGTCTCTGATTAGGAATCATACTTAGGCAGCCCTTTTGCCCTCCTTCTGTGTGGGATCTTGTTTTTGGCAGCTCAGTAAGCATGCAGAACGTGACGTTTGTAGTTTTTCTTTGTTTGTTATTTTGTTTGAGTGTTCTGCGTTATAATAAATATAAATATGAGCACTTTCCACGCTGCACCTTGGTCTACTCCTTTTGACGATTGTCACAATGACAAACCTTTGTGGCTTGTAAATCTACTAATGGAGCACATAGAAAATAATCCTGTCGAAGACACCAACCCTGTTTCATTTACACAATTTAGTAGCCAACGTCCAAAATAGTTGGCTGTTGGATGTTGCCTTGATATAATGAGGAATCTCCTATCCAAACCAACCTTTGGGATTAATCAGAGGTTGTTTGAAGTTGTCATATTAGTTTCAATGTTTTTATTTTGAGTATCTTTGGGAAGACCAGTGGGTTTGTTTCTTTGTACTAGTGCTGTGACTATTTAGTGAATGCATGAATCAGAATTCTTAAGGATCGGCGTCCCGTCAACGGGACAATTGTAAATCATGCAGAACCTTGTGTCACGATCGCAGATTTTAGAGAAACAACAAATGTCGGTACATATAAGTGTCTTATATCAGCTGAAAGCTTAAATTCTTGTGAATATAACTGCACTGTCCAATTTACAGAAGCTATTACTGCAAAAAAATGCCATGCTATTGTTTGAGGAGAGCTCCTAACAACAAAACACTTTTTTTCCACCGCGATAGGTTTGATAAATTCACCTCTGAAGGTGAAATGTGTACTTACATTCTGAAATCTTGCTCTGATTTATCATCCAAAGGGTCCCAGAGATAACACAAAGTGTTGTTTTGTTAGATATAATCATTTTTCATATCCTAAACGATTTTGTATTTCCTTTCGTTCAATTTGCAAAGAAAGGAATCTGTGAAATCAGAATTCAAGGTCCAATTAAAGGAGAAGTTTCCAGAAATAAGTCTAAATCCCATCAGAATCCAAATGCTTTTTTCTGTTGTAAGCAAACTGCTTTCTGATGGCTAAAACGCAAGCAAGGGTTTCAATTGGCTGAGAACATTCCAAAATGGACACGCACACTACAGCTCTCATTCTACCGATGCATGCTAATGTGAAATGAATCCTTAGATGATCCGGTGCTTTCCAATGACAAGTTATGCAAACAAATGCCTTCATGTTCATGTCTACAACATGTATGTTTGGTAGGGATATACACTGTAAAGAACAATCTAGTTGTTTCAACTAATTATTGTACTTCAAGGTAAATCTCAGCTCTGTTAAAAGTACACTCATAAAAAAACGTGTATTTATGATTTATTAAGGAGTAACATTAAACAGAGTAACATGCCCTACCAACATTAGACAACTATACAGAAAATAACTAACATTTGCGGAAATAAGTCAATGATGAGAGAACAATGATGAGAGAACAGTCAGATTAACTGATAATTGACACGCTGACATGGTGGTGTAGCAGGAAGATCGGAAGGCCATCATCCTCCAAGATATTGTGAGTTCAAATCCCAGTTGAGGACATGTTGAATATTATTTGCTGTATAAATTAACAGGCATAATGTATGTCAAATATGCAAGTTGAAAAAAATGTATGTTATATGCAGTGTTTATGTTTGTAACCAATTGCACAGCCATTTTTTTGTTAGGATGCCCAAATATTAATTTATAGTTCAAGGAACATATGAGGCAAGTTGAGCAAACAAATAATTTTTAATTTACAGGATTTTTGACTGTCTTTTCAAGTTGGAGCTAAATTTGGGCCAACTCATTTTTTTGTTGTTTTTCAGATAAAATTTGGACAGAAAAGTTTAGGAAACAAAAAATGGCTGTGGAACCAGTTACAAAATAATAATTACACTGAACAAGAATATGAACACAACATGCAACAATTTCAAAGATTTTACTGACTTACAGTTCATACAAGGAAATAAGTCAAATTAAATCAATTAATTATGCCCTAATCTATGGATTTCACATGACTGCGAATACACATATGCATCTATTGGCCACAGATACCTTAAAAAAAGGTAGGGTAACCAGTCAGTATCTGCTGTGACCACCATTTGACTCAAGTAGCTCCTTCACATAGAGTTGATCAGGCTGTTGATTGTGGCCTGTGGAATGTTGTCCTACACGTCTTCAATGGCTGTGCGAAGTTGCTGGATATTGATGGGAACTGGAACACGCTGTTGTACACGTCGATCCAGAGCATCCCAAACAAACATAGATAGAGAATACCAAACATACTCAACAGGTGACATGTCTGGTGAATACGCAGGCCATGGAAGAACCGGGACATTTTCAGCTTCCAGGAATTGTGTACAGATCCTTGAGACGGGGCAGTGCATTATCATGTTGAAACATGAGGTGATGGCAGCGAATGAATGGCACAACAATGGGCCTCGGGATCTCATCACAGTGTCTCTGCACATTCAAATTGCTATTGACAAAATGTAATTGTGTTCGTTGTCCATAGCTTTATTCCTGCCCATACCATAACCCCACTATGGGGCACTCTGTTCATAATGTTGACATCAGCAAACTGCTCGCCCACAAGACACCATGTCTGCCATGTGCCCGGTACAGTTGAAACCTGTTGCATGCTCCCATAAAAGGAAGAAGAAAAAAAGAAAAGTGAACAACTATAAGACAACTATAATTCTAAACAACTATAATTCTAAACAACTATAATTCTAAACAACTATAATTCTAAACAACTATAATTCTAAACAACTAGAATTCCATTCCCTCTGTCTCTGATCGTGATAGGACACATCGTCTTAATAACGTATAACATTATCAAACATTTAACAATTAGACTCTCCATTATGGCAGGTCTCGCAACTGACAATTATAATTGACCTTTACAGTGCATTCGTATTCAGACCCTTTGCTATGAAACTGGAAATTGACCTCAGGTGCATCCTGTTTCCATTGATCATCCTTGAGATGTTTCTACAACCTGATTGTAGTCCACCTGTGGTAAATTCAATTGATTGGACATGATTCGGAAAGGCACACACCTGCCTATATAAGATCCCACAGTTGGTAGTGCCTGTCAGAGCAAATACCAAGCCATGAGGTCGAAGGAATTGTTTGTAGAGCGACAAGACAGGATTGTGTCGAGGAAGAAGTTTGGAACCACAAAGACTTTTCGGGGGAGAAGGGCCTTGGTCAGGGTGACAACTCTGACAGAGCTCCAGAGTTCCTCTGTGGAGATGGGAGAAACTTCCAGAAGGACAACCATCTCTGCAGTGCTCCACCAATCAGGCCTTTATGGTAGATTGGCCAGACGGAAGCCACTTCTCAGTAAAAGGCACGTGACAGCCAGCTGGGAGTTTGTCAAAAGGCTCTCAGACTATGAGAAACAAGATTCTCTGATCTGATGAAGCAAATATTGAACTCTTTGGCCTGAATGCCAAGCATCACGTCTGGAGGAAACCTGGCGCCATCCCTGCGGTGAAGCATGGTGGTAGTGTCATGCTGTGGGGATGTTTTTCAGTGGCAGAGACTGGGAAACTAGTCAGGATTGAGGCAAAGATGAACGGAGCAAAGTACGAAGAGATCCTTGATGAAAACCTGCTCAAGACTTCAGACTGGGGCGACGGGCCACCTTCCAACAGGACAACGACCCTAAACACACAGCCAAGACACCGCAGGAGTGCGTTAGGGAGAAGACTTTGAAAGTTCTTGAGTGGCCCAGCAAGAGCCCAATCGAACATCTCTAGAGGGACCTGAAAATAGCTGTGCAGTAACGCTCCCCATTTAACCTGATAGAGCCTGAGTGGATCTGCAGAGAAGAATGGGAGAAACTCTCAAAACACAGGTGTGACAAAGTTGTAGCCTCATACCTGATAAATCTCAATGCTGTAAACGCTGCCAAAGGTGCTTCAACAAAATACAGAGTAAAGTGTCTGAATACTTATGTAAATGTGATATTTAATTTTTTTTGTTTGTAATAAATTTGCAAAAATGTATAAACCTGTTTTTGCGTTGTTATGTGGTATTGTGTGTAGATGAGGACAATTGAATCAATTTTAGAATAAGGCTGCAACATAACGAAAATGTCAAGTGTTCTGAATACTTTCCGACTGCATTGTATATCATAGTAGCAGCACTGATCTAGCAGAACAGGTTATTCTGTATCAACGCTCCCTTCATATCCGCATCATGCTTGGGCGAATGCAAAGTTTTCATCTGTATCCCAAATGGCACCCTTTTTGCACTACTTCTGTTCAGAGCCCTTTTAGCCATTGTCAAAAGTAGTGCACTATATAGGGAATAGGTTGTCATTTGGGACAAATGCATCATTTGTGTTGCTAAGCAGTATCCGTCAGCATCCACTGCCATTATATTAATACCATGTTATTATGTCTGTTTATGTATCGGACGTCATGACGAGCATGGTTTTATTCATGCACTAAGGACACTTTACCTGACTGAATGGCAGGGTAAATATAAACACAGCCTGTCATAAAGTTTCAAGCGGAGTTCAAATACCCTTCAAGCGTAGTTCTCACCCTTGACTCTGACACCAACTCCTTGTGACTTTGAGGATGTCCTAACATGGACACCGTATCCCTGGTCTCTCGAACCTGAGGTGAAAAGGGGCGTACCGAAGGGAAAGTATCACTTGGTGATGTTCAACAGCACCAGTTGGATTTATTCCAAAGCATAAAAAATAAAACCGAAACCTTGATAACAATAAATCAAAATGAAGGACGGACAGTGAATATAATACAAGCCCTCATGTCTTAGTGTAATATTCTAGTGGCAACTTGACTTTTTACCAAGAGATGTTGTTCCATCTCCAGATCATATGTTAATGCCAGTAAGTTATCCTTACTTCTCAGTAAATGCCATATCTAATCCCTGACACCTGAGATCTCACCTGAAACTTGGAGCTGTACCATACTGCCACATAAACACATTATGTCTAAACTACACAGTGGAGAGCTGTACCATACTGCCACATAAACACATTATGTCTAAACTACACAGTGGAGAGCTGTACCATACTGCCACACAAACACATGTCTAAACTACACAGTGGAGAGCTGTACCATACTGCCACATAAACACATTATGTCTAAACTACACAGTGGAGAGCTGTACCATACTGCCACACAAACACATTATGTCTAAACTACACAGTGGAGAGCTGTACCATACTGCCACACAAATACATTATGTCTAAACTACACAGTGGAGAGCTGTACCATACTGCCACACAAATACATTATGTCTAAACTACACAGTGGAGAGCTGTACCATACTGCCACACAAACACATTATGTCTAAACTACACAGTGGAGAGCTGTACCATACTGCCACACAAACACATGTCTAAACTACACAGTGGAGAGCTGTACCATACTGCCACACAAACACATTATGTCTAAACTACACAGTGGAGAGCTGTACCATACTGCCACACAAACACATTATGTCTAAACTACACAGTGGAGAGCTGTACCATACTGCCACACAAACACATTATGTCTAAACTACACAGTGGAGAGCTGTACCATACTGCCACACAAACACATGTCTAAACTACACAGTGGAGAGCTGTACCATACTGCCACACAAACACATTATGTCTAAACTACACAGTGGAGAGCTGTACCATACTGCCACATAAACACATTATGTCTAAACTACACAGTGGAGAGCTGTACCATACTGCCACACAAACACATTATGTCTAAACTACACAGTGGAGAGCTGTACCATACTGCCACACAAACACATGTCTAAACTACACAGTGGAGAGCTGTACCATACTGCCACACAAATACATTATGTCTAAACTACACAGTGGAGAGCTGTACCATACTGCCACACAAACACATTATGTCTAAACTACACAGTGGAGAGCTGTACCATACTGCCACACAAACACATGTCTAAACTACACAGTGGAGAGCTGTACCATACTGCCACACAAACACATTATGTCTAAACTACACAGTGGAGAGCTGTACAATACTGCCACACAAACACATGTCTAAACTACACAGTGGAGAGCTGTACCATACTGCCACACAAACACATTATGTCTAAACTACACAGTGGAGAGCTGTACCATACTGCCACACAAACACATTATGTCTAAACTACACAGTGGAGAGCTGTACCATACTGCCACACAAACACATGTCTAAACTACACAGTGGAGAGCTGTACCATACTGCCACATAAACACATTATGTCTAAACTACACAGTGGAGAGCTGTACCATACTGCCACATAAACACATTATGTCTAAACTACACAGTGGAGAGCTGTACCATACTGCCACACAAATACATGTCTAAACTACACAGTGGAGAGCTGTACCATACTGCCACATAAACACATTATGTCTAAACTACACAGTGGAGAGCTGTACCATACTGCCACACAAACACATTATGTCTAAACTACACAGTGGAGAGCTGTACCATACTGCCACACAAACACATGTCTAAACTACACAGTGGAGAGCTGTACCATACTGCCACACAAATACATTATGTCTAAACTACACAGTGGAGAGCTGTACCATACTGCCACACAAACACATTATGTCTAAACTACACAGTGGAGAGCTGTACCATACTGCCACACAAACACATGTCTAAACTACACAGTGGAGAGCTGTACCATACTGCCACACAAACACATTATGTCTAAACTACACAGTGGAGAGCTGTACCATACTGCCACACAAACACATTATGTCTAAACTACACAGTGGAGAGCTGTACCATACTGCCACACAAACACATGTCTAAACTACACAGTGGAGAGCTGTACCATACTGCCACACAAACACATTATGTCTAAACTACACAGTGGAGAGCTGTACCATACTGCCACACAAACACATGTCTAAACTACACAGTGGAGAGCTGTACCATACTGCCACACAAACACATTATGTCTAAACTACACAGTGGAGAGCTGTACCATACTGCCACACAAACACATTATGTCTAAACTACACAGTGGAGAGCTGTACCATACTGCCACACAAACACATTATGTCTAAACTACACAGTGGAGAGCTGTACCATACTGCCACACAAACACATGTCTAAACTACACAGTGGAGAGCTGTACAATACTGCCACACAAACACATGTCTAAACTACACAGTGGAGAGCTGTACCATACTGCCACACAAACACATTATGTCTAAACTACACAGTGGAGAGCTGTACCATACTGCCACACAAACACATGTCTAAACTACACAGTGGAGAGCTGTACCATACTGCCACACAAACACATTATGTCTAAACTACACAGTGGAGAGCTGTACCATACTGCCACACAAACACATGTCTAAACTACACAGTGGAGAGCTGTACCATACTGCCACACAAACACATTATGTCTAAACTACACAGTGGAGAGCTGTACCATACTGCCACACAAACACATTATGTCTAAACTACACAGTGGAGAGCTGTACCATACTGCCACACAAACACATGTCTAAACTACACAGTGGAGAGCTGTACCATACTGCCACACAAACACATGTCTAAACTACACAGTGGAGAGCTGTACCATACTGCCACACAAACACATGTCTAAACTACACAGTGGAGAGCTGTACCATACTGCCACACAAACACATGTCTAAACTACACAGTGGAGAGCTGTACCATACTGCCACACAAACACATTATGTCTAAACTACACAGTGGAGAGCTGTACCATACTGCCACACAAACACATGTCTAAACTACACAGTGGAGAGCTGTACCATACTGCCACACAAACACATTATGTCTAAACTACACAGTGGAGAGCTGTACCATACTGCCACACAAACACATGTCTAAACTACACAGTGGAGAGCTGTACCATACTGCCACACAAACACATTATGTCTAAACTACACAGTGGAGAGCTGTACCATACTGCCACACAAACACATTATGTCTAAACTACACAGTGGAGAGCTGTACCATACTGCCACACAAGCACATGTTAGAATTATCAGTCAGCCTTAAAAATAACAAAATATATATATTTATTTTGGGGGGGGGTTGAGACAATTGAATGGGTATTGTAGTCCTTTATCAATAAAATCATTATCATTTTGACAATAAGGTAGTTCAAAGAAAAAAATCTTCATCAAAAAGGTAGATTTTATTTATTGATGTGCTGGTTTTTAAGATTGTCTTAAAATAGGATATTCCGTGGTGTTTAATGTGTGTCTAAAAGTGTCTGTAATAGCTAAAATGACCTTAAAATCAATACATTAATGAGCACTAAGAGCCTTGGAAGGCAAGATACATCTTCCTGTCTCCACAGGAACATGCAAATACACTTTGGGTCCTATGAAGCTCAACAACTGTGTTTCTCGACGTGTGAGGGGATTTCTCATGGACTTTGCATGCCGTATCAGACACAGGGCTGTAATGTAATGAAACAAATGAATGACTCTGCCTGCGCCACAAATTGCACCGAATTCCCTATATAGTGCACTAATTTTGACCAGGGCCCACAGGGTACACCCATGGGTCTCTGGTCAAAAGTAGTATACTGTAATGGGAACAAGGGGGTCATTTGGGACACAGACCCTGATGAGTACAGCCTGGCTACAGCAGGGTAGAGGGAGGATGCAGAGGTATACTTTTGACTTTCCTCCAGGAAGCTTTCTCCTCTGCAGAGCCATGAACAGACTCATATCAGTAAGGGGTCATTAGAGCTGGAATCCAACTGTAGAAAGGGGATTTTTGCAACATTAAATTTAACACTGCCAATCCAGTAAATAATACTCTAGTTACAGCCTTGATCGCCTTACAAAAAAACCCCACTTAAGAACTTAATGGCATTTCCCTCAAAGACTGGGTTTGGAGAATTCGAGGTGCTAAATTAAGGGCTTTGTAAATGAAAGTGCACTGATGGTTAAACTACATGCTCAGATTTTTATCATGTGACACCATCCATCCTTTATGAGATTTGACTGAGACTTGGGTGAAAATAATCAGAAAATAACCAGAAAATGTTACATTTGAAAAATAACAATTGTAATACCACCATTTTGGATCATAATCTGCAGTAACTAAATAATTTGTTTACTAAACCACACTTTGTAAGATACATAACGATAAGGTCCGAAAAATGACTGAACTTATTGACAGTTTAATATCAATGAATCACTCAAGGAGACTTGTGTGATTTGATAAAACTTGCAAGTTACCATCCAATTATTGCTTTGAGAAGAGCTTATGGGAAATGAGAGAATCAATAGATTAATTAATGAATCTCCGATGCAACTCCAAAGAGATGTCATAAATTTAAAATGAGGCCAAGGTCAATGGGATAATTAATGAGTTTTCAATTTCTGCAATCAACATATTGTCATTTTACTGTTTATTTCCTTCTTATTTTGACACTTATCTGAATCAATACTCTAAAGACATGCTTCTCTGTCACAATAGGCTAATGAGATATTTACAGAAAAAATAACACCAAGAAAAAACACCAACAATGAATCAGTTCTGAACCAAGTGTAAAATGTACTTGTAAAAGATGTTTTCTAGGAGGGAGCATTTTTTTGAAGCACGGTCTCTGTCTATGAGCTGAACTAGCTGAAGTGGAGTTAACTAGGAAACGGGGACCACACAGGTCCAGAAGAGTTCAATAAAGAAAGCTGGACCAGATGTTAATGATTATGGATTAGCAGGGGTGGCGTGGAATGCATAATTACTTGTACCTGAACAGTGTACAATTTCACCTGTTAGAATTTAAACACTAGAATTGAGCATTTGCATAGATTCTATTGAACATCCTTCCCAGTCATGATGACTAACAGCTGGCCACGCCTACGCACGCGCGTACCCACACACACACACACACACACACACACACACACACACACACACACACACACACACACACACACACACACACACACACACACACACACACTGTGTATATATATATATAAGTTAGGTCCCAAATAGCTCTCTATTCCCCATATAGTGCACTACATTTGTCATGGACCTATGGGACCTAACTCTATGGACCCTAACCCTATGGGCCCTAACCCTATGGGCCCTAACCCTATGGACCCTAACCCTATAGGACCTAACCCTATGGACCCTAACCCTATGGACCCTAACCCTATGGACCCTAACCCTATGGGCCCTAACCCTATGGGCCCTAACCCTATAGGACCTAACCCTATGGACCCTAACCCTATGGACCCTAACCCTATGGACCCTAATCCTATGGACCCTAATCCTATGGACCCATGGACCCTAACCCTATGGACCCTAACCCTATGGACCCTAACCCTATGGACCCTAACCCTATATGACCTTACCCTATGGGCCCTAACCCTATGGGCCCTAACCCTATGGGCCCTAACCCTATAGGACCTTACCCTATGGGCCTTAACCCTACGGGCCCTAACCCTATGGGCCCTAACCCTATAGGACCTTACCCTATGGGCCTTAACCCTACGGGCCCTAACCCTATGGGCCCTAACCCTATGGACCCTAACCCTATGGACCCTAACCCTATGGACCCTAACCCCATGGACCCTAACCCTATGGGCCCTAACCTTATGGACCCTAACCCTATGGACCCTAACCCTATGGACCCTAACCCTATGGAACCTAACCCTATGGGCCCTAACCCTATGGACCCTAACCCTATGGGCCCTAACCCTATGGGCCCTAACCCTATGGGCCCTAACCATATGGGCCCTAACCCTATGGACCCTAACCCTATGGACCCTAACCCTATGGGCCCTAACCCTATGGACCCTAATCCTATGGACCCTAACCCTATGGGCCCTAACCCTATGGACTCTAACCCTATGGACCCTAACCCTATGGACCCTAACCCTATGGGCCCTAACCCTATAGGACCTAACCCTATGGACCCTGACCCTATGGGCCCTAACATAATAGGACCTAACCCTATGGGCCCTAACCCTATGGACCCTAATCCTATGGACCCATGGACCCTAACCCTATGGGCCCTAACCCTATGGACCCTAACCCTATGGACCCTAACCCTATGGACCCTAATCCTATGGACCCATGGACCCTAACCCTATGGGCCCTAACCCTATGGACCCTAACCCTATGGACACTAACCCTATGAACCCATGGACTCTAACCCTATGGACCCTAACCCTATGGACCCTAACCCTATGGACTCTAACCCTATGGACCCTAACCCTATGGACCCTAACCCTATGGGCCCTAACCCTATGGACCCTAACCCTATGGACCCTAATCCTATGGGCCCTGGTCAAAAGTAGTGCTCCCTCAATGAAATGGGGTGCCATTTGGGATACTACCATAGAGTGATACGGTCAGTCTTTGTTAAAGGTAAATGCAGGGTCCATTTCCGGTCCATTCACACGAGTCACCAGAACCGGACTGTCATGCTACTGAAACAAGACAATGATGATGAGAATGAGAGACACGTTACCTGAATATGGTAAATACGTAGATAGATGTATTAGATGGACTAGATTAAAGGAACAACAATTTATTTTTTATTTTATTTAACCTTTTATTTAACTAGGCAAGTCAGTTAAGAACAAATTCTTAACTACAATGACGGCCTACCAGGGAACAGTGGGTTAACTGCCTTGTTCAGGGGCAGAACGATAGATTTTTACCTTGTCAGCTCAGGGATTCGGTTACTGGCCCAATGCTCTAACCACTAGGCTACCTGCACACCTAATGAAGTGCTTTCAACACTCACAACTGGAACACATGCAGCCCTCTCTTATTCAGTGAAAGCCAGTGGATGTTCAAAGAATATTTTTTATTGCACCAGAAGAGGGGGGGGGGTTCTTCACTTTTTCACTACAGGGAACTTCTCAATGTTAAATGTGTTGGCATGTGAACAAAAATGTCCTAAACAATTGCCGGACTTTGAAGTTTTTGTCTTTTATGCCAATTTGAAGCTGGGTGGTGTTAAGACATTAGTTATAAAATATTATCAGTTCCACCACCTTGACTCATATTCATTTCCCCCCTGGTTGATTTTTATGTCCCTTTTCCTCTGCAGCTCTCTCTGCCTCTCGAACATTAAGGTTGCATACCAATCATTACGTTTGTAGTATCCCTTTGAGATGAACGTGTAGGCTGTGTCTACTGTTGAACCGTAGACACAGGTCGTAAGACGTAGTCATCAGATGATCTAGAGGTGGATAGACATAGATTATCTGTTGATATTTGTATAGTATATGTTGTTGTTTACCTTATCCTTAAAATTGTTAAATGCTCTTTGCAATGATAACACCAGTAGAGCAAATATCACATGGACATAGCTACCACACGTACCATAGGTAGGTCACATTCATTTTCAAAACTACATATATATATATATTCAAGTTGACACAGCAAAGTTTATACATTAATGGGAGGAGCATGAGAATTAAAAAGATTAAAGATACCATTTTCCACAACTGAGCAACTCATTAAGTAGCAAAACAGGTCATTGATTTAACAGCTTTGTCCAGAGATTTTATGGGACATAAGTGACTCTCATAAGATTTCACTATGGATCATTAAATGAGAGCTGTGGATGATCCCCCCCCCCCCCCCCAAAACATTTGACTTTCTATAACGTCATCAGGCTTAAGGCTTTTTGCTCTGCTCTCCAAAGACTTGGGTCTTCTACCTGGAGCTACAGGTACGTACTGCATATATATACAGGTACGTACTGCATATATATACAGGTACGTACTGCATATATATACAGGTACGTACTGCATATATATACAGGTACGTACTGCATATATATACAGGTACGTACTGCATATATATACAGGTACGTACTGCATATATATACAGGTACGTACTGCATATATATACAGGTACGTACTGCATATATATACAGGTACGTACTGCATATACGGAAATACAACAGAACGAAGAAGGACAAAGCAAAGTGATGTTAGCATTAAGACTTTATTACAAGGTTGTTTTGCATGTCTAAATAAAAAAAAACGAATTGAACATTTGAAATACTTTAATATACCAATGTAACGTTTAACTATTGGTCAAGTTAGGTTTCTGAACATCATACTTTTACTTGAAGGATGGATGAGCCTCGTGTTCTAGCCTTTTAAAATTAATTTAATAATACATGAAAATGCTTTTAAACACTTTGCATATCTTAATGGATGACCTTCTGAAGAGAGACAGTCTAAGTGGTGTGGAAGTGTTGCTGGATCTTAAAGAGACAGACTACAGTGCATTCGGAAAATATTCAGACCCTTTGACTTTTTCAACATTTTGTTATGTTACAGCCTTATTCTGAAATTGATTAAATTGTTTTTCTCATCAATGTACACTAAACACCCCATAATGCCAAAGAAAAAACAGGTTCTTAGAAATGGTAGCAAATCTATTAAAAATGTAAAACAAAAATATCACTTTTACATAAGTATTCAGACCCTTTACACAGTACTCTGTTGAAGCACCTTTGGCAGCGATTACAGCCTCGAGTGTTCTTGGGTATGACGCTACAAACTTGGTAAATCTGTATTTGGGGAGTTTCTCCCATTCTTCTCTGCAGATCCTCTCAAGCTCTGTCAGGTTGGATGGGGAAGTCTCTGCAGAGTAATTTTCAGGTCTCTCCAGAGATGTTCGATCAGGTTCAAGTCCGGGCTCTGGCTGGGCCACTGAAGGACATTCAGAGATTTGTCCTGAAGCCACTACTGCGTTGAATTGGCTGTGTGCTTAGGGTTGTTGTCCTGTTGGAAGGTGAACCTACGCCCCAGTCAGAGCTCTGGAGCAGATTTTCATCAAGGATCTCTCTGTACTTTGCGCCATTCATCTTTCCATCGATTCTGACTAGTCTCCCAGTCCCTGCAGCTGAAAACACCCCCATAGCATGATGCTGCCACCACCGTGCTCCAGACGTGACGCTTTGCATTCAGTCCAAAGAGTTCAATCTTTGTTTCATCAGACAAGATAATCTTGTTTCTCATGGTCTGAGTCCTTTAGGTGCCCGTGTCATGTGCCTTTTACTGAGTAGAGGCTTTCGTCTGGCCACTCCACCATAAAGGCCTGATTAGTGGAGTGCTGCAGAGATGGTTGTCCTTCTGGAAGGTTCGCCCATCTCCACAGAGGAACTCTGGAGCTCTAACCAAGTGACAATTGGGTTCTTGGTCCAAGGCCTGACCAAGGCGCTTCTCCACCAATTGCTCAGTTTGGCCAGGCGGACAGCTCTAGGAAGAGTCTTGGTGGTTCCAAACATTTAAGAATGATGCAGGCCACTGTGTTCTTGGGGACCTTCAAAGCTACAGAACATTTTTAGTATCCTTCCCCAGATCTGTGCCTCGACACAATCCTGTCTCAGAGCTATACGGACAATTTTATTTTACCTATATTTAACCATGCAAGTCAGTTAAGAACAAATTCTTCTTTACAGTGACGGCCTCCCCCGGCCAAACCCTCCCGTAACCTGGACAACGCTGGGCCAATTGTGCGCCGCCCTATGGGGCTCCCAATCACAACCGGTTGTGATACAGCCCGGGATCAAACCCTGGTCTGTAGTGACGGCTCTAGCACTGCGATGCAGTGCCTTACACCTCTGCGCCACTCAGTCCCCCACAATTCCTTCGACCTCATGGCTTGGTATTTGCTCTGACATGCACTGTCAACTGTGGGACCTAATATAGACAGGTGTGTGCCTTTCCAAATCATGTCCAATCAATTGAATTTAACACAGGTGGACTCCAATCAAGTTGTAGAAACATCTCAAGGATGATCGAGATGAACAAGATGAACCTGAGAGAAATTTAGATTCTCATCGCAAAGGGTCTGAATACTTAAGTAAATAACATATTTCTGTTTTTTTAATTTAGCAAACATTTCAGCAAACAATTTAGCAAACATTTCAAACAATTATGGGGTATTGTGTGTAGGTTGATGAGGATTTTTTTTATTTAATACATTTTAGAATAAGGCTGTAATGTAAAAAAAGTGGTCTGAATACTTTCCTAATGCGCTGTAAGTGGTATAGAAGTGTTGCTGGATTTTAAATAGACAGACTAAGTGGTAAAGAAGTGTCGCTGGATTTTAAATAGACAGACTAAGTGGTAAAGAAGTGACGCTGGATTTTAAAGAGACAGACTAAGTGGTATAGAAGTGCTGCTGGATTTTAAAGAGACAGACTAAGTGGTACAGAAGTGTTGCTGGATCTTAAAGAGACAGACTAAGTGGTATAGAAGTGTTGCTGGATTTTAAAGAGACAGACTAAGTGTTACAGAAGTGCTGCTGGATCTTAAAGAGACAGACTAAGTGGTATAGAAGTGTTGCTGGATTTTAAAGAGACAGACTAAGTGTTACAGAAGTGCTGCTGGAACTTAAAGAGACAGACTAAGTGGTATAGAAGTGCTGCTGGATCTTAAAGAGACAGACTAAGTGTTACAGAAGTGTTGCTGGATCTTAAAGAGACAGACTAAGTGTTACAGAAGTGCTGCTGGATCTTAAAGAGACAGACTAAAGGGCCGTCCACACCAAAAACAAGAACAATAACAATAAAAAAAAACCATCTAATTTAAGTGAAAAGGGGCATTCACACTACAACCATAACTACAAAAAGAGTGGAGAACGATAACGAGAGGTATAATTACAATCACTGTCAGAGCTATTTTTTGCATGTTCCCTCAAATGATAAAACTTTGACAACCAATCAAAAATGCATTCTATTGAAGCGTTCTTGGTTCTAGATGCTCAGAGAGAAGAGAAGGCAGAGGGTACGATAAGCTTGCCTGAATAACTGGCCATGTGTGAGCATAGTATCGGCCACAATAATGATAGGAGGACTTGGGAGAGTGATGATCAGTGATAAACAGTGCACGAGGAGGCCATATTTTCCGATGCTGGGCATATCTGTTAATGCTGATACATCCTGACAAAATACACACTGTGACTGGTTTGCTAAAATGCCTTTCTGGTCCTGGCAAACTGTTGAGAAAATAACCATTAATCAGTCCTCAGCAAGCTTATTATTATTTGGGAATGAAACATGCATTCAAAACGCAGGGCTTTTTAGTTGTTATTGAAATGGAAGATTCACTGCAGTTTACAGCCTAGACTAGAATTCTTTACTCACAAAGAATAATAATGTATTTTTTTAAAGTCATTATTGCGTTGTGTTATTATAGCCTAGTTATGATCATTGTCTTGTCCCTAAAAAGTGTTAGTAGTATTATGCCTAAAATGTAGCTAATGAATGATAAGGTTGCATATGCTTCTATCTACACATATGTAGTCTGTCTTCCCGGTTCTCTTTCTACAGCTATTCCTCTTAGCTCGTGGAGTCCCAGGAAAAGATAGACTACAATAGATTGTTGTAAGCCTACACTTAATTCGAGCATTTTATCTACTACCACTAGCTGATCGAGGAATGATTCCAGCTTGCTCTTGCATGCTGAATGTAAAATAGGACAGTTTGAAAGGAGAGAGAGAGAGAGAGAGAGAGAGAGAGAGAGAGAGAGAGAGAGAGAGAGAGAGAGAGAGAGAGAGAGAGAGAGAGAGAGAGAGAGAGAGGGAGAATGTGTGATGGTGTGATCAAAATACACCATATGAGTAGCCTGCTAATGTACCTTTCTGGACCTTGTAAACTGTGCAGAATAGACCCATAACTGGTCAAATGGTTGCATTATCAGAACCTAGGTTGTAGGCAGTTATTTCGGCATGAAGCTTTCAAAACAGGATGTTTGAGTGGTTATCCAAATGAGCCTACATCACTGCAGTTTACAACCCTAGACAATGATTGTGTCCTCACTTGATAACAATAACTACATTCCTCATTGTACTGTGTAGCTGTAGCCCAGGTAGAATCATGTTCCTGTCTTACAACGTAGACCTAATCAATAGTGGAGTTGTACGTGTTAGTGACTGCAGAGCGCAACGTAGGGGAATGCACAGATATGCCATTTCATAATCTGTTAACTCTTTTTTTTTTCTTGCACTTTGACAGGCGAATATTTATAGCCGTACTATTTGGCTAATGAATGGCTTATTATCTAGCTGGTACTTAGCTTCTTGCTTTGGCTACACATCTCTAGACTCTCTCTCCCAACTGTTCCCGAGCTCAATCCAGGGTAATAGGCTACCCAATCCTTACCGCTATTCCTTTTCGCGTGAAATCCAAGGACAAGTTATAAACTATGTATTTGCAGATTTTTTTAAGCTAGCCCTAATAGCCATTTTAAGCTAGCCCTAATAGCCATTTTAAGCTAGCCCTAATAGCCATTTTAAGCTAGCCCTAATAGCCATTTCGTGGAGAGAAGAAGACTTGTTGTTTCTAATTGCTAAATGTAAAATGGGATTGATCTTAAAGAGAGAGACTAAAATATGCAGAAAAGTTGTTGGATCTTAAAGAGAAAGACTCTGTGGTACAGAAGTGATGCTGGATCTTAAAAGAGACAGACTCTGTGGTACAGAAGTGATGCTGGAAATTAAAGAGACAGACTCTGTGGTACAGAAGTGATGCTGGATCTTAAAGAGACAGACTCTGTGGTACAGAAGTGATGCTGGAAATTAAAGAGACAGACTCTGTGGTACAGAAGTGATGCTGGATCTTAAAGAGACAGACTCTGTGGTACAGAAGTGATGCTGGATCTTAAAGAGACAGACTCTGTGGTACAGAAGTGATGCTGGAAATTAAAGAGACAGACTAAGTGGTACAGAAGTGTTGCTGGATCTTAAAGAGACAGACTAAGTGCTATAGAAGTGATGCTGGATCTTAAAGAGACAGACTAAGTGGCACAGAAGTGTTGCTGGATCTTAAAGAGCAGATCTAGACATGCACATCAATCCATCTGTCCAAATAACTCATCATAGTTTATTGCACTGACAAAATTGACACATGGAACCATTGACAGGATAGTACCTCCTCTACTACTAATACTATAGATCTGCAGCATAGTCTCCTACACAGAGAGACTTCACTCACTGCAGCATAGTCTCCTACACAGAGAGACTTCACTCACTGCAGCATAGTCTCCTACACAGAGAGACTTCACTCACTGCAGCATAGTCTCCTACACAGAGAGACTTCACTCACTGCAGCATATCCACCTACACAGAGAGACTTCACTCACTGCAGCATATCCACCTACACAGAGAGACTTCACTAACTGCAGCATATTCACCTACACAGACAGTCTTCAGTCACAGCAGCATATTCAACTACACAGAGAGTCTTCAGTCACAGCAGCATATTCACCTACACAGACAGTCTTCAGTCACAGCAGCATATTCAACTACACAGAGAGTCTTCACTCACAGCAGCATATTCACCTACACAGACAGTCTTCAGTCACAGCAGCATGTTAACCAACAGGCGTTCTTCACTCACTCCAGCTTCTTAATGGATAATGAACGCATGTACATTTAGAATCCCCTCATCCCTGCAATTATAACAAAGATGCTTTGTTGGTTTGCCATGCGGAGACAAATCTGAATTTTTCTCAACTGCAGTTGTAAATGAATATGGGATGCAGCTATTTCCACAGTTTTAACCCTCTGGAGTTGGGTTGGCAGGGCTGTACAATCAGTATGCAGCAAGCAGCCTGCTAACTCTGGTGGCTATGGGATGGCATCGGCTGTACCACAGTGTAAAAACATTAAGGAAAGACGTTTCCCCCCCAAGCTATACAGAAGGCTATGTATAAAACCCTGACCTGGTTGTCATTTCCATATTCTATTCAACCTCTATTAAAGGTCCAACGCAGCTTTTTGTCATCTCAATATCAAATCATTTCTAGGTAACAATTGAGCACCTCACTGTGATTTTGTTCAATTCAAATTGTACAAAAAAAAATAGATTCTTAGCTATTTCTCAAGCAATACTTTTTCTATGGCTGTCTTGGAGTGGTCTGAGTAGGGAGGGGAAAACAAAAACAAAAAAAATATTATTGGCAGAGAGGTTTGGAACTGTCTTTCTTATTGGTCTATTAACTAATTTACCACATGGTGATGTCACCTATGGAAGGCCGAAACTCCACCCCACCAGACAGCTCTTACACTAAAAGGGCAACATCATCACTTTCACAATTTTACAGTATTATTCCAACCTCATAGTGTGGAAATATATATACAGTAAAAGACAGGAAAATCCAATATATTAACTGTGCTGTGTCTTTAAGAGATCTGTTCACTCTCATTATGAAACCCACTCATACGTTCACAGTAAACACATCCCTCAATTATTTAACAAACCAAATAAGCTCTGTGAGCATTAAACCTTAGCCAAACAGTTTCTTGGTGTATCTATCCTTTTTGAATTATCACATCACAGAATGGAGATAGGTGGGTCCTTTTATTTGCTTTGTATAATATCTAAATCATCAACCAACAACAAACAGGGAATGCTGATTGAATAGGGAAATAACATGATATGGGAATTTGCATTTGGATAATTATATAGGCTGTTTCTCATCTAATGTGGCAGATTTGCCAACAGTTTTACCTTCATCCAGTTTAGGAAAGATTTGTCTTCCATCTGTGATGCAGTTTGTTCAAGGCTTTGGTGAAGACTCATTTCACCAGCATTTTTGAGCATGTGTGACTGACATGGTTGATAATCATCTCAACAGTCATAGCCAGTGGAACAGGGTGGCAGCCATTAAACTTGTGTGGTTGTGTGAAATATATTTTTCTATGTTTTGTTTAATTTGTATTTTTTCTTATTTAGTTTTTCATCTAAAGGGTAGAGATGTCAACAGATTGCCTCACTGCGACCACCTTGTCTCAGGAGCCCTGTTAATTAGGTCACCACATGGGGGCATGATGACGCAACACTGATTCAGAAAACGTAGTCAAAGTACACAACTTGCTGTTTTCCCTCTCAGCAGTTGTGGACAAATTAGTAAATGTGGCCATAGTACAACTGCTAAGGGGATAGACCACTACAGGGCTACAGTGGACTGGTAGATAGACCACTACAGTGGACTGGTAGATAGACCACTACAGTGGACTGGTAGATAGACCACTACAGTGGACTGGTAGATAGACCACTACAGTGGACTGGTAGATAGACCACTACAGTGGACTGGTAGATAGACCACTACAGTGGACTGGTAGATAGACCACTACAGTGGACTGGTAGGTAGACCACTACAGTGGACTGGTAGATAGACCACTACAGTGGACTGGTAGGTAGACCACTACAGTGGACTGGTAGATAGACCACTACAGTGGACTGGTAGATAGACCACTACAGTGGACTGGTAGGTAGACCACTACAGTGGACTGGTAGGTAGACCACTACAGGTCTACAGTGGACTGGTAGATAGACCACTACAGTGGACTGGTAGGTAGTGGGTAGACCACTACACTGTAATGAAAAGTTTATGTGGGTAACCTGGCTGTGACTGTTTCAATTAGGATAATGGGTAGAACCTTGCTGCCAGTTGTGGTCAGGGGTGGTTGTAAGGTTTACAAGGCAAGTATAGTTGTGGTATAGTTGTGGTCAGGTGTAGGGGTAAGGTTTACAAGGCCAGTATAGTTGTGGTCAGGGCTAGTGATAAGGTTTACAAGGCCAGTACAGTTGTGGTCAGGTGTAGGGGTAAGGTTTACAAGGCCAGTATACTTGTGGTCAGGTGTAGGGGTAAGGTTTACAAGGCCAGTACAGTTGTGGTCAGGGCTAGTGATAAGGTTTACAAGGCCAGTACAGTTGTGGTCAGAGCTAGTGATAAGGTTTACAAGGCCAGTACAGTTGTGGTCAGAGCTAGTGATAAGGTTTACAAGGCCAGTACAGTTGTGGTCAGGGCTAGTGGTAATGTTTACAAGGCCAGTACATGCACAACTTTGTAGTTTACATTTTAATGAAGTTCTTCCAAGCAAAGCAACAGTATCCAAATAATATGTTCTAACAATGAAAGTAGATCTGGTGGTATCGTTAATCTCTCTCTTGAACAAGGCACCTTTCCCAGGGACATGAAACAAACTCAAGTTATACCTCTGTATAAGAAGGGGATAAAGTCTGACCCTGGGAATGATAGGCCTGTATCTATCCTCTGTGTAACATCAAAGATCCTGGAGAGAATTGTACATGAGCAAATGTATGAATGTGTTAACAAACAGGGTCTAATGTGTAATTTTCAGTCGGGTTTTAGAAAAACATACTCCACTGATTCGTGTCTACTTTACTTGACTGACTTCATCAGGAAAGAGATTGATGAGGGAAATCTGTGTGGAGTGGTACTGCTTGACCTACAGAAGGCCTTTGATTCAGTTAACCACTGTCTCCTAATTTCCAAACTGGAGGCACTGGGGTTAAGCAGTATCCCTCTAGGCTGTGTAAAATCCTATTTATCAGGAAGGGAGCAAGTAGTAGAGGTTAATGGTTCACTGTCTCAGGCAAAACCAATGAGTTCTGGCGTTCCACAGGGGAGCGTGCTTGGGCCTCTGCTGTTTTTATTGTATATTAATGATATGAAAGATGCTTGTTCTTGCCGTCTTTTTCTTTATGCGGATGACTCTACACTTCTGGTGTCTCACAAAAGTAAAACTATGTTGGCGAGCGTACTTAGCAGAGAGCTTACTAACATTAGCAAATGGCTTGGAGATAATAACCTATCTCTGCACTTAGGGAAAACTGAAGCAATTATTTTTGGATCCAGACCTAAATTGTGTAGGTCGTCTGAAATCAGAGTGGAGTTAGGGGGTGAGGTGCTGTCTACTTAAACCTCTGTTAGCTACTTGGGATGTATCCTTGATGGAAGCTTGGGAGGTGTGAGCATGGCCAATAAGGTGCTAGGGAAGGTTAATGCCAGGACTAAGTTTGTGGCTAGAAAGTCCAAGCTGCTTGATAAGGACTCCGTGAAAGTGCTAGCTACTGCCCTCATTCAATGCCATTTTGACTATGCTAGTACTTCCTGGTTTGGGGGCTTATCTAAACTTATGAAGGGGAAGCTCCAGATAGCCCAGAATAAGTTGATCAGGGTAGTATTGAAGGTGAGTCCACGCACTCACATAGGCAGGAGCTGCTTTCAGGAAGTAAACTGTTGAGGCTAGGGTGTCCCAGATTAGACTAGGTTTGGTTTACAGGAGTATTTATGGTCCTGCGATCAGATATCTAAGTGATTACTTTCCTCATGTTAGGGATGCACACAATCACAGCACCAGATCAGGTGTTGCTGATGTGTCCTCTACAGGTTCAGGAGTAATGCTGGGAAAGGTACTTTCTTGTATACTGGAGCCTCAGAGTGGAATGAGTTGCCTCTGCCCATAAAAACAACGTCCTCTCTGGACAGCTTTAAAAATAAAGTAAAAACATGTTTGATGTCTTCTGTGCCCATATGAATAACCCCTATGATGTAACTGTAATGATGAGATAGATGTTCTTCTTTTATGTTTTTGTTTTATTATTTCACTGCCATACTGTGTTGGATCTTGTATAGCCATCTTGTCTCAAGAGGACCACAATGGAAATATGTCCCAGACTTTATTGTGTGTTATCCTCGAGGATTTTATTCATGTGCATGTATGGCTTTTAAGTTTATGTGTGCTTGTTTTTCTTAAATGGTCGAATTAATAAACTTAACTAAAACTAATCGGCAAATAGATACATTCAGTACAAACTGAATAGCAGTACATACGAGCTTCTCCAGTTCAGAAGAGTTTGAACGTTCTATGTCGTAGAGTTCGTACTCCAATAACACAGGAAGGAAGTCAGTGCTCAGCCACAGACAGACATCTCCACAGTCAGAAAGCCTTGGTGTCTCTCTCTCTCTGCTGTGGTTCTTCTTTTCATTATCTTTTTGTCAATTACTTAGATTTGGGCCTCTGCTTGATGAGGCGGGAGCCCCTCTGTCCGGTGTGATTAGGTGTCTGTGTGGCTGGTGTTGACAGTGGCCCTGCTAGCTGGTGCTGTGCGACACGGTCCGTGGTCACAGTGGCACTCACTGCAGTTACTCACTGGAACTGGGAGATAGCATCTAAATGTTTGTCAGATCCATGGCTCCTGTTTAGTACGGCCATTATTTTTTATTCTGTCAGAAATGTCACTTTGAATCTGGGACCGTGTCAGTGTAAGTGTTGTCGCCCACAGGGGGCAGCTAGGCTTGTCCTTCCTCCCTCTACTGGCACTACTGTACGTAGGTCCACACCAGCCAAGGCTTTGGTCAGAGTTTGTGGCTTTTTTTTTTGTGACCCTGACTGTCCACATCTAATGGAAAGTCAGGGTTGTTACGCTGTAGAAGGCTGATTTCCAAATGGCTGGGTTACTTCAATCTAAGGCACTTTATCATCCCTTCTTCGAACATTAAACTATGCACATTAAACCACATTATCTCTCTACCTTCTGTTCTCACAGTGGTATGCAGAGAAATACTCCTGAAAATTGACATTCCCTAATAGTGTGCTGAAAGAGATGACATCATCGATGTATCCCCAAGAGACAATGTCTAATGCGTGGAAGTCGCCAACAGAGCTCATCTACTGTTGCTTCTTTACAAATGCTGACAAATGTTTCTGATCTGGTGTAATAGCGAGCAGTCACTATTTAAAGGTCTATAATGTATGTTTTCCCTTTCCCTTCAAGCATTACCGTGTTCAAGATATCCGGTTTCTTTACATTGATTTATCCTTTGAATTACTTGACCCCAAGGCAAAGCCTTACAGCTAAGCCTGTGTCAATCATTACAGGATGGTATTGACTTCCACTGTGACAGACTGAACTCCTTTAGGGTTTTGTTGACTCTGACAGCGGAGGGAAAAGTCAAGGTAGCTGTTCAATATTAGACTAGGACATAGAAACTTTGCCTTCATATTAACTTGTGTGTAACTCTTAATGCTTCACATACAGTTCACTATGGATCCTGTGGTAAACCCCACCCATCTACACACAGAATGGGAACATTCACACAATAAAATGTCCGTCCCTTATATAGCCAGAAGGATTAAGGTCTCCACTATTCCGTGGTCCATCGAGAAGGATTGAAATGATCTATTTTAGAAGATCACTTGCATGCCAGCATCCCTGATCTGTTTTGCCTAATTGACATATTTGGTTGTGAAGTATCAAGGGGAATGACACACGTAGTCATAGAGTTAGTCGTAGTCGTCTGTATTACGGACACATCATCCCTAGGACATATCCCTCCATCCCCTCCTCTCAGCATGTCAGCAAGGTGTCCTTAAGATACCAACCTACGCCCCGGCTGATTAAAGATCCTGTCAGCTTGTATCTTCCAGGACCAATAATTAACATGGAATCATAAAGCTGGGACTAATGAACTGGGGCTGGATAATTATGTATTCAATATGTACAGCATGTGTCTCTGTGTGTAGTTTGATTTCTGAATTAATGCTATGCTTGCATTTCTCTGAGATGTGTCAATTATTCTACTGGCTAAATCAGTCATCAAGAGTGTCGTGATTAAACCTGAGACTTACAGCCATGTACAGTGTACTATATTCAGGGCTAAATTGACAAACAGGATAAGATTTGGTTTAATGTCTTGAGAACCTTGACAGCATTGACAAACAGAGTCATCGTAGTGGGTGGAAAACACATGATGATGCGTTGATGAAATACCTCATTTTGGTTTAACTGAATGCATTTATTTTTTATTTTTTTATGTGGTATCTAATCTAATCAAATCAAATCAAATCAAATTTATTTATAAAGCCCTTCTTACATCAGCTGAAATCTCAAAGTGCTGTACAGAAACCCAGCCTAAAACCCCAAACAGCAAGCAATGCATGTGAAAGAAGCACGGTGGCTAGGAAAAACTCCCTAGGAAAAACTCCCTAGAAAGGCAAAAAACCTAGGAAGAAACCTAGAGAGGAACCAGGCTATGAGGGGTGGCCAGTCCCCTTCCGGCTGTGCCGGGTGGATATTATTATCTCTTCTGACCAGATACTTTCACATGTTATGCTCCATTATTGAGGAGTTAAAACTTGTGTTCATGGTGTCCTTTAAAGACGTCTGATTTTTAACATCTTGATTCAATTCACTAAAGATGAATCCATCCGTCTTGGTACCTTGGTGGCTTGGTCTGTATGTTTCTGGTGTGCAGTACCTTTAAACAATTAAACACCCACTGTTTTTCTTCTGCTATTAAGGGTCGCTTTATGGATATCTAATGTTTACCACCTCACAATGGAATTAGGATTTCATTTGAAAGTCGAGCAATTGTGGCAAAGAAATTGCAATGTCATATTGATGTCTGACTGAGTAGTGAGCGCACTCCCCTAGTTCAAATCATAGAGTTAGATTTTAATGCTGTCCTAAATAATGAAACGTGTTAATATTTCAGAGAGCTAAATGTAATATCAAAGTCAGGGCACCCCATTAAGCTCAGAGAAACACATTATACTTCAAACTACTTATATATAACCATGTTGGATTTGAAGCCTTGATGGCCATTGGTCAGCCATTCATACACATCCACATCAAATCAAATTGTATTTGTCACATGCGCCGAATACAACAGGTGAAGACCTTCCCGTGAAATGCTTGCTTACAAGCCCTTAACGAACAATGCATTTCAAAATATGGAGTGAAGAAAATATCAGTTAAGAACAAATTCTTATTTTCAATGACAGCCAAGGAACAGTGGGTTAACTGCCTTGTTCAGGGGCAGAATGACAGATTTGTACCTTGTCAGCTAGGGGATTCAAACTTGCAACCTTTCGATTACTAGCCCAAAGCTCTAACCACTAGACTACCCTGCCACCTGGCTACCCTCCCGCACCATATACAGGTGGTACCAGTCAGGGGCGGAAATCCCGGGGGGGACGGGGGGGACACAACCCCCCCCATCCTGGGAAAAATATGATTTGTCCCCCCCAATATATCACTGAAACATAACTATGTAATTTAAATAATATAAATAATATGCAATGAAAGCAATTGTGCTGATTATAGACACTTAATAGCGCGTTTTTAAGTTTCAAAAGATTGCAACCCCCCCACCCTTTGCCTCACAATGGTTTGATCCACTGCCAGTTCCTTAGTTGGCAAGGTAACAGAGGGGTCGTATCTACTGTCTGAAAGGCACTCAATGAACGTAACTGACGTGAGGTTAATCTAGTCAATCGCGCACACACACTAGCTGAATATGCAGAGCTAGCGCGTAAATATTAACTATTAACCTAGCTAGTACCTATTCCATTTATGTGGCATCGTCAAAGATTGAATCTTTGCTATCGTCAATTTATTCCAAGATCAGCATGCAGATGATGTAAGTTAGTGCTTCAAAGTCCCTGTGATAAGGTTAGCGATAAACTGAAGTCCAAACTGAACAGAACTACACTCTCTTCTACCATTGTCTTAAATATATTTAATGGTCTCGTTGCAAAAGCTAAATTGTCGCAAGGGAACTTTTATTTATTTATTTTATTTCACCTTTATTTAACCCGGGTAGCAAAGATTATAGCAAACACCACTGAAACTGAATTGGTGCTCGCTAGCTTTGCAAATTCAGCTATTGTTGGAAGCCAGCCAATATGAAACAAACTATTAAAATTACAAAAGGTTGCAGCATATGTTGTGTAAATGGTGAACTAATACAGCTGTCAACTCTTGTCATTTTAATCCGTTTCACATTTGCTAGCTACCTTTTAGATCGAAGCCCAAATAGAATGATAGAAGATGATAGAAGCCCATCTCCTACTGTAAATAACCTACACACTGTGTGTGTGTAGCCAGCCAGCCAGCCAGCCAGGTAGAAAAATGGCAGAAAAATAAAAGACGGACATCAGAGTATTTTTCAATACACCAAAACGCATAGTAAGAACACTAGTAGCCTAATATCTCAAAGACTAGTTGATAAAATGTTCATAAGAAAGAAATGAAATTCTAATGGAAATGTTTCACAATGATGTCATTAGGCAGAGCAGGCAACAGATGGCACACAGACAGCAGAGTTGGGGACAGATATGCAGGCACAGACTGGCAGAGACAGGGAGTCTCAGGTAAGTTTGTTGAGTCTTTGTTTGGCAACATTATGAAAGGTTCTCAATTTTTTTTACTTGTAAAATAGGAACATAATTGGAAAATGCCATGGATACCCCCACTCTCAACTTAAACTGGTGACTGAACTAAGATTTGTTAAAGGCAATGGTATTGCTGTTGTGTAGTTTTGGGTACCGGTAGTTAGGAGTACGGCAAACACCTTATTTCTTTGGTTCCTCAATATACATTTACCATATTACAATGTAGGCTATGTGTTACAGCACTACTTTTGGTGTCCCCCTCAGGAATTGCTCTTGAGAAAATGTCATGTAATTGTCCCCTCCAAAGTTGATATCAGATTTTCGCCCCTGGTACCGGTACCAAGTCAATGTCCAGGGGCACAGGTTAGTCAAGGTCATTTTTGAAGTGACTATAGATAGATAATAAACAGCGAGTAGCAGCAGTGTAAAAACAAAGGGGAGGGGTCAATGTAAATAGTCCGGGTGGCCATTTGAGTAATTGTTCAGGAGTCTTATGGCTTGAGGGTAGAAGCTGTTAAAGAAGCTTTTGGTCCTAGACTTGGCATTCTGGTACAGAGAGGTAGCAGCGAGAACAGCCTATGACTTGGAAGACTGGAGTCTTTGACAATTTGTGTTTTATTCCTCATTTAAACTGGGTTAGCGAGTTTAATTTGATGGAAGTCATTATGTGACATTAAGGCACAGGTTGATGGACTGATAGACTGGTGGCCTGGCTGGTCCTGGGCAGAATCACATCCCTAATTAATATTGTTCTGGCTTCCCTTTCATGCTTATTCTACTGTGCATCATCATACAACAGTAAAAAGAGAGTCACACAGTGGGTAGGCCTACATACAGTACATTATGAAGAACATTTTAGGGCAGCCCAAACCATGAGGGCATCTAGCTAAAATGCCAAACGAGATGAATGGGGGTAATTTGCTAAAGATGTTGAATAATGTTTTTTGTCATTTTTGTCTGAACTTTGAGTTAAAACTTACAACAAAACAACATCAATGATTAATGATTTGTTGTTGTTGTAAAGTGACATACAAGGGGAAGACTGTACTGTATCTGTCCGCAGTGTGTCCATCTTCTGTTTCATTTCATTTGACCTCATCATAAAGAAAGATGCTTGAAATCCTACTAAAACAGATACAACTTTAAAACAGCACCCATTTGAACAAAAAAAAACATTTGAAATGTGAATAATATTTATTCAGGCTATTTTAGCATACCGTTACGTGGCGTGGTAAGGAATGTGGATATACAGTATATTGTGGTATGTTCACAGAGCAGCGAGGGCCTCAGAAGGCTCAGGAGTGATGTGTGGTGACAGTGCAGTGCCAGGCTGTTGACACAGCCGTCATCTCCTGGGCACTGGGGGTGGGAGAGCCCCGGGCCTGATTATTTACAGGCCTGTGCTGCCTGCCTGCGTGTCCTAGCTCCCTCCAAATGTGCATCCCAAATGCCACAGTCTATTCCCTACACAGTGCACTACTTTTGACCAGAGTCCTATAGGGCCCCTGTCAAAAGTAGTGCACTATGTAGGGAATAGGATGCCGTTTGGAACGCGTGGCACACCAAATGTTTCCGTGCACACCAAATGTTCCGTGAGGACACCAGGAGATCTCTACTCTTCTAAGCCCCTTAATTGGATCAGAGCCATCATTTATTAATGGCCAAGTCTATGCCGTCTAGTGTGCTGCATGATTATTAATGGCTGATGGTATCCAAAGAGCAACATGACCTGTAGGATACCACATTCTGTCAGGGATGGGAAATATATTCTATGCATCTATGAAAACTAGTGAAGTGGCATTTACTGAGAGAGAGAGAGAGAGAGAGAGAGAGAGAGAGAGAGAGAGAGAGAGAGAGAGAGAGAGAGAGAGAGAGATGGCAAAGTGGCTTTGAGTTGAATAAGTCAATTGTAGACATTTGTTGGTCAATGCTTGTAGTTTGGGTTGATTATTTGGGTTGAAGATTGTCCTTCAGACAGAGATCAAACAGATTTAAATATCCATCAACATCATAATCTTAGTTATACTGATAGTGTGTGCAGTGGTGTAGCACAATTTTGTCTAACTTCTTATGTTCCTTTTTTATAGCTAATCTTATGCTATTGTACACATTTTGTCATTAGGCTGAAAGACACTGTTGCTGTTTTAAAGTTAATTTCTGGCAATTCTACACATTTTGCCATGAGGCTGGAAGAACATTTTGCATTTTTAAAGCTAATTTCCTGTAATTCTAAACATTTTACCATGGCTTATATACTATCGGAGGGGGGGGGGGGCTATGCTATCGGAGGGGGGGCCTAAAGCTTGGGGGCTCCCCACCTTGTGAGGGATACAGGGGTGCAGCCTATGCCAATGAGTGTGCGCCTTAGACATTGTATTAACGCTTGTAGCTCAGTGATAGCCTTCTCTAAGAGCTCGATTCAATCAAATAAAATTAAACTAAATTGTATTAGTCACATGCACCGAATACAACAGGTGTAGTAGCTCTTACAGTGAAATGCTTACTTACGAGCCCCTAACTGTCATGGGCGTCGTAAGGATTGGACCAAGGCGCAGCGGGTAAAGTGCTCATCTTCTTAATTTATTTAAAGAAAACACTTAAACAAAATAAACAAACGACGAAAAACAGTTCCATAACGCTCCCAGGCTATACAGAAAATAACCACCCACAAAACACAAGTGAAACAAACCCCAACTAAATATGGCCTCCAATTAGAGACAACGACAACCAGCTGCCTCTCATATTGGAGGTCCTACCAAAACCCCAACATAGAAATAGAAAACTAGAATTTAAACATAGAAATAGAAAACATAGAACCTAAACCAAAAACACCGAAACACACAAAACAAACACCAATGTGCAGGGGCACCGGTTAGTTGAGGTAGCATGTACATGAAGGTAGAGTTAATTAAAGTGACTATGCATAGATGACAACAGAGAGTGGCAGTGGTGTGGACAGGGGGGGGGCAATGCAGGTAGTCTGGTTAGCCATTTGACTAGATGTTCAGGAGTCGTATGGCTTGGGGGTAGAAGCTGTTTAGAAGCCTCTTGGACCTAGACTTGGCGCTCCGGTACCGCTTGCCGTGAGGTAGCAGAGAGAACAGTCTATGACTAGGGTGGCTGGAGTCTTTAACAATTTTTAGGGCCTTCCTCTGACACCACCTGGTAAAGAGGTCCTGGATGGCAAGAAGCTTGGCCCCAGCCATTCGCACTACCCTCTGTAGTGCCTTGCAGTCGGAGGCCGAGCAGTTGCCATACCAGGCAGTGATGCAACCAGTCAGGATGCTCTCGATGGTCCATATCAAGGAAGTTCAGCGTTATAGTATGATTGAAGTGTAAAGTTAATTTCCGATTGAGCCAATATATGCAGTGTTTACCGTGAATGCAGTCTCCGCTAATGAGGGAACATTGCCTTTAAATTTCTAGCGCACTGTACCGCAGATCTTCAGCGTTATGGATTGAATTGAGCCCTAAATCAAATCGCTCAAATAAAGCTGGGATTTGATTTCCAGAGCACCAGCTAAGATATAAATGACTACACTACATTGTGTAGAGGATTGTATTGAAAATGCTCCCTTGTCCTCAAATGCTTTCAGAGACTCCAAAACCGAAAAGAGCATACTTAAATAATTCAACAGGAATACTTAAGATGAGCTCAAAGATTCTGAAGAAAAGGTTCATTCCGTGAACTGAAGAAAAGTGTAAGACCTTTGCTGACAGAGGGAATAACCCTTCCCTTCGTACATCGAGAAAGAAATAGTATGTAGAGAGAAGACAGGATAGGAAAGAGGATATTTACGGAGAAGATTTCGGATAGGAAAAATGATATTTAGGGAGAAGACAGGATAGGAAAGAGGATATTCAGAGAGAAGACAGGATAGGAAAGAGGTTATTCAGAGAGAAGACTTAGGATAGGAAAGAGGATATTTACAGAGAAGACTTAGGACAGGAAAGAGGATATTTACAGAGAAGACTTAGGACACGAAAGAGGATATTTACAGAGAAGACTGTGGACAGGAAAGAGGATATTTACAGAGAAGACAGGAAAGGAAAGAGGATATTTACAGAGAAGACTTAGGACAGGAAAGAGGATATTTTAAAACGGAATTTTGCAGCACCACCAGTCACTGCTGGATCGATCTGTGCAACCAAATGAGACATGACATTCTCTTGACAGCCCTGCGTACTTGTTTAGATTAATTATTTATAACCTGCTCTGGCTTAGTATGTCAGACAGGAATTTAATTGTCAAAGTCTCATTAGGCCCAAAGGGCATTTTCCTGTTCATTCATTTCACTAAATTGTGTATGTACACTTCTCAGGATGATAGTCAACACTTGTGTTGTATTTCACCTCTGTGACAATGGCACTCTTGGGGCTGATGAGTGTTTCGATGTGTGTTTCAATAACTCTGAATAGTATTTAAAGGTTATTGCTTTTAGCATTGAATTAGGTAAAAGGGTTGTATTGCAATGTGATAATTTCTGAAAGTACACAATTGAGCGTGTCCTTGATAGGCCAAAAGTTCTAGATTCTCAATATGTTGTCCATAACACTCATCATTGTGACTTTAGTTCCCGTTGCTCAGCACAATTGATGAATGAAATAGTCACTTATCTACAGATACAGGTGACTAAAATATTTCATAGTTTTGCTCAAAATGAAAATCCCAGTCTTTATTGTCAGTTGTGATTAATTGTATCAAATGTCAAGTAGAGACAGATTCAAGCCATGTGCTGTCGCTGTTGGTTATGAATAAAGAGTGAATCTCAGACACTGCCACAAGCCCTCTTTAGAATGCCACTGACGATTATATAACCATACGTCAATCACATAGATACAAATATATTACGGTGACAGTCACAATGTGAAATAAACAATTATACACAGGATTCTTTAATAAAACCATGGAAGATGAGGCCATAATGGGTATTCAAATAGAGAGATAGTACAAGTACTGAGTAAAAGTGGAGGTGGCTTCACAGGTTCAAACGTGCTGTGGCAAAATGTGTTTTGTGTCTTTTCTGGGGCCTGGAGTTTTTCCTGCTCTCTTGACCTGGTCAGGTAAACCTCTGTGTCATATTTGTAGGCCACGACAGGGTCCAACATGAACTATTTGTCTCACTGTCCCGACCAGGCCAGTTGGCCGATAATCTATTAATAGGCTATATTTATATTATGAAATTGAAAAGCTGCTTAATATTATTTAGCGACGATGACGTCACAGCACCAATTTGCCTTGTACCCGACTTAGCGGTTGGACTTGACTGATCTTGGACTCTCTGTGGTTGCTATGATAGAGTAAGCAATTACAGCCAGTGTGATGAAAGAGGTTATGCTGACATCTGACTGATATCCAGATTGGACCAGACAGAGTTTGTGGTTTTGGCTGATAGTTGGCTGCAATTTGGCTCAGGCGAACTAACGTTGAGAAGAAACATACTTCAGAATGATGAATGCAGTGTGATCTTGTCCACAGCGGTCATGTTGTTTGTTAAAGTATGATGATTTAACTGTGCCTATTTTTCACTATTATGACAAGCCAGATCAAAGACCGTTAGGCTATTCTATATGTTTGTGTACTCTTCATCTGAAAATCAGGATAGTTGATCTGGGAAAAGTGTAAACTACTGTCACCAAAACAAGTTTCTCTGCCAACGGACAAGCTCAAAGACAAGTCAAAATATCTAAAGTTAATATAGAGTGAGGGTCCTCAAAGTAGCACAACCCAAATGTGCTAATGGGTTTAAATATGGAGTTTAACACATGCCTGTCAATCGAGCCGTTGGCATTGTTACCGTCTGACAGTCAGGTCATCACTTCCTCAAAGGGACAGGAGCACTTTAAACATGTTACGCTGCTGCTTATCACAGATGCTGCCACCACTATCCCCTGGGCTCAAATATGTAACTTGCATTCAGCAATCGCCATGCTGAGCGTAAATAATCGAGAGTCATTCATTGTTTCACTAATGTACACTAAGCAAAAATATAAACGCAACATGGTAAAGTGTTGGTCCCATGTTTCATGAGCTGAAATGAAAGATTCCTGACATTTTCCATAACCATAAAAAGCTTGTTTAGTAATCATTTCTCCTTTGCTAAAATAATCCATTCACCTGACAGGTGTGGCATATCAATAAGTTGATTAATCAGCATGATCATTACACAGGTGAACCTTGTGCTGGGAACATAAAAGGCCACTCTGCCCCAGTCTCCACAGATGTCTCGAGTTTTGAGGGAGGGTACAAATGGCATGCTGACTGCAGGAATGTCAACCAGAGCTGTTTCCAGAGAATTTAATGTTAATTTTCCGAACCACAAGCTGTTTTAGACAATTTGGCAGTATGTCCAACTGGCCTCACAACCGCAGACCATGTGTAACTACACCAGTCCAGGACCTCCACATCCGGCTTTTTCACCTGCGGGATCGTCAAACACAAGCCACCTGGACAGATGACAAAACTGGGTTTGCACAACTGAAGATCTTCTGCACAAACTGTCAGAAACCATCTCAGAGAAGCACATCTGCGTCCTTCTCATCCTCACCAGGGTCTTGACCTTATTGCAGTTCGGCATCGTAACCGACTTCAGTGGGCAAATGCTCAACTTTGATGGCCACTGGCACGCTGCAGAAGTGTATTCTAGACCAGGGGTATTCAACTCTTATGAAATCCGTAGCCTGCTGGTTGTCTGTTCTACCTGATCATTAATTTCACCCACTTGGTGTGTCAAGTCTAAATCAGTCCCTGATTAGAGTGGAACAATGAAAACAAGCAGAGGAACTGCCTTCATGGTCCAGAGTTGAGTTTGAGGATTCTCGACAGTCAGTGGCATATTAGAACACTCATTTGGAGATAAGGTAAGTGTTGAGATGAGATCTCTTTAGGTCCAGAATGGAGATACTCGTGAGGACTTTTTTGTGGTCTTTTTGGAGATCTTTGTACATTGTTAGGCAGGGGTTGAATTGCGCCTGCAGTACAATGTACTTGCCAATTAATTATAACAGTTATATATAGAAATGTAATGTACTCTATCAATAAAGAGTTTATTTCCCAACTCAGCCACAAACATTAACTTAATAAAACATCTCTGCCCAAATACAACTATACAGAGCCTTCAGAAAGTGTTCATACCCCTTGACTTCTTCCACATTTTGTTGTGTTACAGCTTCAATTCAAAATGTTTTCAATTGTTGTTTTTGTCTTCACATTTTTCTAAAACTTTGCACATTTCTTGAACATTAAATACAGAAATATCTCATTTCCATAAGTATTCACACCCCTGAGTCAGTAACATGTTAGAATCACTTTCGGCAGCAATTACAGCTGTGAGTCTTTCTGGGTAAAATCTCTAAGATTGTGTCTACACTTGACACTGTAAATTCAACTTCTGGTATCAGAATACAAAGACCATGTTGAAAAGACCGGTCTAGATGCACAAAAATTGCATTGTGGTCTGATTGTGTTACGATCTGACGACATCATGAAGTGGATCAAAAAGTGGTCAGTAAGTGGTCAGGGAGGCATTGTGTATCTGTCTGACCACATCAGGAAATGGTCAGGGAGGCATTGTGTATCTGTCTGACCACATCAGGAAGTGGTCAGGGAGGCATTGTGTATCTGTCTGACCACATCAGGAAGTGGTCAGGGAGGCATTGTGTATCTGTCTGACCACATCAGGAAGTGGTCAGGGAGGCATTGTGTATCTGTCTGACCACATCAGGAAGTGGTCAGGGAGGCATTGTGTATCTGTCTGACCACATCAGGAAGTGGTCAGGGAGGCATTGTGTATCTGTCTGACCACATCAGGAAGTGGTCAGGGAGGCATTTTGTATCTGTCTGACCACATCAGGAAGTGGTCAGGGAGGCATTGTGTATCTGTCTGACCACATCAGGAAGTGGTCAGGGAGGCATTGTGTATCTGTCTGACCACATCAGGAAGTGGTCAGGGAGGCATTGTGTATCTGTCTGACCACATCAGGAAATGGTCAGGGAGGCATTGTGTATCTGTCTGACCACATCAGGAAGTGGTCAGGGAGGCATTGTGTATCTGTCTGACCACATCAGGAAGTGGTCAGGGAGGCATTGTGTATCTGTCTGACCACATCAGGAAATGGTCAGGGAGGCATTTCTCCTCAGTCTGGATGTCATAAGGCTAGTGAATACAGTGGGCGATGTCATCAGTACTCTGCCCACAAGTCTGCAGAAAACGTGTGTTTTGGGAGTGAGAGGCATCTTTTTTCATTAAAATGTTGGAGGAAATACATTCCTAGCACGTGAGGAACATGTTTGTTGGCATCATAAATGTTAGCCAGCCAGACTATTTAGAGAAACAGTTATTCGTTTGGCTAGATTTATGCTAACCTGTTTACAATCCATTTAGCTTTGCTAGCTAGCTTGCTGGCTAGTTAGCTACAGTAGTTGGCTACTGTTGTCAAGTTGTTGTTGTGTTTTTATCAGATTTAGCATGCTGGCATTTGAATATAGTGTGGTACACAGTAGACACATTTACACGTAGGTGTAGATACATGAAGTGTTCAGAGTTCCATCATCAGAATACAAAAGCTGCATGAACTGTCAAGTGTAGACTGTGAGTCTTTCTGGGTAAGTCTCTAAGAGCTTCGCACACCTGGATTGTACAATATTTGCACATTGTTCTTTTAAAAAATCTTCAATCTCTGTCAAATTGGTTGTTGGTCATTGCTAGACAGCCATTTTCAAGTCCTGCCATAGATTTTCAAGCTGATTTAAGTCTAAACTGTAACTAGGCCACTCAGGAACTTTCAACATCATCTTGCTAAGCAACTCCAGTGTATATTTGGCCTTGTGTTTTAGGTTATTGTCCTACTGAAAGGTGACTTTTTCTCCCAGTGTCTGTTGGAAAGCAGACTGAACCAGGTTTTCCTCTAGGATTTGACCTGTGCTTAGTTTTATTCCGTTTGTTTTTATCCTAAAAACCTCCCTAGTCCTTGCCGATGACAAGCCTACCCATAACAAGATGCAGCCACCACCATGCTTGAAAATATGAAGTGGTACTCAGTGATTTTTTTTGCCCAATTTTATGAAGTTGTATTTTAGTGCCTTGTTGCAAACAGGATGCATGTTTTGGAATATGTTTTTTTCTGTACAGGCATCCTTCTTTTTAATCTGTCAATTTTGTTAGTATTGTGGAGTAACTACAATGTTGTTGGGCTTGTAAGTAAGCACTTCACTGTAAGGTCTATACCTGTTGTATTCGGCGCATGTGACAAATAAAATGTGATTTTGATTTGATTTGATCTACATCACCATTGGCCTCATGGTGAAATCCCTGAGTGCTTTCCTTCTTCTCCAGCAACTGAGTTAGGAAGGATGCATGTATCTTTGTACTGAATGGGTGTATTGATACCTCATCTAAAGTTGCATTAATAACTCTACTGTGCTCAAAGGGATATTCAATGTCTACCAATAGGTGCCCTTTTTTGGAGGTATTGGAAAACCTCCCTGGTTTTTGTGGTTTAATCTGAGTTTGAAATTGTATATGTGTGGGGTACAGAGATGAGGTAGTCATTAAAAAATCATGTTAAACACTATTACTTCTAGAAACATAATTCCACTTTGACATTATGGGGTATTGTGTGTAGGCCAGTGACACAAAATCTCAATTTATTCTATTTAAAAAAAAATCAGGCTGTAACACAAGATTTTGAAAAAGTCAAGGGTTCTGAATACTTTCTGAAGGCACCCCAGTTCACATACACAATGCCTTCCATTCCACCTGATCCTACCCCCCAGTTCACGCACACAACGCCTTCCATTCCACCTGATCCTACCCCCAGTTCACATACACAACGCCTTCCATTCCACCTGATCCTACCCTCCAGTTCACGTACACAATGCCTTCCATTCCACCTGATCCTACCCCCCAGTTCACGCACACAACGCCTTCCATTCCACCTGATCCTACCCCCCAGTTCACATACACAACGCCTTCCATTCCACCTGATCCTACCCTCCAGTTCACATACACAACGCCTTCCATTCCACCTGATCCTACCCCCCAGTACACATACACAACGCCTTCCATTCCACCTGATCCTACCCCCCCAGTTCACATACACAACGCCTTCCATTCCACCTGATCCTACCCCCCAGTACACATACACAACGCCTTCCATTCCACCTGATCCTACCCCCCAGTACACATACACAACGCCTTCCATTCCACCTGATCCTACCCCCCCAGTTCACATACACAACGCCTTCCATTCCACCTGATCCTACCCTCCAGTTCACATACACAACGCCTTCCATTCCACCTGATCCTACCCCCCAGTACACATACACAACGCCTTCCATTCCACCTGATCCTACCCCCCAGTTCACATGCACAACGCCTTCCATTCCACCTGATCCTACCCTCCAGAACACATACACAACGCCTTCCATTCCACCTGATCCTACCCTCCAGAACACATACACAACGCCTTCCATTCCACTTTATCCTACCCCCCAGTACACGTACACAACAATTGACTCTACTTGTCACTACTGTAAGTGACATTTCCCTTGATTGAGGGAGGAAATGAGATGACACTTCAGAATGGATGGTTTCAAACTTAGTTATATTCAACCGATAGCAACAAAGAGGAGGACAGTCGTCAGAGTTTCAATACCTCCCTTTTGTCACCCAGGTTCTCAGAAGTGACAGAAATTGTATTTTGGACTGACTAACTTTGACTTGTCAGATTCCTGCAACCTGTCATCATTTCAGATGCGTCTGCAGGGTCTCCGCCACTACCTTAAATCTCAGACTGAAGTCCTGTATAATTTTCCCATCTTCCCAGTTCCCTCTGTGCTAAATTGCATTGGGAGATGGATTTTTGGCATGTGAGGTTGTCAGGCCTGCGCCAGGGAAGACTTTATGCACTGGTACACCCGCTATGAAAGAAGTGAATTCTGGAGGGATGGAAGGAAATCAAAGTGGAGAGTCAAGTGCTGTCACTCTAGCAGGTCTTTGGGCATTTTTCTTTGTGTGATTGTATGTATTTAACAAAATGTACATATTTGGAGTTATCTTTTTGAGCTTCTTCACATGGAATTGCAATCTCATACATTAGCTTTGCAATGAGCATTAATATTTAATATGTATAATATTGATATAAAACAGTATCTTCATATTTATCAGAAGAAAAAAAACATTTGCAATGCATAAAATGAACAAACGTCGCTCTAGCTCTGTCACCTTTCACCACAGATTCGAAAGTGAATCGCAGATGGATGTGGTGGATTGAGACGCGTCCAATGGAAACAAACTGATGGATTTTGTGGGAGAATTTTTTATTATGCTAATTCGATGTGTCATGCTAATTAGATTTTCAGACAGTAGGCTCTCGATGGTGCTCCTGTAGAACACTGTAAGGGTCCTCGGAGACAGGCTGAATTTCTTCAGCATCCTGACGTTGAAGAGTCGCTGTCGTGCCTTTCTTCATAACGGTGTCCATGTGGTTAGACCATTTCAGCTTCTCTGAGATGTGTACGCCTAGGAATTTTAAGTTATTGACTTGTCTCCACGGCGGCCCCGTTGATGAGGATGGTGGGCGTGTCCAGCCTGGTTCCTCTAAAAGTCCACAATCAGCTCCTTTGTTTTAATAACATTGAGCACTTTGTGACATCGGCTGATGTAAAAAAGGCTTCATAAATTTGTTTGATTGATAGACTGATTGCTCTGCTACTCCACGGCACATTTTAGTCATTTAGCAGACACTTTTATCCAGAGCGACTGACAGTAGTGAATGCATACATTTCATACATTTCTTTTCTCTGTACTGGCCCCCTGTGGGAATTGAACCCACAAGCCTGGCGTTGCAAACACCATGCTCTATACCAACTGAGCCACACGGGACGCACCAAGTCTGGAACCAACAGGAACCTGAACAGCTTCTACCCGCAAGCCATAAGACTGCTAAACAAGACTGCTAAATAGCTAATCAAATGGCTACCTACATTTACCCTTTTTTGCACTAACTCTCTAGGCCCCACTCTAAAACATTACAGTGTATCCTGGATAGGTCCCACTCTAAGACATTACAGTGTATTCTGGATAGGTCCCACTCTAAGACATTACAGTGTATCCTGGATAGGTCCCACTCTAAGACATTACAGTGTATCCTGGATAGGTCCCACTCTAAGACATTACAGTGTATTCTGGATAGGTCCCACTCTAAGACATTACAGTGTATCCTGGATAGGTCCCACTCTAAGACATTACAGTGTATTCTGGATAGGTCCCACTCTAAGACATTACAGTGTATTCTGGATAGGTCCCACTCTAAGACATTACAGTGTATTCTGGATAGGTCCCACTCTAAGACATTACAGTGTATTCTGGATAGGTCCCACTCTAAGACATTACAGTGTATTCTGGATAGGTCCCACTCTAAGACATTACAGTGTATTCTGGATAGGTCCCACTCTAAGACATTACAGTGTATTCTGGATAGGTCCCACTCTAAGACATTACAGTGTATTCTGGATAGGTCCCACTCTAAGACATTACAGTGTATTCTGGATAGGTCCCACTCTAAGACATTACAGTGTATCCTGGATAGGTCCCACTCTAAGACATTACAGTGTATCCTGGATAGGTCCCACTCTAAGACATTACAGTGTATCCTGGATAGGTCCCACTCTAAGACATTACAGTGTATTCTGGATAGGTCCCACTCTAAGACATTACAGTGTATTCTGGATAGGTCCCACTCTAAGACATTACAGTGTATTCTGGATAGGTCCCACTCTAAGACATTACAGTGTATTCTGGATAGGTCCCACTCTAAGACATTACAGTGTATTCTGGATAGGTCCCACTCTAAGACATTACAGTGTATCCTGGATAGGTCCCACTCTAAGACATTACAGTGTATTCTGGATAGGTCCCACTCTAAGACATTACAGTGTATTCTGGATAGGTCCCACTCTAAGACATTACAGTGTATTCTGGATAGGTCCCACTCTAAGACATTACAGTGTATTCTGGATAGGTCCCACTCTAAGACATTACAGTGTATCCTGGATAGGTCCCACTCTAAGACATTACAGTGTATTCTGGATAGGTCCCACTCTAAGACATTACAGTGTATCCTGGATAGGTCCCACTCTAAGACATTACAGTGTATTCTGGATAGGTCCCACTCTAAGACATTACAGTGTATTCTGGATAGGTCCCACTCTAAGACATTACAGTGTATTCTGGATAGGTCCCACTCTAAGACATTACAGTGTATTCTGGATAGGTCCCACTCTAAGACATTACAGTGTATTCTGGATAGGTCCCACTCTAAGACATTACAGTGTATTCTGGATAGGTCCCACTCTAAGACATTACAGTGTATTCTGGATAGGTCCCACTCTAAGACATTACAGTGTATCCTGGATAGGTCCCACTCAGGATAGGTCCCAGGGCAATATAACTTATTCCATAGTCTGCTCCAAAACACAGCTGGCAGAGAAGAGGTATTCGGTGTGGACATCTAGTTTGACTCAGGAGGCGTGCACACCATCCAGCGCTTCCAAGTATATTTACAAGCATTTCGCTACACCCGCAACAACATCTGCTAAGTATGTGTATGTGACCAATACAATTTTATTTTATTTGATTTGATTTATAGTGCCAGGGGTGTTGTCAGTTGTAATCTACCCATTCACTAGAACTCCACTCTTCGATCTGCTATTCTTGGATCAAAAGAGAAGCCCACTGTGGTCTGCTCACCCAGTACTTTTAGTTCAAATGTGAATTCCAATAACTTGAATACCCCCTCGGTTTTCAAATCACGTACAGGGCTTGGGCTGTTTCACGATACTCTGAGAGTTTCCCATGTTGACATCGGCTGTGGCCTCAGGCCCTCTGGTGCTAACCTTGGGAAAGGTAATTCCAATTTCTACTACTTCCACTTTTACAAATAATGACAGACCAAATGGTGCAGTTCTATGCAATCTTATAGCCATACCAACTACTGTATGTAAATATCAGCCATCAGACAGGGCCTGAAACCGCCTATTGAACATAGCTTGTTTGAGTTGGAGATTCCATGTCACTTTAAAAATTGTAAGGGACTTGGTTTGATGCATCTGAACATGAGGAGCTTAATTCCTAAACTGGATTACGTCAAGATCTGGGCTATGCCAGATGAGATCTAATCTTAAATGGCATTCATACTGTCCAATTTGGTGTAATAAAGAATTCTTAGCATGTAGGAAACTATTTATATCAGATTCTAGGTCTAAGAAGTGTATTATTACTTTCAAAGACATACTCAATGTGAATGGACTTTCCATGAAATCCACCAGTGTTCATCGAGCCTACGGGGGCCCCTGGGGAACAGAATTAGCAGTACACCCATTGGTCAAACTTCTAACTGACAGACGCCCCTCAAAAGGAGTTGTTTCTGATATCTATTAGTTAATTAATTATAGCACCACAAAAAAACATGAACTATATCCACTGTATGGGAAAAAGGATTTTACACTTGCTGACAGACAAATAAATGTGAAAATATATGTGGATCATCTAGGAACCCCAAATCACCAATTCATGAATTTAAGAATTTGCCATAGAATCTATGTAACATCTAAAAAAAGACATGCCATGGGTGTTAGTCCATCGACATTATGTGTGTTCTGCACCACAGGGGACCTTGGTACTTTTCAGCATGTGCTGTGGAAATGCCCAGGGGTGGTTGAATTCTGGGGGAAAGTCAAGGATATAATCTCTGTACTTGTAGATACAATAATGCCATTACATCCAATAGTGACATTGCTTTGTGATGACTCTGATTTGCACTTGTCAGAAGGCCAACGGAGAGTTTGGTTGGCAGGAACCACAGCTGCTAAGAAAATTATTGGACAATGGTGGACTCCACTTTATCAGTTACCATTGCAACAATGGCTGCTCACATTTAATAAATCTTCTTTGGGATCGGTGTCCCGTCCATGGGATGGTTGAGCTAACGTAGGCTAATATGATCAGCATGAGGTTGTAAGCAACAAGAACATTTCGCAGTACATAGACATATCTGACATTGGCAGAAAGCTTAAATTCTTGTTAATCTAACTGCGCTGTCCGATTTACAATAGCTATTACAGTAAAATAATACCATGGTATTGTTTGAGGAGAGTGCACAATTTTGAACATGAAAAGTTTTTAATAAACCAATTAGGCACATTGGGCCCGTCTTTTGGGCAACATTCTGAACAGAAATACAATGGTTCATTGGATCAGTCTAACACTTTGCACATACACTGCTGCCAACTAGTGGCCAAATTCTAAATTCCACCTGGTTTCCTTTAAAATGGTACCAAGAATATGCATATCGTTGCTTCAGGGCCTGAGCTACAGGCAGTTAGATTTGGGTATGTCATTTTAGTTGAACATTGAAAAAAGGGGAGGATCCTTAAGAGGTTTTAAAGAAATTGTACTTATGGAGCTCTCCACGGCCAGGATCCACAGTGCCAAGGTGTCCACTCTGGTTGTCCTTATGCAGCGATCCACAGGGCCAAGGTGGCCACTCTGGACACATGGAAAGAAGATGCAGCGGACATTTCTGAACTGTTAATCAACGGGCCTTTACATCCATGAATGTGTATCACTAACTTGTATCACTAACTATTTCGAGGTCTATATGATGTATTTTTCAGTAGATTTACTATGTACAGTAATATTAACGTATTTGTTTCTATCTCATGATTTATTTGACATGCTATCAGGTTGCCGGTGGTGGGTGGGGGGGATTAAAAAATATATATCCATAAACGTATTGTATGAATCCTATGAATTGAAATAATAAAAAACTTGATGTAAATAAAAAGATCTGGGCTATGCAGACGAATCTGGACATTCTGGTATTGACTGAAACTTGGATCTCTGGGGACATTCTGGACTTAAATATTGAGGGTTATATAATGTGTTCAGAGTTGACAGACAGGGTAGAGGTGGTGGATTTGCCATTCTTATGAAAAATCTGTTCTCTGTCTCTTTACTGAAATGAATTTCATTTGACCACATGTTTTTGCTACGATCTTTAAACCTGTATCCAAAACTGTTATAAGGGTCTACCGTCCTGCCTTGTCTAACCTTTGTGCACTTGAGGAGTTAACAAGTTTGTTGTCTTCTTTTACTAAATCAGAAGTTATTATCCTGGGTGACCTAAACTATGATTTGGAAATGCAGGCTTCAGACAATCTAAAAGATGTGTAATGATCTAAACCTAACCCAGCAAGTGACTAAGCCTACACGTCCCAACCCTAAATATCCTTCAAAGTCAACTCTGATTTATCTTGTCTTAACAAATACACCAGAGAGATATGTATCTACTGGTGTCTTTGCCTAATACATTAGTGTCCATTGCACAGTTGTTTGTGTTAGAGATGTGAGAATGCAAACATCTAAGCCTTGTGACATCATAAAGGGAAACTTCAGTGAACAGGCATTTTTTACATGTTTATTTTAGTGACCTTTGTTGTTTTTCAGCTATCCTTGAACCTGATTTAGCTTTCAGCCTTTTGGCAGATGTCTTCAATAATATTATGGATGCTCCCTTCAAAAAATTGTAGAGTTAAAGGTATATCAAATGCCTGTGAAATCCCTGGAATTATTAGAAGTCATTCATTAAATATATGATGCTTGGGTCAAGGCCAGGAACACAGGCATAGGCCCAGACTGGCAAGCTTTTAAGCAACTGAAGAATTTGTGTAAGACAAATCAGAAAGGCTAAATCTGATTATTATGTAACCGCTCCTTCGGATTGTAATGGGAACACGGCGAAATTCTGGAAAACTGTCAAATCCCTGAAGGGTTCTCCTTCCTCTTCTCTGCCACAACAAATTAATTCAGACAATGGCCTCATTATGGGAAAAATTGCCTTAATTTAATCACCACATCTCTTTGAAATAACTTCTAAGCCTATTCACAATTATATTGTGTCACATCCTGATCTGTTTCACGTCCTGTGCTCGTCTCCACCCCCTCCAGGTGTGACTCATTTTCCCCATTATCCCCTGTGCATTTATACCTGTGTTTTCTGTTTGTCTGTTGGCAGTTTGTCTTGTCTCGTCAAGCCTACCAGCGTGTTTTTCCTGTACACCTGTTTCGCTCTAGCCCTTGTTTTTCCGGTTTTGACCACTCTGCCTGCCCTGAGCCGGCCTACTGTTCTGTACCTGTATGACACTGCCCTGGATTACTGACCTCTGCCTGCCCTTGACCTGTCGCCTACCTGACCCCTGTTTCGTAAAAAAATTAACTATTATTCGCACTGTCTGCAACTGGGTCTTTTCCTGAGGTCTGATATATTGGGCTGGATGCTGATAGGGGAAACTTGCTGAATGATCAGAGAAATAACAGTCGGTGCTTTTCTTTTAGTCTATTTACAGACAAATAAGTCCTGGATGCTTTCCTAGCAATAGACAACAAGAAATCCAAAGGGACCGACCAATTGGATCCCGGTCTGCTTAAAAGTGTGCAGTGCCCATCATTGTTGGCTCAATAACCTGCATTTTTATATTAAACATTGTTATCAGGAAATATTCCAAAAAGTTTGGAAATCAGCTCCTGTGCTGCCTCTCCATAAGGACGGGGATAGTAGAGATCTTAATCATTATAGCCCCATTACGAGGCTTCCTTGTCGAGCTAAAATGATTGAATCCCTGAGAAATGTACAACTTTACAAAAAAAAATGTCTGAAAAATATATTTTGAATGTAAACCATTCAGAGTTTAGGCCTTGACATACAGTTGAAGTCGATTTCTAAATGCCTGAATGTACCACGTTCATCTGTACAAACAATAGTACTCAAGTATAAACACCATGGGACCACGCAGAAAGGAAAATGAGGAAGGAAGGACAATTATGTGGATATATTGAAGCAACATCTCAAGACATCAGTCAGGAAGTTAAAACTTGGTCGCAAATGGGTCTTCCACATGGACAATGACCCCAAACATACTTCCAAAGTTGTAGCAAAATGGCTTAAGGACAACAAAGTCTAGGTATTGGAGTGGTCATCAAAAAGCCCTGACCTCAATCCTATAGAAAATGTGTGGGCAGAACTGAAAAACCGTGTGCGAGCAAGGAGGCCTACAAACCTGACTCAGTTACACCTGATCTCTCAGGAGGAATGGGCCAAAATTCACCCAACTTATTGTGGGAAGCTTGTGGAAGGCTACCCGACACATTTGACCCAAGTTAACAAATTTAAAGACAATGCTACCAAATACTAATTGAGTGTATGTCAACTTCTGACCCACTGGGAATGTGATGAAATAAATAAAAGCTGAAATAAATCATTCTCTTTACTATTATTCTGACATTTCACATAATTAAAATAAAAGTGGTGATCCTAACTGACCTAAGAATTTTTACTAGGATTAAATGTCAGGAATTGTGAAAAACTGAGTTTAAATGTATTTGGCTAAGGTGTATGTAAACTTCAACTTCACCTGTAGATGCAGATCATAATATAATGTATGCTATTGCCCAGACTGTTGATCTGGCAGTGTCAAAACTACTGTCAGATTTTATAGTTATGCAGGAATCCTTTTCTGATTTGAAAACTTGTGCTTAAAACAGGGATTTGGATTGATATGGATTTGATGTTTAAAAAGATTTGAAGTTAGCTTTTTCTACAGAAACAGATCGTGCCTTTCTCTAAGCAGTAGAAAGCAGATTATTCAGTCAACCTTTTTATCTGTTCATGATTATGGTGATATTATTTATCAAAGTGCAGCAGAAACTACTCTTAAACCTTTGGTTGCCATAGCACCCTTTGTTTTGTTACTGGTGACAGTTGGACTTTGCTGAAGACCTGTAGATTTCTACATTACTCCCTTTTTGTTTACAAGGCCCTACTTCCCTAAACTTCCGTCTTATATAACTTTGCTGTTGAAGTATAGACAAATGAGTTGACTAACCCGTTCACAGGATTGGTTAACTCTTGAGGTTCCTAGGGTCTCCACAGAGCTAGGTAAATCTGCTTTTAGTTTTAATGCACTGTATTCCTGGAACAAATTCCAAAATACATTTAATCATGATGTATTGATTGGAGACTTATTTGTGGACGAATGTAACAGTTTTTCTGGGTGATTTATGATGTTTTATTTGTGCTTCCCATGACTGTATTTTAGTATTTTAATATGTATATTTTTGGGTAAAACGGGTATATTTATGTTGTATATACAGGTCACATTTTCCAAAGTGGTATGGAAGGAAACAAAAGAAGAGATGTAGGTCTGTAGTCCTTGATGTCAGAGGAGGAGGGGAGCAACTCAGGCCATTTTGAAGTCAGAAGGGACGCAGCCAGTGGTCAGGGATGAGTTGATGAGGAATGGGAGAACGTCCCAGAGATGGACTGGAGAAGGGGATGGGGTCGAGCGGGCAAGTTGTCAGGCGGCCAGACCTCACTAGTCGCAGGATTTCATCTGGAAAGAGAGGGGAAAAAGAGGTCAAGGCGTACGGTAGTTTCTGTGTTACCAGTAGACTCAATAGTCTGAGTGATTGAGGAGCGGATGTCGTCAACCTTCTTTTCAAAGTGGTTGACAATGTCGTCTGCAGAAAGGGAGAAAAGAGGGCCGGGGGCAGAGGATTAAGGAGGAAGGAGGTGGTCTGGCTGAGAATTACACTGTTAGTCTACACTTGCTGTTTACGAAGCGAGTGACAAATACAATTTGATATGGCCCAGAGAGGTCCTCAGCTTCAGCTTCCTCTCTGTCAAGTGGATATGGTACAGAGAGGTCCTCAGCTTCAGCTTCCTCTCTGTCAAGTGGATATGGTCCAGATTGTTCCTCAGCTTCAGCCTCCTTTCTTTCAGGTGGATATGGTCTAGAGAGGGTCTCAGCCAGCCCAGGGAAAGTGCAAAGCTGAGCCATCAATCTCTGTACCTCTCTGCCTTCACATGCACATGATTACCTGCCTGCCTGCAACCTGCCTGCTGCATCCCTAAGTGGAATGTGTGACGGGATTGAAGAATCAGCAGCATTACCCGGGAGAAATGTACCCCCAGCCCACCCCCGTTGAGCAAACCAGTCCACCCCTGTTGAGCAACACAGCCAGCCCCCTTGAGCAACACAGCCAGCCCCCTTGAGCAACACAGCCCGCCCCCCTTGAGCAACCCAGCCCGCCCCCCTTGAGCAACCCAGCCTGCTCCCCTTGAGCAACCCAGCCTGCTCCCCTTGAGCAACCCAGCCCGCCCCCCTTGAGCAACCCAGCCCGCCCCCCTTGAGCAACCCAGCCCGCCCCCCTTTAGCAACACGGCCCGCCCCCCTTGAGCAAACCAGCCTCCCCTTGAGCAACCCGTTGAGCAACCCAGCCCGCCCTCGTTGAGCAACCCAGCCTGCCCCCCTTGAGCAACCCAGCCTGCCCCCCTTGAGCAACCCAGCCTGCCCCCCTTGAGCAACCCAGCCTGCTCCCCTTGAGCAACCCAGCCTGCTCCCCTTGAGCAACCCAGCCCGCCCCCCTTGAGCAACCCAGCCCGCCCCCCTTGAGCAACCCAGCCCGCCCCCCTTTAGCAACACGGCCCGCCCCCCTTGAGCAAACCAGCCTCCCCTTGAGCAACCCGTTGAGCAACCCAGCCCGCCCTCGTTGAGCAACCCAGCCTGCCCCCCTTGAGCAACCCAGCCTGCCCCCCTTGAGCAACCCAGCCTGCCCCCCTTGAGCAACCCAGCCCGCCCCCCTTGAGCAACCCAGCCCGCCCCCCTTGAGCAACCCAGCCCGCCCCCCTTGAGCAACCCAGCCCGCCCCCCTTGAGCAACCCAGCCTGCTCCCCTTGAGCAACCCAGCCCGCCCCGCTTGAGCAACACAGCCTGCCCCCCTTGAGCAACCCAGCCCAGCCCCCTTGAGCAACCCAGCCCAGCCCCCCTTGAGCAACCCAGTAACACAGGCCTGCCTCTTGATCTCTGTCGGTCCCATGCCAGGATCACAACTCAAAGCTTTGATGTTTTTTTTTCTAACATTGACTGATGTGTAACTTTAAAGTGTCACTTTTACTTACACTGATTGATCTAACCCATTTTTGTGGGGTTTTCCTGCAGGGCTTTTTAGGGGGGGCGAAAAACTTTTAGGGGGAAAAAACTTTGTATTTAAATGTATTTGGGTACATCTTCCCATTCCAAATCCACTAATATGGCAGCTTAATGACTTTAAATACTTTTTACATTTAGTATAACACTCTCACAAGTAGGAGTAGTAACATCAGTGATGCTAACATGAATGAGACATTGTAGGTCATTGAGGATTGTCTTGAATAGATCTCACACATGCTCAAATCTAAGGTCATTAACCCTTTAAAAATAATTTACTGAAGTGATATGAATAATACTTTTGCTAACAATTTTTTTTCCCCTAATTTAAATTGAGTAACACCAAGAGACACTTTGGATTTTAGACAATCCAAATGATCAATGAAATCCTCAAATGTATGACATAATAAAAGGGTGTGATTAGTTAATAATTGACTATACTGTAGATCCCTCCCCCGATAACAGTTTGCTACTGAAAGAAATGCTTGAGGTCCTTGTATATCGTTGTAATGAGTGATTTTCAAGGCACTAACACCAATTACATAAAACTGAGGGACATGCAGTATAGTAGGAACATTTACAGACTTCTTCTTTTTTCTTCATTGATCTGTACAATAAATTACATCGTTTTTCTCACTTTATAGCATTCAAAATAATGGATAGATATCTCTTAACATGTAAGTACAACTCTACGCTTCACCACTGGGACAAGCAACTAATTTGCTTACCCTAAATACTTTAAACAATGCATAAATGTATTTATGTTTATTGTACCTTTATGTAAGCAGGGAGTCACCACTGAGACCAGGGTCTCTTTTACAAGGGAGCCCTGCATATACAATTTCATAAGACATCATAAACACATATCAATATTTTAAATTGCCCGATCGACACCAAAACATCCTGTTGTAATTTGCTGTGTAGTTGGTTCCAGCAATGAGATTTCTTTAGTTCGGGTGGAGACCCGAGAAACATCAAGAGTCACACAACCTTGTGAACGGCTTTGATATCTCATGTTTTCGTATTTTAACAGCGAAGTTAGGGAAATCAGAAGCTTGTTTAGTAGTAGAGCTTTGTAAAAAAAACACAAAGGGAACAATGATATTCTGCCCTTGCAAAAGAGTCCCCTTTCTTAAGCTTAGCTGGTAGATAAACTCTTTCCAGCAACTGTATTACTGAATAATGATTTATTACCATCAGTTCACAGGTATGGTATTAGAAACTGAGTAACACTGACATAGAAGAAAGAAAAACAACCAGAAGTAAAAGTATGCTGAATACAAAGCTTATTTCTCACTAACAGCACAGCATGTATTTTTACATACGTTATAATATCATCATGAAATATGCTGCCGTATGCTAAATAAATATTATAAATTGCATAGAGCAGATATCTCTAACCATGCAGCTATCAAGACAATACGTAAATCTATCACTTAAACAATCATCCGTACAAAATATCATCAAGAATTGTATTGGTAATTATGTTATTATTGTTTTACTTACAGACAATTCTTCTACAAATTGATTACAAGAACAGGTGGAGATTCATAATATATGAGTGACTTTCACCATTTGTAATGCTAAGAATGATTCTTCTTTTACAGGATATAGAAACTTAAGCAAACAGACATTATCAGTGAATCTAGTGACCAAACATGGAATTTACCTTAAAATGATTTCAAACCAACTACATGGGCCAGAACACTCCCAGCCTAATCTGTAAGGATGCCAACTTTAAGACTAGAACTTAAAGTTACTTGTCAGTCTTTGGAGAGAGAAGTAGTACAATCTCTGAAACTGGGTGCAGAAAGGTCTTGCATGACCCTCTCTTGCTGTCTTGACTTCAACCTTTCTTACTTTCCCATCTCTGCCAGGAAATGTCTTCACGACGATGCCCATGGGCCGGTCCTTTCTTTTCACTTGACTGTCTCACAGCATCACAATGTCTCCCTCCTGAAGCTTGGGCTACTCTTTCTGCCACTTCCTACGGCTCTTCAGAGTAGGAAGATACTCTTTCTTCCAGCGGTGCCGGAAGGTGTTGGCAAGGCTTTGAACTTACCTCCAATGCCGGCTGAAGAGATCTTTCTCATTGAATTCACCTGCAGCAACCTTTTGGGAGAGGAGTGTCTCTGGTGTCGAGATGAGGGGGAAGTCTGTGGATCTGTGGAAACAGGAACCTCTGGATTAGCATTCGCAAAGGCTGTGACTTCTGCCATGAATGTAGTCAGGACTCCGTAAGCTTGGATGGACTCACCATCAGCAGCATGGAATCCATGATGCGCCTCGTGATGCCGATCATTCTGTTGCAGCTGCCTCCTATATGAGACCACTGCGGTGGGTTTGAAGACCCAAATACACCCTTTGTCACTCAGGTACTCTTGGACCTTCTTCTCTCTCTGAACGGCCTCCATCTTGAACTCTCTGCAGGCTCTGATGAAGTTTGTGCCACAGTCAGACTTGATTTGTTTAGCTGGTCCACTGATAGAAAAGAACCGCTGCAGAGCATTTATGAAGAATTCGTGAAGCATTGACTCAATGACTTCAATGTGGATGGCCTCATAGACGGTTAACAGCACAGCCCAACGGTTACTGCTTGCTAGTCCACCGCTGGTGCTACGTGCTGCAATCATCCAGTGGGTCGAACAGGCTGTTGATCGTCGACAAGACTCCAAGTCTATTGTATGGTTTCTCTGTTGAAGACTAGTTAAGAACAAGGGCCGTTAAAGCTCCCAATTCACCAATTTAATGACAAAATATACACATTTCACCTCACATGACCATTGCGGACATGACGAATGGTGAGTGCAAAAACTATTTGTGTTCCTCTAAAAATGTGATATCAATGAGATGGGCACATGTAGTAGTTCCAAAAAATAATATACAAAATGACCAAGTAGGAGATCTGGAAGGCAACACAATCAAATAACATAATCATGTAAGAAATGGTTCAGACCTCTAGGAGACATGGTACACAAAACAGTAAATCCAATACAATTCTCTTCTCAATAATAGATTATCAGTATATCCACACCTCCTAGGAGACTTAACATATTCAATGTTGGTTGCGGCAGCGTAGCCTAGTGGTTAGAGCGTTGGACCAGTAACCAGCAGGTAGCCTAGTGTTTAGAGAGTTGGACCAGTAACCAGCAGGTAGCCTAGTGGTTAGAGTGTTGGACTAGTAACTAAAAGTTTGCAAGATCAAATCCCTGAGCTGATTGAATCTGTTGTTCTGCCCCTGAACAAGGCAGTTAACTCACTGTTCCTAGGCTGTCATTGAAATTCAGAATTTGTTCTTAACTGACTTGCCTAGTTAAATAAAGGTAAAAAAAGAAAAACATTGCCTTGCAAAAGTATTCATACCCCTTGGAGTTTTTCCTACTTTGTTGAATTACAACCTATAATTTAAATTGATTTTTATTTGGATTGTATGTAATGGACATACACAAAATAGTCCAAATTGGTGAAGTGAAATGAAAAAAAAATACTTGTTACAAAAATTTAAAAAAAAAAAAAAAAAACTGAAAAGTGGTGAGTGCATGTGTAAATCACACCTTTGCTATGAGGCCCCTAAATAGGATCTGGTGCAACCAATTACCTTCAGAAGTCACATAATTATTTAAATAAAGTCCACCTGTGTGCAATCTAAGTGTCACATGATCTGTCACATGATCTCAGTATATATACACCTGTTCTGAAAGGCCTCAGAGTCTGCAACACCACTAAGCAAGGGGCACCACCAAGCAAGCGGCACCATGAAGACCAAGGAGCGCTCCAAACAGATTAGGGACAAAGTTGTGGAGAAGTACAGATCCGGGTTGGGTTATATAAAAACATCAGTAACTTTGAACATCCCACGGAGCACCATTAAATCCATTATAAAAATTGGAAAGAATATGGCATCACAACAAACCTGCCAAGAGAGGGCCACCCACCAAAACTCACAGACCAGGCAAGGAGGGCATTAATCAGAGAGGCAACAAAGAGACCAAAGATAACCCTGAAGGAGCTGCAAAGCTCCACAAAGGAGATTGGAGTATCTGTCCATAGGACCACTTTAAGCCGTACACTCCACAGAGCTGGGCTTTACAGAAAAAAGCCATTGCTTAAATTGTTCACCAAAAGGCATGTGGGAGACTCCCCAAACATATGGATGAAGGTACTCTGGTCAGATGAGACAAAATGTAGCTTTTTGGCCATCAAGGAAAACGCTATGTCTGGTGCAAACCCAACACCTCTCATCAGTTATGCACGCTCAAGTTTTCAAGTTTTTTTTCTTATTTCTTGCTTGTTTCACAATATAAAATATTTTGCATCTTCAAAGAGGTTGGCATGTTGTGTAAATCAAATGATACTAGCCCCCCCAAAAATCAATTTTAATTCCAGGTTGCAAGGCAACAAAATAGGAAAAATGCCAAGGGGGATGAATACTTTTGCAAGCCACTGTTTCTAAAAGAGCTAATGCTGTGAAGAGCCTCCGTGAAATGCACAGCCACAGCTTTCATTGGTCAAGGGTCCTGATATTACTCCTGTGTTCTGCTATCCTTGTTTTCAGAGCTCGTTTTGTTTTTCCTACATAGCATAGACCACAAATGCACTTGATCAGGTATGTCACATTTTTTTTGTGGAACATTTAATGATACCAGTAATAGGGTGATTGAACATTGTACATTTCTTTGTAAAGTTACACTTCTCGCATGCTCAGTGGATTCTGGCCCTTCAACGGCAGTAGAGAATGCTTACTTCCAAGCCCAGTAGTTCTCTGGCTTGTCGTTGAACTTGGTGAGTCCAGTTGTGAGGAGGTTGCGGAGTGCTAGGAGCTTCACCAGCTCTGCAACATTGTCACAATCAAAATGGGTCACATCTATGCTAGGTGACTGGCCATCATTACGAGTGGGAGCGCGGGAGACAGGATGTAGTAGTGATCGTGAGCTCTGGACCAGCTTGTTGTGGGAGGGAGACAGGATGTAGTAGTGATCGTGAGCTCTGGACCAGCTTGTTGTGGGAGGGAGACAGGATGTAGTAGTGATCGTGAGCTCTGGACCAGCTTGTTGTGGGAGGGAGACAGGATGTAGTAGTGGTCGTGAGCTCTGGACCAGCTTGTTGTGGGTAGGGAGACAGGATGTAGTAGTGATCGTGAGCTCTGGACCAGCTTGTTGTGGGAGGGAGACAGGATGTAGTAGTGGTCGTGAGCTATGGACCAGCTTGTTGTGGGTAGGGAGACAGGATGTAGTAGTGATCGTGAGCTCTGGACCAGCTTGTTGTGGGAGGGAGACAGGATGTAGTAGTGATCGTGAGCTCTGGACCAGCTTGTTGTGGGAGGGAGACAGGATGTAGTAGTGGTCGTGAGCTATGGACCAGCTTGTTGTGGGTAGGGAGACAGGATGTAGTAGTGATCGTGAGCTCTGGACCAGCTTGTTGTGGGAGGGAGACAGGATGTAGTAGTGATCGTGAGCTCTGGACCAGCTTGTTGTGGGAGGGAGACAGGATGTAGTAGTGGTCGTGAGCTATGGACCAGCTTGTTGTGGGTAGGGAGACAGGATGTAGTAGTGATCGTGAGCTCTGGACCAGCTTGTTGTGGGAGGGAGACAGGATGTAGTAGTGGTCGTGAGCTCTGGACCAGCTTGTTGTGGGTAGGGAGACAGGATGTAGTAGTGATCGTGAGCTCTGGACCAGCTTGTTGTGGGAGGGAGACAGGATTTAGTAGTGGTCGTGAGCTATGGACCAGCTTGTTGTGGGTAGGGAGACAGGATGTAGTAGTGATCGTGAGCTCTGGACCAGCTTGTTGTGGGAGGGAGACAGGATGTAGTAGTGATCGTGAGCTCTGGACCAGCTTGTTGTGGGAGGGAGACAGGATGTAGTAGTGGTCGTGAGCTATGGACCAGCTTGTTGTGGGTAGGGAGACAGGATGTAGTAGTGATCGTGAGCTCTGGACCAGCTTGTTGTGGGAGGGAGACAGGATGTAGTAGTGGTCGTGAGCTCTGGACCAGCTTGTTGTGGGTAGGGAGACAGGATGTAGTAGTGATCGTGAGCTCTGGACCAGCTTGTTGTGGGAGGGAGACAGGATTTAGTAGTGGTCGTGAGCTATGGACCAGCTTGTTGTGGGTAGGGAGACAGGATGTAGTAGTGATCGTGAGCTCTGGACCAGCTTGTTGTGGGAGGGAGACAGGATGTAGTAGTGATCGTGAGCTCTGGACCAGCTTGTTGTGGGAGGGAGACAGGATGTAGTAGTGGTCGTGAGCTATGGACCATCTTGTTTTGGTTAGGGAGACAGGATGTAGTAGTGATCGTGAGCTCTGGACCAGCTTGTTGTGGGAGGGAGACAGGATGTAGTAGTGATCGTGAGCTCTGGACCAGCTTGTTGCGGGTAGCGATAGAGGTTGTGTGACTGGAAGTGATCAACTGGAGGAGGCCATTCAACCTGGCTGTGAGACCTCCTTGTATGCCGATGGCTGATGGTATTTCACAAAGGCTTGCTGGTCTTCTACATCACGAGGTTGGTGGCACCTTATTTGGTGAGGACGGGCTTGTGGTAATGGCTGGAGTGGAATGGTATCAAATACATCAAACAAATGGTTTCCATTTGGTTGATGACCTTCAATTTGCGCCGTCCAAGCCATTATTATGGGCACAGTGGCACAGTGGTCTAAGACACTGCATCTCAGTGCAAGAGGCATCACTGCAGTACCTGGTTTGAATCTAGGCTGCATCACATCTGGCTGTGATTGGGAGTCCAATAGGGCAGCGCACAATTGGCCCAGTGTCATCTGGGTTTGGCTGGGGTAGGCTGTCATTGTGAATAAGAATTTGTTCTTAACTGACTTGTCTACTTAAATAAAAAATGATGAGCCGTCCTCCACTCAGCAGCCTCCTGTGTTTTACAAACTTCGCAGTCCTCTCGAGAGAACGGTGTTAAATTGATTACATTGTTTTTTTCCCCTCATCGATCTACATACAATGCCCCATTATGACAAAGCAAAAACAGCTTAATTAAAATTTGGTCTGAATAACAGATTCACTACATGGAACAACAGATAGACTCCAAAAAAAATCTAAAGGAAGTTTGTTCTGAAGTGTCTGTCCTGCACCTTCTTTTTAGTAAACAGTCTCCATATATACTAACTTTAATTATTCTACTGGTACCAGGGGACATTCAGATGAGTCTTGCATCCAATAAAAAAAACCGATATCCGTAGCTAAAACTGGCCTATTTTTATGGGGATGTTTTGTTATGCTAATTAGACATTGAGTCTAGGGGATTTAACAAACCATTTGTAATTTTAAAGTGTTTTATCATGGTTGCAAAGGCAAAGGACACAAATGCCACCACAATTCAAGAAAGACCCTTGTAAAATTAAAAGATGGGCACTCAAAGTTCTGATGATCTTGCCACATCCATAATATCACAAACAACATATTTCAACCATAAACAATATATTCCAACCACAAACAACATATTCTAACTGTTCCTAAAAGTGTGTACCAAGGTACAAGAAAATAAACCTTGGCAGTGCAGCGTGGTATTGGCAGGATTATGTGTTAAAAAGCTCACCAAGAGCTCACAGATCTTATTGCAGTACTTACAGAATATCTCTTCTTGCCCAGATTTTCAATAGAACAAGATCATTTACGATTCCAGAAGACTTATAGAGAATTTGGTGGCATTAGACTTCTGATAGCTTTTTTTCATAAAACAAAAAAACAAACAAAAGGGGAAGGATATCAGAAAAAAAGAAAATGGCCTCTAGTCAAATATCTACTTTACACATACAGAGCCTCCAGTAAAATGTCTACTTTACACAGACAGAGCCTCTAGTCAAATATCTACTTTACACAGACAGAGCCTCCAGTAAAATGTCTACTTTACACAGACAGAGCCTCTAGTCAAATATCTACTTTACACAGTCAGAGCCTCCAGTAAAATGTCTACTTTACACAGACAGAGCCTCCAGTAAAATGTCTACTTTACACAGACAGAGCCTCCAGTAAAATGTCTACTTTACACATACAGAGCCTCCAGTAAAATGTCTACTTTACACAGACAGAGCCTCCAGTAAAATGTCTACTTTACACAGACAGAGCCTCCAGTAAAATGTCTACTTTACACAGACAGAGCCTCCAGTAAAATGTCTACTTTACACAGACAGAGCCTCCAGTAAAATGTCTACTTTACACATACAGAGCCTCCAGTAAAATGTCTACTTTACACAGACAGAGCCTCCAGTAAAATGTCTACTTTACACAGACAGAGCCTCCAGTAAAATGTCTACTTTACACAGACAGAGCCTCCAGTAAAATGTCTACTTTACACAGACAGAGCCTCCAGTAAAATGTCTACTTTACACAGACAGAGCCTCCAGTAAAATTTCTACTTTACACATACAGAGCCTCCAGTAAAATGTCTACTTTACACAGACAGAGCCTCCAGTAAAATGTCTACTTTACACAGACAGAGCCTCCAGTAAAATGTCTACTTTACACAGACAGAGCCTCCAGTAAAATGTCTACTTTACACAGACAGAGCCTCCAGTAAAATGTCTACTTTACACAGACAGAGCCTCCAGTAAAATGTCTTCTTTACACAGACAGAGCCTCCAGTAAAATGTCTACTTTACACAGACAGAGCCTCCAGTAAAATGTCTACTTTACACAGACAGAGCCTCCAGTAAAATGTATTCTTTACACAAACTGAGCCCTCTAGGTTGCTACGGGCAACATTCACGGTAAATGACAGGTCATGGTAGTTTTTTAGTCCCTCCTGCCTGGCTACTCACCACCTCATATCAGTTTATGTACGCTATGTCTCCTACAAGAGACAGGCAGTAGGCCAGGCTGGGCTGTCTAAATTGTCACAGCCCCTGTTCATTACCTCTCCCCTTTCTGCTCTGTTTTCTGTCATTTCACCTTGAGTGTTGATCAATCTGAGCTCCGGTCTCTGGTATTAAATGCTAGAAGGGACTGGTTTACCTCAACACCTCAATCAAAATGAGTTGAAAGTTTTCGCCCCATTCAAATGAAATAGAGAAACACAGAAACCATCTGATGTGGCAGTGTGACTGAAATGTTGGATGCATCCCAAATGCCACCCTATTCCTTATATAGTTCACTACGTTTGACCAGGTCCTATAGGGTAGTGCATTATGTAAGTGCACTACGTGGGTAGGATGCCATTTTGAGTGTTTGGGACGATAAGGTTATATCTACATTGTTGTTGTGAGTTATTGACGTAGCCTTGTTCTGTTCAATGTTCTCTACCTATGTAGTACTCTAAATACCTTCATTCATGTTGTTAACTTCAAAAGAATACTATAAAATAATTGCTGACAACATTCAAACCAATGAGGTATCGGAGCTTTAATGCCAGTCTCAGAATCATCTTTTTGCAGATAGACCCGTATAATTTTTGAGCTCTCGATTTGGAACAGAGCCTTTGTGTTCCAAAGGGTTCAGCAATCCATGTCCCCCTGAAGAATCCCCCCTTGAGGACTAGTTCTACTGGTTATCCAACAAAGCTTTGAACAGATTCCATTCAAGCCCATTATAGAATAAATCATCAAATGTAAAATGTCAATACATTTCTAACAAATATAACCCAGAGACTGTCACACACTGATCTGTTTCACCTGTCTTTGTGATTGTCTCCACCCCCCTCCAGGTGTTGCCCATCTTCCCTATTATCCCCTGTGTATTTATACCTGTGTTCTCTGTTTGTCTGTTGCCAGTTCGTTTTGTTTCGTCAAACCTACCAGCGGTTTTCCCCCTGTCCCTGTCACTCGATTGTTCCTGTTTTCTAGTCTTCCCGATTTTTACATTTTCTGCCTGCCCTGAGCCTGCCTGCAGTCCTGTACCTTTGCCCCACCTATCTGGACTATTGACCCCTGCCTGCCCTTGATCTGTGTTTGCCTGCCCCTGTCGGATTAATAACTGTTGTTAATTCGACGTTGTCTGCATCTGGGCCTTTCCTTGAAAGGTGATACTACCTAGAACAAAAATAAACAAAGAACATCCTGTCATAAGAGAGCTGCTAGAACAGCCAAATGGAACTATTTACTGAGTACGGTAGATGTGATTTCCACCGCAATTCTGATACATTCAAATCCCACATTCATGAAGATACACATTTTCTACACCTACGGTATACCAATATTATATGTAGGCTAAACGAGAGAGGAATAGCTTAGATAGATGTTACACTACAGTGTATTATATGTACCCTAAACCAGAGAGCAATAGCTTAGATAGATGTGTAGTGCCGATCAGGCATAAGCCCCTACTCTCCCCAGCTGTGGTAAAAAACCCCTGAGGTATTGCTCCACAAGCCACCCTGTAAAACCCAACCACATCACATCTGGGTCCCAGCAGGTGCTGTGAAGTCCCAGCATACATCAGCATTCAGTTCAACAGTAAACCTTTGTACTGGTGTCCCCTGGCAGTGTCCATGCATTCACTCTGATTTGATCATAAGCATCAGAAATCTGGACCAAGTATCAGGGATGACATGATGTGCAGAGTATAAGCTATGAGTGACCACCACAGGGAGAAGGGAATACTCAATTATAGTAAAGTACACAAGTATTGGGCATTTGAATTCGCCATGTTAAAGGGGTTCACTTTGGACCAAAGCCTTTTTCGTCTTGCCACTTCAATGTCTCCTAACCTGAGTTGTTGTGTTGTATAAGTCTGTGTCTAAAAGTAACGCTGTTGTATCTGGTTATTGTGGCCCTTGAGGACAGCGCATATTGTGTGCTTTGTTTACATTTTTATTTAGCATATATACTGAACAAAAATATAAACACAACATGTCAAGTGTTGGTGCCATGATTCATGAGCTGAATTAAAAGATCTCAGAAATGTTCTATAAGCACGAAAAAATGTGTTTCTTTCAAATGTTGTGAACAAACTTGTTAACATCCCTGTTACTGAGCATTTCTCCTTCACCAAGATAATCCATCCACCTGACAGGTGTGGCATATCAAGAAGTTGATTAAACAGCATGATCATTACACAGGTGCAACTTGTGCTGGGGGACAATAAAAGACCACTCTAAAACGTGCAGTTTTGTCACACAACACAATGCCACAGATGTCTCAAGTTTTGAGGGAGTGTGCAATTGGCATGCTGACTGGAGGAATGTCCACCAGAGTTGTTGCCGGAGAATTTAATGTTAATTTCTCCACTGTAGTTTTAGAGAATTTGGCAGTACATCCAACCGGCCTCACAACCGCAGACCATGTGTAACCACGCCAGCCCAGGACCTCCACATCCGGCTTCTTCCCCTGCGAGATCATCTGAGACCAGCTGATGAAACTGAGGAGTATTTCTGTCAGTAATAAAGCACTTTTGTGGGAAAAAGCTCAGTCTGGTTGGCTGGGCATGCCCTCCAGGGCCCATCCATGGCAGCACCAATTCCCAGTCATGTGAAATCCATAGATTAGGGCCTAATTTATTTATTTCAATTGACTGATTTCCTCATATGAACTGTAACTCAGTAAAATCGTTGAAATTGTTGCGTGTTGTGTTTATATTTTTGTTCAGTGGAAGGACACGGCAAGGAGAGCCAAACGTCACAATCTCATTATTATTCTGCACGGTGGCTCAATGGCCATATTATCCCTGATAAGCACAGCTAGGAATAATTGGCAAAGATAATGATTGATAAAATAAAAGTTATCTTTGATACCTGTCTGTCTGCAGGCTTTTAATTGTAATAGTTTTTCCTCAAAATATCATTGACTTTCATATCACCTATCACTTATCAGCAGGCATATTAGAGTCATGTTTGACAGTGTCCATCAGGAGAAAGGAATATGGCTTTGGGAACTAGGTCAATGTAACCTAATTAATTGGTGGTAAATAAAACAATGACTGTTTCTATGAAATGTTGCAGTGTAAGGCTCTTTATCTAAACAAATGCTGAAAAGTCAAAGATGAAAAATGATTGTGGTTTCCACAGGCTGTTGATTTACATATATGCATGACTAGATAAAACATGTCTCATGCATGTCTATTCGCCGCCATTTCCACACCTGCCCCAGAATCTATTCTTAGGCCTTGTTTATATTTCAGGAGAAGATGATTGCAGGATAATACTAGGTGGGACCATCACAGTCTGAGCAGAACCCTGAAGCTTCTCTTCTGATTTGAATCATCTTTATCGTACTGTAGTCTGAATCTCTGGAGGATCGGATAGGAATCCTACTCCTTTGGAAGGTATTGTGTGTGGAGATATAGCCTGCAGGTTTAGGAAAGTGTGGTTATCCAACTGGGTCAAAATATAAGGTGGCTGTCCTCTTTGAAGGGAGCACATTATATCTGCAAAAACTGTGTTTTACATGCGAGCAAGCCAAGCTTGAAAATAGCTAAGCGGAATTCGATTAGGCTGTTCTCCTCCAACCCCAGGGTCTGAGAGAAATACTGGGTGTGTTTGTGCATTTGAATCCTTCCCTTCAACTTGTCAGTACTTTGATTCCTGGACAGATTCCCTTGCTGCATTTTTGCTTCAGTGCTCATCACACTCTGTTGTCTCTCACTTCTAGTATCTGTCTCCTATCTTAAAGAACAGGAGCTGCCAGGCAACACACAGCTCCTATCTTAAAGAACAGGAGCTGCCAGGCAACACACAGCTCCTATCTTAAAGAACAGGAGCTGCCAGGCAACACACAGCTCCTATCTTAAAGAACAGGAGCTGCCAGGCAACACACAGCTCCTATCTTATAGAACAGGAGCTGCCAGGCAACACACAGCTCCTATCTTAAAGAACAGGAGCTGCCAGGCAACACACAGCTCCTATCTTATAGAACAGGAGCTGCCAGGCAACACACAGCTCATATCTTATAGAACAGGACCTGCCAGGTAACACACAGCTCCTATCTTATCTAACAGGAGCTGCCAGGCAACACACAGCTCCTATCTTATAGAACAGGAGCTGCCAGGCAACACACAGCTCCTATCTTATAGAACAGGAGCTGCCAGGCAACACACAGCTCCTATCTTAAAGAACAGGAGCTGCCAGGCAACACACAGCTCCTATCTTAAAGAACAGGAGCTGCCAGGCAACACACAGCTCCTATCTTATAGAACAGGAGCTGCCAGGCAACACACAGCTCCTATCTTATAGAACAGGAGCTGCCAGGCAACACACAGCTCCTATCTTAAAGAACAGGAGCTGCCAGGCAACACACAGCTCCTATCTTATAGAACAGGAGCTGCCAGGCAACACACAGCTCCTATCTTATAGAACAGGAGCTGCCAGGCAACACACAGCTCCTATCTTAAAGAACAGGAGCTGCCAGGCAACACACAGCTCCTATCTTAAAGAACAGGAGCTGCCAGGCAACACACAGCTCATATCTTATAGAACAGGACCTGCCAGGCAACACACAGCTCCTATCTTATATAACAGGTGCTGCCAGGCAACACACAGCTCCTATCTTATATAACAGGACCTGCCAGGTAACACACAGCTCCTATATTATATAACAGAAGCTGCCAGGTAACACACAGCTCATCGCCTGGTTTCCATATATAAACATACTGTCCTATATAGAGTTGCTGCTTAAATGCCCTCATTGAGATACTGATACAATTGTATGGAATCTATGGATCAATGTGGGTACAAAGTACTATAGGACAAAAACTAAATGTTGCATAATATCACACATTCCTCCAACTAGGAAAATACATTTTATTACCATAGCAGCGGGTCTAATATATTCTGGGATGTTAATGATTGTTAAAATTGGTCTTCTTTTAAGCACATCACACTGACTGGCAAAAGAGAGAGACAGCGCTATCTAGCAAAATGTCCAAACTCAATCTTACTGTCGGTCTCAAGTTCATTATTGGGAAATTTTTCATGTCTTAAGAGTTTCCCTGTCTCTTTAGGATCTCTCTCATTGGAGCACATCACTCGGTGTTGCAAAAGAGAAGCATATTACCCAGCACTGCACACGAGACAGGACAATCTTCAGAAGCTTCAGTGGGGGCCGTGAATAGCTACAGAGTGAGAGAAGGGTCAGCATAGCAACAGTTAGGGGGGGGGCCTCATGGACTTGTATGAAATTGGATCTGCCATTTCTGAAAAATGTGCTGTTGAGTTGATAGTCTTCAGTCTGGCTTTTGTAGGGAGGGATGTTCGGACAATTGATGAAGATAAATGCCAGGTGTTTCCTATAGAGGAAGAGAAACAAGCAGATCACGAGAGGACTGTCTTCTGACAACTGAGCAGATTTCTTCGTTTTCCTGTTTCAAACCCTCAATACTACTATAATCTGTCAATTATAATGTTAATAGCACTTTCTTAGTGCAGGAGTATATTTACAGAACTTTGTGTATAGCTGTGAACTTAACGTGTGGATTACGTGCCATATAACAGATGTTCTATATCATTGAAAAACAGTAGCACCAGGTGTAATCTAAATAGTTCTTGACATACTCCCCAACAAACAACAACAGAATCATTTAGAAACTAAAAGGACACCATTATTTGTATTTATTTGTTTTTATTTAACCTTTATTTAACACTAGGCACGTCCGCTAAGGACAAATTCTTATTTATAATAATGGCCTACCCCAGCCTACCCCGGCTAAACCCGGCCTACCCCGGCCAAACCCGGATGACTCTAGGACAATTGTGCGCAGCCCTATGGGACTCCCAATGCTGGCCGGATGTGATGCAGCCTGGGATTACGATATTCTACTTGTGACCAGCAGAAACTCTTCTTAGGGATCGGCGTCCCGCTAACGGAACAACTTCCGGTGAAACTGGAGGGCGCGCAATTCAAATAAATAATCATAAAAATGATGGATATTAAACATTTAGGTAAATATAAGTGTCTTATATCGGTTGAAAGCTTAAAATCTTGTTCATCTAAGTGCACTGTCCGATTTACAGTAGCTATTACAGCGAAAGCATGCCCTGCGAGTGTTTGAGGACGGCGCCTCACATCAAAATATTTTTCCACCGGCACAGGTTTTACAAATTTACGTCATTCAGGCGGATATTTAGAAAAAGGGGCCTAGCCGAAACTAAAATACACCATTACAGTATGATATGCTACTTGTGACCAGCAGAAACTTAAGAAACTAAAAGGACATCATTATGATATGCTACTTGTGACCAGCAGAAACATAATAAACTAAAATGACACCATTATGATAGGCTACTTGTGGTCAGCAGCAGCGGCAACAGTGATAGCCTACATGTGGCTGAAGCAGCAGCAGTGATAGCTTACATGTGGCCAGCATCAGCAGTGATAGCTTACGTGTGGCCAGCATCAGCAGCGGCAGCAGTGATAGCCTACTTGTGGCCAGAAGCAGCAGCAGTGATAGCTTACGTGTGGCCAGCATCAGCAGCGGCAGTGATAGCTTACTTGTGGCCAGAAGCAGCAGCAGTGATTGCCTACTTGTGGCCAGCAGCACAAGTATGTGGCATTAGAATATAGAATGTCACTGTGAGTGTTCCACAGGCTCTGCTCCAGTCCAGCCAACTGAAGAGTGTTTTGGGGTGTTTTTGGTGGCATGCAGCCTTATTGGCATTTTCTATGCAGATTTCAATGAGCTTAAACTATTAGAATCACCGAGGGCTCCATCTAGTCCCCGGCAGCCTGCATGCTAACCGGTGATGCGTCCCAAATGACACCCTATTCCCTATATAGCGCTCTACTTTTTACCAGGGGATATGGGGCTGTGGTCAAAAGTACTGTTCTATATAGGAAATAGGCTATCATTTGGAACGCAGCTAGAGAGTACTCCCTGGAGCCTCTGTTTACCAAACCAAGTCGGATTTGCTGCTCTCGTAGACACACAGACCCGACAGACAGACAGACCGGGTAAGGCTCACCTCCCCCCCAGAGGATTGCATTTTGTCTCACATCCTAAGTCTACTTCAGCCAGAATCTATTCAAAAGTTACCAGACTAAGGATTTTTTATGTAAATCTCTTTAGAGGGAAAAACAGCGACCATGGTTACGAGCCCAATCCTCCATTCTGAAAAACACACTTCAAACAGAAAGCATTTCAATCTCAAACAACAAAATAGAGGAGCAGTTCATTTTTTTTCTTCATTATTGCCTTTACAACTAGAGGGTGTTATTTAAGAAGGCTGTTAATAAACAGAAGAAAGAATAAAGCTTTTTTGTTTGTTTATTTTCTTTCTAACCAAGTTTCCTCAGCCTGTGAGAAAGTGGAGCGAATGCGTATTTAAAGTTATTTTTTTTATTTTTTTTCAATCGAATGTTTGAAGAGTTAGACAATCAGACAGTGTCTCTTGTATCATTATACTATTTTTAATCATAGCTTTTTTTTGGGGCACTTTGATATTCAAAACAAAATATATCTCAGCGGGTGGCTGTGAAATAAATTGCTATCTTTCTAAGAACTGGGCATCTTGATGATCAAGAGGACCAACTGTTTAAGGCAACACAAGAAGGGAATGTGGCTCACTTGTTTGTCCAATGCTGCAGGCGAGAGGCCTTCCAATAATGACTATGTTTGTAACAATAAACCACATCAGATGAAGCTGTGTAACGCTCCATCATTTGAAAGTAATGTGTGTACCAAGTATGTATGTAGAAGGACAGTTATTTTCTAAGAGTTTGAAACAATACCCTAAGAAATTCTATTTTATATAACTTTTTAAGTTACATCACCGTTCAGGCTATATTATCCACTCTTAAGGTCAAATCTTAACTTGAAGTAGTCTGTTTTAAATGGAAATATCACACAACAGTAATTTGTGATTATGCATTCAGTTACACACACGTATCTCAAGTTAGGGTTCTCCCCCTATAACACATAACACATCAGTGAGTGGAATAGTCAATAAACAGCTCTTATATGAGTAGCTTACTATACTGTTTGAGAAGCTTGAAAAACAGGGTAAACTGAATAACAACAAGAACTCAGTGGTAATTCACCCAAGAAGGTTTTTTGGTTAGAAAGTTCTGCAGGAGGTAACCCAAGTCATGACAAGAGTTGACCATGTAGCCTAAAGTAAACAGTTGAAATGAAATTGATCAAATTTCACACTTAATTCACTTTAATTGAATGTGTTCTACGGGGTGGATACATAAAGTAACTTACATGTAAATCTGGTACCTGCTGGTAACATTGGTTGCTAATGTTGGCAGAATTTTATTTTGAAAAGATTGTGGTGTCACCTATACTATGCACAGCAAACTTTTGCTGGAATATTTTTCACATTGAAATTATCAAGATTGCCAGACTGCATTTGTTGGTTCTCCTGCTTTTTTTACCCAAATTACAGGCACCCTTATATAAAATGGTTATGCTTATAACTGTGTGGAATATTATGGTAATTTGTGTGGTGCATTCTACATGTAGTGTAGGTATTTCCTGTTTGTAGGCAAAACATGGTTACTGTAGGTACTTCGTGTTTGTAGGCACAACATGGTTACTTGAAGTACTTCCTGTTTTTTTTGGCACAACATGGTTACGGTAGGTACTTCCTGTCTGTAGGCACGGCATGGCTACTGTAGGTACTTCCTGTTTGTAAGCACAACATGGTTTCTATATGCATTCATCTTTGCGGTATGTCTTGCCGGGGAACTTCCTGTCTGTATTTAATTTCAAAACTGCTGCATTGTGCTAAACTGCGAACTATCCCTTTGTTTTTGTAGCCTATGTTATGAGTTCTGGTGCTTTGTGCACTTTGAAAGGCCAACCCTGTAAAAAGAAACCTGTAAAAAACAGTTTATTCTTCTTGTCTGTGTACCAAATGACCCCCCCCCATTCCAAATATAGTACACTCATTTTGACCAGGGCCCATTGGGATCTGGTAAAACGTGTGTACCATGTAGAGAATAGGGTGCCATTTGGGTCGCTGTCCTTCTGTACCTTAGGTTGAGTCTGTCACAGACAGGGAGGTGAATCACAGCCCATCACTCTCAGCTGTAGAATTCAAGGCCTCCAGACATGAAATCAATACAAATCATTTTGCCACTGATGGACGGATACTGGGAAAGGCAAATTCCCTCACCAAAGACTGCACTTGATTGAACCCCACTTACATGGTTAATGTGACTGCCAGACAGATCTGGAGTACTGTGAGTTACTATCTCCTACTGTATTGAGAGGAGCTGTTATTGATGAGTACAGTGAGTTACTATCTCCTACTGTATTAAGATGAGCTGTTATTGATGAGTACAGTGAGTTACTATCTCCCACTGTATTGAGATGAGCTGTTATTGATGAGTACAGTGAATTACTATCTCCCACTGTATTGAGATGAGCTGTTACTGATGAGTACAGTGAGTTACTATCTCCTACTGTATTAAGATGAGCTGTTATTGATGAGTACAGTGAGTTACTATCTCCCACTGTATTGAGATGAGCTGTTACTGATGAGTACAGTGAGTTACTATCTCCTACTGTATTAAGATTTATTTTAAAAAAAATGTATCTTTATTTAACTAGGCAAGTCAGTTATTAATTAAGAACAAATTCTTATTTTCAATGACGGCCTAGGAACAGTGGCTTAACTGCCTTGTTCAGGGGCAGAACGACAGATTTTGACATCTAACAAGTATGTCTAATCATATTACAGTATATCTAACTAGTATATATAATGACATTACAGTCTAACTAGTATATCTAATGACATTACAGTCTATCTAACTAGTATGTCTAATGACATTACAGTCTATCTAACTAATTTGTCTAATGACATTACAGTGTATTGTCACGACTCTCGCCGAAGTCGGTCCCTCTCCTTGTTCGGGCAGTGTTCGGCGGTCGACGTCACCGGTCTTCTAGCCATCGCCGCTCCATCTTTCATTTTCCATTTGTTTTGTCTTGGTTTTCTGCACACCTGGTTCACATTCCCTCATCTGACTATATGTATATATCCCTCTGTTCCCCCCATGTCTGTGTGTGTAATTGATTGGTTGTTACGTGTGGTTCGCATCAGGCTGGTTTACGCCGGGTATGTGTTTGACCCGTGTGTTTTGTTTATTGTACCGTTTGTGTACTTTGGGCATTATCGCTGTTTTTCTTGGGCATGAATAAAGTGCGCCTGTTATGACCCATCTCTGCTCTCCTGCACCTGACTTACCTTCAACCAATTACGCACATCGTGACGTGTATCTAACTAGTACAGTTGAAGTAGGAAGTTTACATACACCTTAGCCAAATACATTTAAACTCAGTTTTTCACAATTCCTGACATTTAATCCTAGTAAAAATCTCTTTCTTAGGTCAGTTTGGATCAACCACTTTATTTTAAGAATGTGAATTGTCAGAATAATGGTAGAGAGAATTATTTATTTCAGCTTCTATTTCTTTCATCACATTCACAGTGGTTCAGAAGTTTACATACACTCAATTAGTATTTGGTAGCATTGACTTTAAATTGTTTAACTTGAGTCAAATATTTCGGGTAGCCTTCCACAAGCTTCCGACAATAAGTTGGGTGAATTTTGGCTCATCCCTCCTGACAGAGCTGGTGTAACTAAGTCAGGTTTGTAGGCCTCCTTGCTCGCACACGGTTTTTCAGTTCTGCCCACACATTTTCTATGGGATTGAGGTCAGGGCTTTCTAATGGCCAGTCTAATACCTTGACTTTGTTGTCCTTAAGCCATTTTGCCACAACTTTGGAAGTATGCTTGTGGTCATTGTCCAGTTGGAAGACCCATTTGCGACCAAGCTTTAACTTCCTGACTGATGTCTTGAGATGTTGCTTCAATATATCCACATAATTTTCTATCCCCGTCCTTCACGGTTGGGATGGTGTTCTTCGGCTTGCAAGCCTCCCCCTTTTTCCTCCAAACATAATGATGGTCATTATTACATTTACATTTACGTCATTTAGCAGACGCTCTTATCCAGAGCGACTTACAAATTGGTGCATTCACCTTATGATATCCAGTGGAACAACCACTTTACAATAGTACATCTATATCTTTTTCTTTTGGGGGGAGGGTGGGGGGGGGTTAGAAGGATGACTTTATCCTATCCCAGGTATTCCTTAAAGAGGTGGGGGTCAGGTGTCTCCGGAAGGTGGTGATTGACTCCACTGTCCTGGCGTCGTGAGGGAGCTTGTTCCACCATTGGGGTGCCAGAGCAGCGAACAGTTTTGACTGGGCTGAGCGGGAACTGTGCTTCCGCAGAGGTAGGGAGGCGAGCACGCCAGAGGTGGATGAACGCAGTGCCCTTCTCTGGGTGTAGGGACTGATCAGAGCCTGAAGGTACGGAGATGCCGTTCCCTTCACAGCTCCGTAGGCAAGCACCATGGTCTTGTAGCAGATGCGAGCTTCAACTGGAAGCCAGTGGAGTGTGCGGAGGAGCGGGGTGACGTGAGAAAACTTGGGAAGGTTGAACACCAGACGGGCTGCGGCGTTCTGGATGAGTTGTAGGGGTTTAATGGCACAGGCAGGGAGCCCCGCCAGCAGCGAGTTGCAGTAATCCAGACGGGAGATGACAAGTGCCTGGATCAGGACCTGCGCCGCTTCCTGTGTAAGGCAGGGTCGTACTCTGCGAATGTTGTAGAGCATGAACCTACAGGATCGGGTCACCGCCTTGATGTTAGCGGAGAACGACAGGGTGTTGTCCAGGGTCACGCCAAGTCTCTTAGCACTCTGGGAGGAGGACACAATGGAGTTGTAAACCGTGATGGCGAGATCATGGAACGGGCAGTCCTTCCCCGGGAGGAAGAGCAGCTCCATCTTGCCGAGGTTCAGCTTGAGGTGGTGATCCGTCATCCACACTGATATGTCTGCCAGACATGCAGAGATGCGATTCGCCACCTGGTTAACAGAAGGGGGAAAGGAGAAGATTAATTGTGTGTCGTCTGCGTAGCAATGATAGGTGAGACCATCTCAGGATATGACAGAGCCAAGTGACTTGGTGTATAGCGAGAATAGGAGAGGGCCTAGAACTGAGCCCTGGGGGACACCGGTGGTGAGAGCACGCGGTGCGGAGACGGATTCTCGCCACGCCACCTGGTAGGAGCGACCTGTCAGGTAGGACACAATCCAAGAGTGAGCCGCGCCGGAGATGCCCAACTCGGAGAGGGTGGAGAGGAGGATCTGATGGTTCACAGTATCAAAGGCAGCAGATAGGTCTAGAAGGATGAGCGCAGAGAGAGAGTTAGCTTTAGCAGTGCGGAGAGCCTCCGTGACACAGAGAAGAGCAGTCTCAGTTGAATGGCCAGTCTTGAAACCTGACTGATTTGGATCAAGAAGGTCATTCTGAGAGAGATAGCAAGAGAGCTGGCCAAGGACGGCACACTCAAGAGTTTTGGAGAGAAAAGAAAGAAGGGATACTGGTCTGTAGATGTTGACATCGGAGGGATCGAGTGTAGGTTTTTTGAGAAGTGGTGCAACTCTTGATCTCTTGAAGACGGAAGGGATGTAGCCAGCGGTCAAGGATGAGTTGATGAGCGAGGTGAGGTAGGGGAGAAGGCAAATGGTCTGGAGAAGAGAGGAGGGGATAGGGTCAAGCGGGCAGATTGTTGGGCGGCCGGCCGTCACAAGTCGCAAAATTTCATCTGGAGAGAGAGGGGAGAAAGAGGTCAAAGCATAGGGTAGGGCAATGTGAGCAGGACCAGCGGTGTCGTTTGACTTAACAAACGAGGATCGGATGTCGTCAACCTTCTTTTCAAAATGGTTGACGAAGTCATTATGGCCGAACAGTTCTATTTTTGTTTCATCAGACCAGTGGACATTTCTCCAAAAAGTACGATCTTTGTCCACATGTGCAGTTGCAAACCGTAGTCTGGCTATTTTATGGCGGGTTTGGAGCAGTGGCTTCTTCCTTGCTGAGCGGCCTTTCAGGTTATGTCGGTATTGGACTTGTTTTACTGTGGATATAGATACTTTTGTACCTGTTTCCTCCAGCATCTTCACAAGGTCCTTTGCTGTTGTTCTGGGATTGATTTGCACTTTTCTCACCGAAGTACGTTCATCTCTAGGAGACAGAACGTATCTCCTTCCTGAGCGGTATGACAGCTTTGTGGTCCCATGGGGTTTATACTTGCGTACTATTGTTTGTACAGATGAACGTGGTACCTTCAAGCATTTGGAAATTGCTCCCAAGGATGAACCAGACTTGTGGAGGTCTACACTCTTTTTTCTGAGGTCTTGGCTTATTTATTTTGATTTTCCCATGATGTCAAGCAAAGAGGAAATGAGTTTGAAGGTAGGCTTTGAAATACATCCACAAGTACACCTCCAATTGACTCAAATGATGTCAATTAGCCTATCAGAAGCTTCTAAAGCCATGACATCATTTTCTGGAATTTTCCAAGCTGCTTAAAGTCACAGTCAAGTTAGTGTATGTACATATCTGACCCACTGGAATTGTGATACAGTGAATTATAAGTGAATTAATCTGTCTGTAAACAATTATTGGAAAAATGACTTGTGTCATGCACAAAGTAGATGTCCTAACCGATTGCCAAAACTATAATTTATTAGCAAGAAATTTATGGAGAGGTTGGATGACTCCAACCTAAGTGTATGTAAACTTCCCGACTTCATCTGTATGTCTAATCACATTACAGTCTAACTATTGCATCTAATGACATTACTGTCTAACTAGTATTTCTATTGACATTCCAGTCTATCTAACTAGTATGTCTATTGACATTCCAGTCTATCTAACTAGTATGTCTAATGAAATTAATCTGTCTAACTACTATGTCTTTTGACAATACGGTGTATCTAACTAGTATATCTACTCATATTACATTCTATCTAACTAGAATGTCTAATCATATTACAGTCCAACTAGTATAATGTATCTAATCACATTACAGTCTAACTAGTATATCTAATCACATTACATTCTACCTTGTATGTCTAATCACATTACATTCTACCTTGTATGTCTAATCACATTACAGTCTAACTAGTATATCTAATCACATTACATTCTACCTTGTATGTCTAATCACATTACATTCTACCTTGTATGTCTAATCACATTACAGTCTAACTAGTATAATGTATCTAATCACATTACAGTCTAACTTGTATGTCTAATCACATTACAGTCTAACTGAGATGTCTAATCATATTACAGTCTAACTAGTATAATGTATCTAATCACATTACATTCTAACTTGTATGTCTAATCACATTACAGTCTAACTGGGATGTCTTATCAGTCTATGTTCAGTACTAATTGTTTGTTTATCAAATCTGCGTTGTATCCTTTTTCATATCTGTCCCTGAAGCCTTAGGCCTTAATTCCTTCATGCTGTGATCAACAAGCTGACTACTCTCACTATGCCTGTTCTCATCCGTAGAAGCTTTCCTCTTTTTCATTCTAATTGTCTTGTCTTATAGTTCTGTGTCTTGTCTTATAGTTTTGTGTCTTGTCTTATAGTTCTGTGTCTTGTCTTATAGTTCTGTGTCTTGTCTTATAGTTCTGTGTCTTGTCTTATAGTTCTGTGTCTTGTCTTATAGTTCTGTGTCTTGTCTTATAGTTCTGTGTCTTGTCTTATAGTTCTGTCTTGTCTTATAGTTCTGTCTTGTCTTATAGTTCTGTGTCTTGTCTTATAGTTCTGTGTCTTGTCTTATAGTTCTGTGTCTTGTCTTATAGTTCTGTGTCTTGTCTTATCGTTCTGTGTCTTGTCTTATAGTTCTGTCTTGTCTTATAGTTCTGTGTCTTGTCTTATAGTTCTGTGTCTTGTCTTATAGTTCTGTGTCTTGTCTTATAGTTCTGTGTCTTGTCTTATAGTTCTGTGTCTTGTCTTATAGTTCTGTGTCTTGTCTTATCGTTCTGTGTCTTGTCTTAAAGTTCTGTGTCTTGTCTTATAGTTCTGTGTCTTGTCTTATAGTTCTGTGTCTTGTCTTATAGTTCTGTGTCTTGTCTTATAGTTCTGTGTCTTGTCTTATAGTTCTGTGTCTTGTCTTATAGTTCTGTGTCTTGTCTTAATTGGTAAGGATTGCTAAGTATTTGGGCCCATTCCTGAGTTACTGAACTATTTTCCTCCTTGTCTCTGTGAACTTCCTTTTTTTTTTGTCAGTTTTTCATTGGAATATGCAATTTGCATGAAACCATAGACATTTTGCATTAATCTGAGACAAGAAATGGGATATTTTGGTCGGATACAGTGCTTCTATTATATTTTGGGAGGGATAAATTTGCATCATTTTCAGGAACTGAGAGAGACATGATACAAGAGACATCCTCAATAACAAGAGTTTCCTTTGACTGTTGGCTGCCTAGACACAGTTACTGTAGAACTAGGCAGGCAGCTAAGCTTGTTGTATGGTCAAATCAAGAACAAATCATTTTCACTTCATAATTTTTTTTTATTATTTAATTACTGTCACAGTCAACTGTTTTTCTTGACCTACAAATTGCGAAAATATCCTGTAGGCTTGTTTTTTTAGACATGCATATTAGACGTTTATTGCAGCTACTTTGTATTCATTTATACGTATGTACAGTATTTCTCCTAGATAGGGTGGGTGCTTTCCTGTGGATAGTTGTAGTGATGTTGGCAACAACTCCAAGGTCTAGAAGATTTACTCTGGGGCCGTTTCACTGCCAAAGGGCAGCCTCCTTTAGGCAACGTCTAACTCTTTAATTACAAGTTAATCATGTTTAGTATTCCTATGTAGAACGGAGCATGTAAAGGAAGTTGTAAATTAAACATATGTAGGAAAGGTTTGAATATATACATAGTATTGTACGCGTGTAGTATCCCTATGGAGAAACGAGAATGTAAAGAAATGACGTAAATGTTAAATGTAGATGTAAAGGACGTCGTTTAAACACAAGCATGGAAAGGTTGAAGTTATGAAGATGGTTTAGTCTAACCATTTTATATGGTTTGATTTTGTGCCTTCGTTGTATTTTATTAGTATTTGTTGTTGCTGTGAAGAATTTGAGGATGAACAGTGTATTGGGAATGTATTCAGACCCCTTCACTTTTTCCACATTTTCTTACGTTACAGCGTCGCTGCACAGCTATTTTCAGGTCTCTCCAGAAATGTTCGATTGGGTTCAAGTCCAGGCTCTGCCTGGGCCACTCAAGGACATTCAGAGACTTGTCCCGAAGCCACTCCTGCGTTGTCTTGGCTGTGTGCTTATAGGATCGTTGTCCTGTTGGAAGGTGAACCTTCACCCCAGTCTGAAGTCCTGAGTGCTCTGGAGCAGGTTTGTCATCAAGGATCTTTCTGTACTTTGCTCTGTTCATCTTTCCCTTGATCCTGACGAGTCTCCCAGTCCCTGCTGCTGATAAACATCCCCACAGCATGATGCTACCACCACCATGCCTCTCCATATGTATGGTACAAGGTTTCCTTCAGATGTGACCCTTGGCATTCAGGCAAAAGAGTTCAATCTTGGTTTCATCAGACCAGATAATCTTGTTTCTCATGGTCTGAGAGTACTTTAGGTGCCTTTTGGCAAACTCCAAGCGGGATATCATGTGCATTTTACTGATTAGAGGCTTCCGCCTGGCTTCTCTACCCTGAAGCCTGATTGGTGGAGTGCTGTAGAGATGGTTATCCTCCTGGAAGGTTCTCCCATCTCCACAGAGGAAGTCTGGAGATCTGTCAGAGTTTCCATCGGGTTCTTGGTCACCTCCCTGACCAAGGCTGAATGATGGATGATGGATGCCACTGTGTTCTTGGGGACATTCAATGCTGCAGAATTGTTTTGTTACCCTTCCCCAGATATGTGCCTCGACACAATCCTGCCTCGTAGCTCTACGGACAATTCCTTCGACCTCATGGCTTGGTTTTTGCTCTGACATGCACAGTCAACTGTGTGTTCCTTTCCAGATCATGTCCAATCAGTTGAATTTACCACAAGTGGACTCCAATTAAGTTTTAGAAACATCTCAAGGATGATCAATGAAAACATGATGACCCTGAGCTCAACTTCGAGTCTCATAGCAAAGGGGGTATAAGTCTGAATACTTATTGTTTTTGCTTTGTCATTATGGGGTATTGTGTGTAGATTGATGAGTAAAACAATATATTTAATACATTTTAGAAAAAGGCTGTAATGTAAAAATTTACACAAAATGTAAGAAAAAGTCTGAATATTTTCCAAATACACTGTAAAGACAGTTATTTTAAACACGTAGGAAAGGGTTGAAGTCTTGGAGATAACCTAATGATCTGATTGTATGCATTTGTTTTTTTATGTGTTTGTTCCTATAGAGACAGGAGGATGTACAGACAGTTTTTTGTATTTTGAATGTGTTTGTTCCTATGGAAACAGGAGGATGTAAGGACAGTTGTTTGTATTTTAATATGTTTGTTGCTATGGACACAGGAGGATGTAAAGACAGTTGTTTATATTTTAATATGTTTGTTGCTATGGACACAGGAGGATTAAAGACAGGTGTTTGTATTTGAATGTGTTTGTTCCTATGGAAACAGGAGGATGTAAAGACAGTTGTTTATATTTTAATATGTTTGTTGCTATGGACACAGGAGGATTAAAGACAGGTGTTTGTATTTGAATGTGTTTGTTCCTATGGAAACAGGAGGATGTAAAGACAGTTGTTTATATTTTAATATGTTTGTTGCTATGGACACAGGAGGATGTAAAGACAGGTGTTTGTATTTGAATGTGTTTGTTCCTATGGAAACAGGAGGATGTAAAGACAGTTGTTTATATTTTAATATGTTTGTTGCTATGGACACAGGAGGATGTAAAGACAGGTGTTTGTGTTTGAATGTGTTTGTTCCCATGGAGACAGGAGGACGTAAAGACAGTTGTTTGTATTTTAATGGTTTAATTTGATGGAACATTTTCTTTTGTTTTAAATTGAGGAATAAAGGACATGTCTGAACGATCAAGTATACCCAAGGAAACCTAGTGTCCTTGTAGATTCGTACCATACACAAAACATCTCACTTGGAGTCTTCCACAAAAGCAGTGCCTCTTTGGTCTTTAGAGTCCAAAAGCTAAGGACCTAGGATTCATTCTCTGAAACAAAAAGTATTCCTGCTCACTCTGCCTTTGCATTCACCATGTCTTTGACACCGGGCGCACACAGTTTACAAGGATTGCCATCGATTTTACTCATCAAACAATGGTTGTGTACACAGTCCTATTCACGGCAGACAACATGCAACACAACGTGACAAGAGCATCAAACATTTAGACCATCTGGGAAAGAAGAGCTAGAGCCAAATAACGACTCTCAGTGATTATCTATCTGAACATTATTATTTCTGTCCTTGTCACACTCAAAGCAGAATAAAAGAGTGTCTGTCGACATTAATCTATACATCTTTCCACTCATCTGGTTGTTTCAGTAGCCATGGTCAGCTTCTATCTCCTCCTACAACATCATCTGGTTGTTTCAGTAGCTCAGCTTCTATCTCCTCCTACAACATCATCTGGTTGTTTCAGTAGCCATGGTCAGCTTCTATCTCCTCCTACAACATCATCTGGTTGTTTCAGTAGCTCAGCTTCTATCTAACAAAAGAAAACACACTGTGAAATGTTTTAACAGAAAGAAGAGAGCTTCTAGTCATTGGCGTTTGGTGATTGAGGGCTCCCCAGTCATTTTCCAATGCAATTCATTCCACCTGCTTTTGTTCTCAGCAGAGCCAGTCTAGTCCCTGACCTTACAAAGGATAGTCATTAAGATTAAAATCTTCACCACATAAACATTTATTTGAAATCAATTCTATGACCTTCACATGCAAAGACAGGGAGTGTCAAGCACATCAGAATCTGAGTCGCTGCGTTATATGAGTGTTGCATGGCTGAATTAATCAGTTCTCTCTGGGTGACATTAAAGAGAAAAAAAAAATTAACTGGAGAAATTTGATAGCAAACTTTTAATACTGGAATCCATAGCTGTGAAACTGCAACGCCCGTTTGCAATATTACAACAACAAAGACGTTACTTCAAACGAGGAAGTTACCTCGGACATCATTGCACCCGTGATAGAACAGCGTTATTTTAACCCACAATGCATTTTCCTCAAAACAAAAACAATAACCTGGGGGGCGGCCAGTGGTGCTGATCTCAGCTTTAAGGGGGAATTATGTCAGTAGAGTGGATGCAATGGTATACCATATGTATACATATTTTAAGAAAATGTAATTTGATTGTGTGAGGGAGGTGTCATTGGTTGTGTATTGACATTAGCTCTGAAAAAATCCTGCCAACAGTATTACGTAATCACAGTAATCTGCTCGACAAGTGAAGAAAGAAACTCAAAAGAAAGTGATGAAGACTTCATTCCTCTGAGTGGAGCAACAGCATCCTTGATCATCGGTCAGTGTTCGGCCTTGGTTTCATCTCCTCAGAACACAGCTGGAGGGATAATCACTATGTCCAGTTGTCTCGAACAACAAAAAAGAAAAGTGTCTGTCAAACGTCTTGAACTTGGAAAACAAAATCAATTCTGAGAACTAATTCTGAGAAAGCATCACAGGAAACTCAGAAGAATGGGACCAGCCATTGATCTTCAAAGGTTACAGTATCAACATTATCCAAGATCTTAAAATATCATACTCTTTGTGTGCGAATATATTTCTGTTTGTTTATATTGGTATACTATAGCTGGCTGTAGAGTCTCCGTAGAATTACTGGAGGTGAGCACTGTGGAACATTTGTTATGCATACACACAACAAAGTGATGGTGCAATATACTGTCACAGAAAGCAGATGTGGTATGCAGTGATCTATGTCAAAGAACAGGAAGACTGCAGGCACATTTGAATATCATTTCTTATTCAAATGTAACGTCAAGAACAAACAGTGACTCCCATTGATGGCAAGATGAGCAAACATAATGATAACAAAACTGTCATTTCTCCACCTGCACTGTTATACAAGAACCAACTAGTAGTATTCAATGATAAATTACATCCGACATGAAAGAGACTATGAAATTATTAAAGAACCAATACGAAACTATACTATACTATATGAGCTGTATAGTACAAATAGAGGTACTCTTGATGATGATGTCACTGCTGCAGTAATGTTATTGAGCTCATCCGTTTTTCTGTACATTAAACATTTGTATTTTTGTTATGTAAATGACATGTATGTAGATTAAGAACTGGATTATGAAATCCAGTCAAATTATTACATGATCATTGAACCTCACAGATGTAAAAATGTAAATGACTATGTCCTAATTGGTATCCTATTCCCTATTTGGGGCGGCAGGTAGCCTAGTGTTGGACTAGTAACCGAAAGGTTGCAAGATCAAATCCTCAAGCTGACAAGGTACAAATCTGTTGTTCTGCCCCTGAACAAGGCAGTTAACCCACTGTTCCTAGGCTGTCATTGAAAATAAGAATTTGTTCTTAACTAACTTGCTTAGGTAAAATATTTTTTTTTTAGCTCACTACTTTTGACAGAGGCCCATAGGGGGAACTATGTAGGAAATATGGTGCCATTTGGGAAGCATACAATGAGCTATTGTAAAACCCAGCTCTAGTAACCTGACATTGGTTGCCTGTTTTGTTCGTTTTGCAGATTGTTTTTATCTAGTTTAGTGGATGAATCATCTGCCAAGATGTCTCCGGACCACTAAAACGTCCTGTATCAATATGTATGATCCTAGTCCTTTCAATTAACTTCTTTGGGATTGGTGGATCCCATGCGGGATGGTTGAGCTAACGTAGGCTAATGCGATTAGTATGAGGTTGTAAGTAACAAGAACATTTCCCAGTACACAGATATATCTGATATTGGCAGAAAGCTTAAATTCTTGTTAATCTAACTGTACTGTCCAATTTACAGTAGCTATTACAGTGAAATAATACCATGCTATTGTTTGAGGAGAGTGCACAGTTTTGAACATGAAAAGTTATTAACAAACAAATTAGGCACATTTGGGCAGACTTGATACAAAATTTGGAACAGAAATGCAATGGTTCATTGAATCAGACTAAAACTATGCACATACACTGCTGCCATCTAGTGGCCAATATCTATCTACATTTCACCTGGGATGGAATAATACATTATGACCTTTCTCTTGCATTTCAAATATGATAGTACAAAAAAAATGTTTTTTTTCTTTGTATTATCTTTTACCAGATCTATTGTGTTATATTCTCCTACATTCCTTTCACATTTCCACAAACTTCAAAGTGTTTCCTTTCAAATGGTACCAAGAAAATGCATAACCTTGCTTCAGGGCCTGAGCTACATGCAGTTAGATTTGGGTATGTCATTTTAGACTAAAATTGAAAAAATGGGGCCGATCCTTAACTCAATCTGTATAATCCTAGTCCTTTCAATTAACTATTTTATTCAAGGTATCATCACTCATTTTAATCCATCCCTACATATTAATAAAGGGAACCTCATCAACCTATTAGTTTTCCAGATATAGGAGAGTCAGATAGTGTCAACTGAGACAATAATGAATATATACAGTCAATCAATCAATCAATCAATCAATCAATCAATCAATCAATCGTGTTTATAAATCCCTTCTTACATCAGCTGATTTCACAAAGTGCTGTACAGAAACCCAGCATAAAACCCCAAACAGCAAGCAATGCAGGTGTAGAAGCACAGTGACTAGAAAAAACTCCCTACAAAGGCCGGAACCTAGGATGAAACCTAGAGAGGAACCAGGCTAGGAGGTCCTCTTCTGGCTGTGCCGGGTGGAGATTATAACAGAACATGTTCAAGATGTTCAAATGTTCATGGATGACCAGCAGGGTCAATTAATAATAATCACAGTGGTTGTAGAGGGTGCAACAGGTCGGCACCTCAGGAGTCAATGTCAGTTGGCTTTTCATAGCCGAACATTCAGAGTATCTCTACCGCTCCTGCTGTCTCTAGACAGTTGGAAACAGCAGGTCTGGGATAAGGTACACGTCCGGTGAACAGGTCAGGGTTCCATAGCCGCAGGCAGAACAGTTGAAACTGGAGCAGCAGCACGACCAGGTGGACAGGGGACAGCAAGGAGTCTTCAGGCCAGGTAGTCCTGAGGCATGGTCCTAGGGCTCAGGTCCTCCGAGAGAGAGAGAGATAGAGAAAGAGAGAAAAGAGAGAGAGAGAATTAGAGAGAGCATACTTAAATTCACAAAGAACACAAGGTAAGACAAGTGAAATACTCCAGATATAACAGACTGACCCTAGCCCCCGGACACAAACTATTGCAGCATAAATACTGGAGGCTGAGACAGGAGGGGTCGGGAGACACTGTGGCCCCGCCCGACGATACCCCCGGACAGGGCCAAACAGGCAGGATATAACCCCACCCACTTTGCCAAAGCACAGCCCCCACACCACTAGAGGGATAACTTCAACCACCAACTTACTATCCTGAGACAAGGCCGAGTATAGCCCACGAAGATCTCCTCCACAGCACAAACCCAAGGGGGGGCGTTGCTCCAGTGCCTTTTCATTCACCTTCACACTCCTGGGCCAGACTACACTCAATCATAGAACCTACTGAAGAGATGAGTCTTCAATAGAGACTTAAAGTCGAGACCGAGTCTGTCTCTCTCACATGGATAGGCAGACTGTTCCATAAAAATGGAGCTCTACAGGAGAAAGCCCTGCCTCCAGCTGTTTGCTTAGAAATTCCAGGGACAGTAAGGAGGCCTGCGTCTTGTGATCATACCGTACGTGTAGGTATGTGCAGCAGGACCAAATCAGAAAGATAGGTAGGAGCAAGCCCATGTAATGCTTTGTAGATTAGCATTAAAACCTTGAAATCAGCCCTAGCCTTAACAGGAAGCCAGTGTAGAGAGCCTAGCACTGGAGTAATATGATCACATTTTTGGGTTCTAGTCAAGATTCTAGCAGCCGTGTTTAGCCTTAACTGTAGTTCATTTAGTGCTTCACCCGAGTAGCAGGAAAGTAGAGCATTGCAGTAGTCTAACCTAGAAGTGACAAAAGCATGGATACATTTTTCTGCATCATTTTTGGACAGAAGGTTTCTGACTTTTGCAATGTTACGTAGATGGAAAAAAGATGTCCTTGAAACAGTCTTGATATGTTTGTCAAAAGAGAGATCAGGGTCCAGAGTAATGCTGAGGTCCTTCACAGTTTTATTTGAGACGGCTGCACAACCATCAAGATTAATTGTCAGATTCAACAGAAAATCTCTTTGTTTTTTGGGACCTAGAACTAGCATCTCTGTTTTGTCCGAGTATAAAAGTAGAACATTTGCAGCTATCCACTTCCTTATGTACAAAACACGGGCTTCCAGGGAGGGCAATTTTGGGGCTTCACCATGTTTAAACGAAAGGTACAGCTGTGTGTCGTCCGCATAGCAGTGAAAGTTAACATTATGTTTCCAAATGACATCACCAAGTGATAAAATATATAGTGAAAACAATAGTGGTCCTAAAACGGAGCCTTGAGGAACACTGAAATGTACAGTTGATTTGTCAGAGGACAAACCATCTACAGAGACAAACTGATATCTTTCCGACAGATAAGCTCTAAACCAGTCCAGAACTTGTCCGTGTAGACCAATTTGGGTTTCCAATCTCTCCAAAAGAATGTGGTGATCAATGGTATTAAAAGCAGCACTAAGGTCTAGGAGCACGAGGACGGATGCAGAGCCTTGGTCTGACGCCATTAAAAGGTCATTTACCACCTTCACAAGTGCAGTCTCAGTGCTATGATGGGGTCAAAACCAGACTGAAGCATTTTGTATACATTGTTTGTCTTCAGGAAGGCACTGAGTTGCTGCGCAACAGCTTTTTCAAAAAATGTTGAGAGGAATGGGAGATTCGATATAGGCCGATAGTTTTTGGGGTCAAGGTTTGGCTTTTTCAAGAGAGACATTATTACTGCCACTTTTAGTGAGTTTGGCACACATCCGGTGGATAGAGAGCAGTTTATTATGTTCAACATAGGAGAGCCAAGCACAGGAAGCAGCTCTTTCAGTAGTTTAGTTGGAATAGGGTCCAGTATGCAGCTTGAAGGTTTAGAGATATAGCATTAAAAAACTTGAGTGTCTCCCTTGATCCTAGGTCCTGGCAGTGTTGTGCAGACTAAAGACAACTGAGCGTTGGAAGAATATGCAGATTTAAAGAGGAGTTTGTAATTTGCTTTCTAATGATCACAATCTTTTCGTCAAAGAAGTTTATGAATTTATCACTGCTAAAGTGAAAGCCATCCTCTCTTGGGGAACGCTGTATCAAAAATACATTTTGGATTGTTCTTATTTTCCTCAATTAAGTTTGAAAAATAGGATGATCGAGCAGCTGTGACAGCTCTTCGATACTGCACGGTACTGTCTTTCCAAGCTAGTCAGAAGACTTCCAGTTTAGTGTAGCACCATTTCCATTCCAATTTTCTGGAAGCTTGCTTCAGAGCTCAGGTATTTTCTGTATACCAGGGAGCGAGTTTCTTATTTATATTTTAGTCATTTAGCAGACACTCTTATCCAGAGCGACTTACAGTAGTGAATGCATACATTTCATGCATTTGTTTTTCTTGTACTGGCCCCCTGTGGGATTTGAACCCACAACCCTGGCGTTGCACACACGATGCTGGCATTGCAAACGCCATGCTCTACCAACTGAGCCACAGGGAAGACTCATGACAAATGTTTTTGTTTTTAGGGGTGCGACTGCATCTAGGGTATTACGCAAGGTTAAATTGAGTTCCTCAGTTAGGTATTTCTGTACTCTGACGTCCTTGGGTAGGTGGAGGGAGTCTGGAAGGGCATCTAGGATTCTTTGGGATGTCTGCGAATTTATATCATGGCTTTTGGTGATCCTTGGTTGGGGTCTGAGCAGATTATTTGTTGCAATTGCAAACGTAATAAAATGGTGATCCGATAGTCCAGGATTATGAGGAAAAACATTAAGATCCACAACATTTATTCCTGGGTATATTCTAATTGGTTCCTTATAAATACATGCCAATCAATGGAAGACCTTTAATACTAGTCAGTCAGGTCTTGTCTTATTCAAATCAAATCAATTTTTTTTAGTCACGTGCGCCGAATACAACAGCTGTAGACCTTACAGTGAAACGCTTACTTACGAGCCACTAACCGACAATGCAGTTTAAAAAAAATACAGATAAGAATAAGATAAAAATAACAAGTAATTAAAGAGGAGCAGTAAAAAATAACAATATATACAGTGGGGTGCCAGTACAGAGTCAAAGTGCGGGGGCACCGGTTAATTGAGGTAGTATGTACATGTAGCTAGAGTTAATTAAAGTGACTTGCATAGATGACAACAGAGAGTGGCAGTGGTGTGGAGGGGAGGGGGGGGGGCAATGTGAATAGTCTGGGTAGCCATTTGACTAGATTTTCAGGAGTCTTAAAATGTTCAGAAGCTGTTTAAAAGCCTCTTGGACCTAGACTTGGCGCTCTGGTACCGCTTGCCGTGTGTTAGCAGAGAGAACAGTCTATGACTAGGGTGGCTGGAGTCTTTGACAATTTTTAGGGCCTTCCTCTGACACCGCCTGGTATAGAGGTCCTGGATGCAGGAAGCTTGGCCCCAGTGATGTACTGGGCCGTTCACACTACCCTCTGTAGTGCCTTGTGGTCGGAGGCCGAGCAGTTCCCATACCAGGCAGTGATGCAACCAGTCAGGATGCTCTCGATGGTGCAGCTGTAGAAACTTTTGAAGATCTGAGGACCCATGCCAAATCTTTTTAGTCTCCTGAAGGGGAATAGGTTTTGTCGTGCCCACTTCACAATGATGTGATTTGACCATGTTAGTTTGTTGGTGATGTGGACGCCAAGGAACTTAAAGCTCTCAACCTGCTCCACTGCAGCCCTGTCGATGAGAATGGGGGCATGCTTGGTCCTCTTTTTCCTGTAGTCCACAATCATCTCCTTTGTCTTGATCACGTTGAGGGAGAGGTTGTTGTCCTGGCACCACGTGGCCAGGTCTCTGACCTCCTCCCTTTAGGCTGTCTCGTTGTTGTCGGTGATCAGGCTTACCACTGTTGTGTCATTGGAAAATATGATGATGGTGTTAGAGTCGTGCCTGGCCGTGCAGTCATGAGTGAACAGGGAGTATTGGAGGGGGCCCTGTGTTGAGGATTAGCGTGGCGGATGTGTTGTTACCTACCCTTACCATCTGGGGGCGGCCTGTCAGGAAGTCCAGGATCCAGTTGCAGAGAAAGGTGTTTAGTCCCAGGGTCCTTAGCTTATTGATGAGCTTTGAGGGTGCTATGGTGTTGAACGCTGAGCTGTAGTCAATGAAGAGCATTCTCACATAGGTGTTCCTTTTGTCCAGGTGGGAAAGGGCAGTGTGGAGTGCAATAGAGACTGCATCATCTGTGGATCTGTTGGTACGGTATGCAAATTGGAGTGGGTCAAGGGTTTCTGGGATGATGGTGCTAATGTGAGCCATGACCAGTCTTTCAAAGCACTTAATGGCTAAAGACGTGAGTGCTACGGGTCGGTAGTCATTTAGGCAGGTTGTCTTAGTGTTCTTGGGCACAGGCACTATGATGGTCTACTTAAAACATGTTGGTATTACAGACTCAGACAGGGAGATGTTGAAAATGTCAGTGAAGACACTTGCCAGTTGGTCAGCGCGTGCTCGCAGTACACGTCCTAGTATTCCGTCTGGCCCTGCGTCCTTGTGAATGTTGACCTGTCTAAAGGTCTTACTCACATCGGCTGTGGAGAGCGTGATCACACAGTCTTCTGGTACAGCTGGTGCTCTCATGCATGTTTCAGTGTTATTTGCCTCGATGTGAGCATAGAAGTAGTTTAGCTCGTCCTGTAGGCTTGTGTCACTGGGCAGCTCTTGGCTGTGCTTCCCTTTGTAGTGTGTAATGGTTTGCAGGCCCTGCCACATCGTCAGAGCCAGTGTAGTACAACTCGATCTTAGTCCTGTATTGACACTTTGCCTGTTTGATGGTTCGTCGGAGGGCATAGTGGGATTTCTTATAAGCTTCCCGGTTAGAGTCCCGCTCCTTGAAAGCAGCAGATTTAGCCTTTAGCTCAGTGTGGATGCTGCCTGTAATCCATGGTTTCTGGTTGGGGTATGTATGTACGTTCACTCTGGGGACGATGTCAACGATGCACTTACTGATGAAGCCAATGACAGATGTGGTGTACTCCTCAATGCCATTGGAGCAATCTCGGAACATTTTCCAGTCTGTGATAGCAAAACAATCCAGTAGCTTAGCATCTGCTTCATCTGACCACTTTTTATTGTTCCACTGGTGCTTCCTGCTTTAACCTCTACGGGCCACGGGGGCAGTATTGAGAATTTTGAAAGAAATATGTGCCCATTTTTAACTGCCTCCTACACCAACTCAGAAGCTAGGATATGCATATTATTAACACATTCGGATAGAAAACACTCTGAATTTTCTAAAACAGTTTGAATGGTGTCTGTAAGTATAACAAAACTCATATTGCAGGCAAAAACCTGTGAAAAATAGATTAAAAAAAAAGAGAATTTTGTGACTGTACTATTTAGTGTCATTGTTTTAAAGATACCACAGTGAGAAAGGATTCAGTTCGCAACTCCTACTGCTTCCACTAGATGTCAACGATCTTTAGAAAGTTGTTTGAAGCATCTGTGATAAATACACACCGAATTAGAAAGCTTACAAGTTGACACGTCATCACTTCATTTTTTGCGCCTGCGCATGAATCTGAGAAGAGTGCCTTTGTCATTATCGTTTATTCTAGACACTTGATAGGTTGTGTGAAAATATTACTGATGTTTACTGATGTTTCACGTTAAAAATGGAACAAAAGATTAGTGCTAAACAACGTTTGACATGTTTAAATAAACGTAAATAGATTATTTACTAGGTTTTCTTTAGTTTTTCGACGTGACTTTACACTGCCCACCTCATTTTGTGGGAGCCTACTGAACGCTAACTATTTGGACATAAATTATGAACTTTGTCAAAAGAAACCACATTTGTTCTGGACCTGGGATCTCTGGCAGCGCCTTCTGATGGAGATAATCAAAGGTAAGGGGATATTTAGAATGTTATTATCGATATTAGATGATGCTAATGCTAACGGTATAGCTTAGCTTAGCTTAGCATATAGCTTATTGTTGTTAGCATAGTACCCAGTTTATACAAAATGTGATTTCCCAGTAAAGTTATTTTGAGATCTGGCCCTTCGGTAGCAATTACGAGATGATAATATATTATTCTTTGAATGACAATATTATAATTTACCAATGTTTTCGAATAGTAATTCCGTGATTTGTAATGCTGGATTCACTGGGTGCATTCGAGCCGAAAAAAATTCTGAATTTCACCGCGACTGTAAATGCTGTTTTTGGATATAAATATGAACTTGATGGAACTAAAAATGCATGTATTGTATAACATAATGTCCTATGAGTGTCATCTGATGCAGATTGTCAAAGGTAAGTGCATAATTCTAGCTAGTTTTCTGTCTGTTGATGCCCTTCTTTGAATTGGCTAAACATTACACGCAGCTATTGTCAATGTACTCTCCTCACATAACCTAACTTTATGCATTCTCCGTAATGCCTCTGAAAATCGGACAGCGTGGTTAGATTTAGGAGATATATCTTTCAAATGGAGGAAAATAGTTGATTATTTGATTTTTTGAAATGATTACTCTTGCAGTTTTGAATTCCCCGCCATGGTCACATGACAATGAATCCCAATACCGGGATAAGATCGGGATAAGATCCTCAACAGGTTAATTGTTGCTTGTAAGCAGGAATCAGGAGGATAAAATGATGGTCAAATTTGTCAACTGGAGGACGAGGGAGTGCTTTGTATGCATCTCTGTGTGTGGAGTATAGGTGGGCCAGACTTCTTTACCCTCTGGTTGCACATTTAACATGTTGATAGAAATGAGGTAAAACTGATTTAAGTTTCCCTGCATTAAAGTCCCCTGGTACTAGGAACACCGCCTCTGGGTGAACGTTTTCTTGTTTGCTTACGGCGGAATACAGCTCATTTAATGCTGTCTTAGTGCCAGCCTCTGACTGTGGTGGTATGTAAACAGTTACAAAGAATATAGATGAAAACTCTCTCAGTAGGTAATGTGGTCTGCAGCTTATCATGAGAATCTCTACCTCAGGCGAGCAATAGCTTGACACTTCCTTAGATATCGTGCCCCAGCTGTGTTTACAAAACGCCGTTGTTCTATCCTGCTGGTACATCGTATAACCAGCCAGCTGTTCGTTGATATTGTCTTCGTTCAGCCATGACTCCGTGAAGCATAAGATGTTACAGTTTTAAATATCCCATTGGTAGTTTAATCTTCCCAATAACTTGTCCATTTTATTGTCCAAAGATTGCATGTTTGCGAGCAGAATTGAGGGGAGTGGGGGTGTATTCGATCGCCTCCTACTCCTCAGAAGGCAGCCCGCCCTCCGGCCTCTCTTTGTCTGCCTCCACTTCACGCAGATTACTGGGGTCGGGGCCTGTTCTCAAGGGAGCCGTATATCCTCCGCCTCGGGCTTGTCAGAGTCGTGAAAGAAGAAAAAGGAATCTGCTAGTCCGTGGTGAGTAATCACAGTCCTGATGTCTAGAAGAGGGCACGACAAAGCCTGTTCCCCCTCACGAAACTAAAAAGATTTGGCATGGGTCCTCAGATCCTCAAAAGGTTCTACAGCTGCAACAACGAGAGCATCCTGACTGGTTGCATCACTGCCTAGTACTGCAATTGCTCAGCCTCCGACCGCAAGGCACTACAGAGGGTGGTGCGTACGGCCCAATACATCACTGGGGCTAGGCTGCCTGTCATCCAGGACCTCTACGTCAGAGGAAGGCCCTAAAAATTGTCAAAGACCCCAGCCACCCCAGTCATAGACTGTTCTCTCTACTACCGCATGGCAAGTGGTACCGGAGTGCCAAGTCTAGGAAAAAAGACTTCTGAACAGTTTTTACCCCAAGCCATAAGACTCCAGAACAGGTAATCAAATGGCTACCTGGACTATTTGCATTGTGCCCCCCCCCACCCAACCCTTCTTTTACGCTGCTGCTACTCTCTGTTTATCATATCTGCATAGTCACTTTAACTATACATTCATGTACATACTACCACAATTGGCCCGACCAACAAGTGCCCCCGCACATTGGCTAACCGGGCTATCTGCATTGTGTCCCGCCACCCACCACCCACCAACCCCTCTTTTACGCTACTGCTACTCTCTGTTATTCATATATGCATAATCACTTTAACCATATCTACATGTATATACTACCTCAATCAGCCTGACTCACCGGTGCCGGTATGTAGCCTCGCTACTGTTATAGCCTCGCTACTGTTATTTTTCACTGTCTTTTACTGTTGTTTTTATTTCTTTACTTACATTATGAAAACTCTCTCAGTAGGTAATGTGGTCTGCAACATTATGTACAAAAATAGTAAAAAAAAAAAAAAAAAAGTTACAAACAACACAGATAAACAAACAAAGAAACACAATTGGTTGGGGGCACGTAACATGTCTGCATTCTGCTCTGGCTCCATTTTAACCCTATGTGATGAATTACATTTGCATGTAGCTACAAATATAAAAACCTGTGGATATTTCATATTGTAATGATCCTTGACTAGTTTAGTTACAATCTCCTCCACGTGGGTTTTTAAACCTATTTGAGCAGTGGTTAGGAAGTTTTCCTTACAGGCTTGAGAGATCTGGAGTCGAGAGTCGTTTTTTTTTTTTTCCTTCACTTCTGCTGTTTACCACAATGTGAACTTGTTGGCCTCATGGTGGTCTTAAGGTTCGTTATGTGTCTCCCCAGTCTTAGTGCCCGTTTGGCACCAGTCCCAGACATTACCACATCTCTGAAGGACTGTGTTGATTCTGTATAGATCTCCCACGCTTTATTCCAAATTGCACCCTATTCACTTTATAGTGCACTCTTTTTGTCCTGGGCCAATAGGACTCTGGTCCAAAGTAGTGCACTCTAAAAAGGAATGGCTAGTGACTTTTATGTGCTCATCAAGTCTCCTCCCTCGCACACAGAAGCGTTAGACCAAACCCCTCCCTTCGGCTAATTTCACCTGTGTTTATCATGGCCAAAATAAGGACATTTTTGTTTTCATGAATTTTGACCTTTGTGGTTGTGGAATTTAGCGGAAAACTTTTATCATCTGCACATGGGCTTGAAAATCACCGTACCACTTTAAGCACCATCTTCGCCCAATCCTGATTCATCCAAATAATCCATAATGAAAAACCCAAATCCAGGAACTACTGCGGCTCATAATCACATAATTATACATGAGCCTTGGCAGGTGCTCGCTGTTTTATCTGTCTAGGAAAATCTGTCCACGAGAGATTATATAGAACCTAATCATCTGACACTACCTTCAAACGCAAAGTTTTTTTTCAGCCAGGAACAACAGCCCAGGAATCGTTGAATTCTCCCCTGGGAAACAGCAATTTAGTTTTGCTCCTGGCTTTATTTTTGTTTAACTGTATTGGCCACGCCAGTGGCATACAAACAAGCCAAGGTTTTACCTTGTAATTTATTGAATGATTCCTTTCTTACTTCATGGTTTCTTACTCTGATTCTCACACTTCTCTTATTTTATTAATTACATTGGAGGGTGCTGTTAGGCGTCCAAGACAATAAAAAAAAATAAAAAGGGAGAGGATGAACTGAGGCTGGTTGTGAAGCCTGTGACCATGTCTTAGCCCATGTGTTCCCAAGGCCTGGAGGAAATCAAACAAACGTTACACAACAAACAAACACAGCTAATGCTAACGCTAATACACCTTGGTAACCTTACAGGCAAACATTAGACACCTGCATTCATTTGCCAGAAATACAAGAAAAATACCAGATCTAGGAAAAAGGCCTTATTGTTGTTTTCTCTATTAAACATAAGTAGAGTTCTAAGAAACCCTGAATAGTCATATATCATAATATCATTATACACGGAGTCGACAAAACATTAAGAACACCTGATCTTTCCATGGTGATAGCTAGCTAAAAATGGCTATCACTATTGAAAGCTCAGCCTGGTAGTCACCTTGGTAACTAAATGATCCTGGTCTAGCTGAGAACTGTCAACGATGTATTATTGTTATGTACCATTAGGCCTACAGAGACTGAGTCGACAAAACATTAAGAATAGCTTTCCATGAAATAGACTGACAAGGTGAATCCAGTTGAAGTTATGAGCCCCTTATTGGGGATCATAAATCTATTTAAATCTACTTCAATCAGTGTAGATGAAGGGGAGGAGACAAGTTAAAGAAGGATTTTTAAGCCTTGAGACAATTGAGACATGAATTGTGTATGTGTCATTCAGAGGGTGAATGGGCAAGACCTGCCTTTGAACAGGGTATGTTAGTAGGTGCTAGGCACACAGGTTTGTGTCAAGAACTGCAATGCTGCTGGGTTTTTCACACTCAACAGTTTCCCTGTGTTTAATTAAGAATGGTCCACCACCCAAAGGTCATCCAGTCAACTTGACGCAACTCTGGGAAGCATTGGTGTCAACATGTACCAGCATCCCTGTTGATTGCTTTTGACGCCTTGTAGAGTCCATGCCCCAACGAACTGAAGCTGTTCTGATTGTAAAAGTTTTTTTTTTTGTCTTATTTTTTGTTTGCTTCACAATAAAAAATATTTTGTATCTTCAAAGTGGTAGGCATGTTTTCTAAATACAATGATACAAACAACCTAAAAATCTATTTTAATTCCAGGTTGTAAGGAAACAAAATAGTAAAAATGTCAAGGGGGGTGAATACTTTCGCAAGCCACTGTATAACCATGAGTTGAAGCTCACTTCAAGCGTTGAACTGAGTGATTTTAAGTTTAATCGGCATGGGAGTATGGTACGCATGTCAATGCTTAACTCTTGACTGTTAGTAAATGGTGTACAGATGTTGTGGGTCAATGTGATTTAATAACTTTTCTCCAGTGATAATCTTTGGGACTAAGATGAATTTGCTGTTTTACTTTTTAATTGCCCATAAACACACAGCAACCATGGAGGGTAGGTTGTTTGTTTCATGTGTTGTGAGACCCAACACCTATATACAGTTGAAGTCGGAAGTTTACATACACCTTAGCCAAATACATTTAAACTCAGTTAGGATCATCACTTGATTTTAAGAATGTGAAATGTCAGAATAAAAATAGAGAGAATAATTTATTTCAGCTTTTATTTCTTTCATCACATTCCCAGTGGGTCAGACATTTACATGCTACCAAATACTAATTGTGTGTATTGCCTTTAAATTGTTTAACTTGGGTCAAACGTTTCGGGTAGCCTTCCACAAGCTTCCCACAATAAGTTGGGTGAATTTTTGCCCATTCCTCCTGACAGAGCTGGGGTAACAGAGTCAGGTTTGTAGGCCTCCTTGCTCGCTCACAGTTTTTCAGTTCTGCCCACAAATGTTCTATAGGATTGAGGTCAGGGCTTTGTGATGGCCACTCCAGTACCTTGACTTTGTTGTCCTTAAGCCATTTTGCCACAACTTTGGAAGTATGCTTGTGGTCATTGTTCATTTGGAAGACCCATTTGCGACCAAGCTTTAACTTCCTGACTGATGTCTTGAGATGTTGCTTCAATATATCCACATAATTTTCTTTCCTCATGATGCCATCTATTTTGTGAAGTGCACCAGTCCCTCCTGCAGCAAAGCACCCCCACAAAATGATGCTGCCACCCCCGTGCTTCACGGTTGAGAATGTGTTCTTCAGCCTGCAAGCTTTTTCCCCCAAACATAACGATGGTCATTATGGCCAAACAGTTCTATTTCTGTTTCATCAGACCAGAGGACATTTCTCCAAAAAGTACAATCTTTGTCCCCATGTGCAGTTGCAAACCGTAGTCTGGCTTTTTTATGGCAGTTTTGGAGCAGTGGATTCTTCCTTGCTGAGCGGCCTTTCAGGTTATGTCGATATAGGACTCGTTTTACTGTGGAAATAAATACTTCTGTACCTGTTTCCTCCAGCATCTTCACAAGGTCCTTTGCTGTTGTTCTGGGATTGATTTGCACATTTCGCACCAAAGACAGAACACGTCTCCTTCCTGAGCGGCCTGATGGCTGTGTAGTCCCATGGTGTTTATACTTGCGTACTATTGTTTGTGCAGATGAACGTGGTACCTTCAGCCATTGGGAAAATGCTCCCATGGATGAACCAGACTTGTGGAGGTCTACCATTTTTTAGTGGAGGTTTTGGCTGATTTCTTTTGATTTGATGATTTGATGATGTCAAGCAAAGAGGCACTGAGTTTGAAGGTAGGCATTGAAATACATCCACAGGTACACCTCCAATTGACTCAAATTGTGTGAATTAGCCTATCAGAAGCTTCTGAAACCATGACATCATTTTCTGGAATGTTCCAAGCTGTTTAAAGGCACAGTCAACATAGTGTATGTAAACTTCTGACCCATTGGAATTATGATACAGTGAATTATAAGTGAAATAATCTATCTGTAAACAATTGTTTGAAAAATGACTTGTGTCATGCACAAATTAGTTGTCTTAACCAATTTTCCAAAACAATAGTTTGTTATAGAAATGTGTGGAGTGGTTGAAAAACGAGTTTGATGACTCAATCTAAGTGTATGTAAACTGTACATAAACAGTAATTGAAAACAAAAACAACTCCAAAATTAGGATGTTTGAAATATAGTGCTGGGGAGTAGTGAACTACATGTAGTTCAACTAGTAGTTTAACTATATTTATCAGTAGCTTGGTGGTGGTTGAACTGAATTCTAATCTAGGTAGTGTTTTCAGTAGTTAATTACGGTTTTACCATGTAGCTAACTACGGGAACTACACACTACTGTTTTACCATGTAGCGGTGCAGCTAACTACTGGAACTACAATCTACTGTTTTACCATGTAGCAGTGTAGCTAACTACTGGAACTACACACTACTGTTTTACCATGTAGCGGTGTAGCTAACTACTGGAACTACACACTACTGTTTTACCATGTAGCGGTGTAGCTAACTACTGGAACTACACACTACTGTTTAACCATGTAGCGGTGTAGCTAACTACCGGAACTACACACTACTGTTTTACCATGTAGCGGTGTAGCTAACTACTGGAGCTACACACTACTGTTTTACCATGTAGCAGTGTAGCTAACTACTGGAACTACACACTACTGTTTTACCATGTAGCGGTGTAGCTAACTACTGGAACTATACACTACTGTTTTACCATGTAGCGGTGTAGCAAACTACACACTACTGTTTTACCATGTAGCGGTGTAGCTAACTACCGGAACTACACACTACTGTTTTACCATGTAGCGGTGTAGCTAACTACTGGAGCTACACACTACTGTTTTACCATGTAGCAGTGTAGCTAACTACTGGAACTACACACTACTGTTTTACCATGTAGCGGTGTAGCTAACTACTGGAGCTACACACTACTGTTTTACCATGTAGCGGTGTAGCAAACTACACACTACTGTTTTACCATGTAGCGGTGTAGCTAACTACCGGAACTACACACTACTGTTTTACCATGTAGCGGTGTAGCTAACTACTGAACCTACACACTACAATTATCTGTAAGGTCCCTCAGTCGAACAGGGAATTTAAAAAACAGATTCAGCCACAAAGAGCAGGGAGGTTTTCTGATGCCCCTCAAAGAAGGGAACCTATTGGTAGATGGGTAAAACAACATTAGGAGACCTTGAATATCCCTTTGAGCATGGTGATGTTATTAATTACACCCAGTCACTACGAAGACACAAGAGTGCTTCCTAACTCAGCTGTCAGAGAGGAAGGAAACTTTATAACATTTAAAGAGTTTCATGACTGTGATAGGAGAAAAATTTGGTTGGATCAACAACATTGTAGTCTCTCCACAATACTAACCTAATTGACAGAGGGAAAAGGAGGAAGCCTGTACAGAATACAAATATTCCAAAACATGCAATAAGGCACTAAATAAAATTGCAAAAAAATGTGGCAAATAAATGTGCTATATGTCCTGAATACAAAGCGTTTTGTGTGGGGCAAATTCAACACATCACTGAGTACCATTCTTCATATTTTCAACCATGGTGGTGGCTGCATCATGTTATGGGTATGCTTGTCATTGGCAAGGACTAGCGAGTTGTTTTAGGATAACAAGAAACAGAATAAATCTAAGCAAAGGCAAAATCCTAGAGGACAACATTGAATGTTCAATTGAGGTGTGTAAAGCTCTCAGAGACTTACCCAGAAAGACTCACAGCTGTAATAGCTGCCAAAGCTCTAACATGTATTAAATAAACGGGTGTGATATTTCTGTAATCATTTTCAATAAATGTGCAAACATTTCTTGAAATATGTTTTCCCTTTGTCATTATGGGGTATTGTGTGTAGATGGATAAAAATAATAATAATTAAATCCATTTTGTATTCAGGCTGTCAAAGGGTATGAATACTTTCGAAAGGCACTGTATGACCCCAACATGATCTATCCTTGCAATTTGTGGTGTATGACAGTTCAGATTTACAAATTATAATTTTTCACAAAGTAGTTTGGATGTAGTAACTTCAGTGAGGTACGCTATGCTTATCTTAAGGGTAACTTTAGTGTAGCTTAACTTATTTTAGTGTGAAGGAATTGGTAGCTTGGTCAACCATATTTTCAGAGTAGCTTCTCACCACTGTTGAAATCTTGCATATTTTTTTGAGTTCACTATCAAGTCTGTAATAGCTCTCTGATGTTTTTGTTTAGCGACGTCCATTTTGATGTATGACAAGCCAATAACGGTCATGCTTGAAGGCCCTTTCTCTTTTGAATGCCAAACCGGTGCATTGGATAAAAACTGAAGTCATGCATGTTGCATGTTTTGTATGACAAAAGGTCAAGCCTGGTTACTCTTACTCTCTCTGGCCGTCTCTCAACAAGCCCATTTCTGTTGTCAATAAAATAACAGCTATAGCTTTGTCCATGTTCTCACTTCAAATAGAAAGAGAGTAAGAAAGAGAGAAATTCATAGAGACCATTTCAGTTTTCAGAAAAAATCTCAGATGTTCTTGAACGTTGCTATGGATACTTAGACGGTCCATAGCGGATTAAAAAGAAGGGTTTGTCTAGATTTATCTAACTCAAAATGTCTCTTTAGTACTTTCTTTAGCCCAGTCATGTGTTTGACACCCAGACAAGCATTGTTATACATAGCCGTGGGAACTCCATATGTGGTCGAAAAAAGCATAATACTGTAATACCAATATTAACAATTGAGGTCAAGTGATCAAAAGCCCGGAAGTACATAGCGGGATTTTCAATGGTTGTTGAACAGGAAAGACTCAAGAAATAAAATACCCCCAAAAAATGGACAACTGCCCTGTGCTTCTTTTCAGACGGGTTGAGCTGTAAAGTTAAAAGGATAATATACTGGCACGGTCATCTAAAATGGGGCCAAAGAATCAATCCTTTCTGAAAGAACCTGAATTGTTAATATACGGGAGGCATACCTTGCAATTTACCTCCCTTACCCTTCCAACCCTTTCCCTTCCGATGCTGGCCCAGCTGTAGTCCACTGATAAGGTATATTAGTGTGTGCTTTTTCTTCCAATTATTTCTCTTCAAGGGTTTTGTCCTCAATGGCACCCTATGCCCTATGTAGTGCACTACTTTTGACCAGGGCCTCTAGGGCTCTGGTCAAAAGTAGTGCACTATATAGAGGATAGGGTGTCATTTGGGATGAGAACTAAGTGTAGGTAATGAGTCATGGATCCAGCGGAGAAGCCTACAGCATGCAGATTGAAGTCAGCGTTAGAGGAAAACTCTATTTGATAACATCTGTAGAAGAAAACAAAAGCTTTGTTTCCCTGTCTGTCTGTAGACACAGCTGCCTCCCAGTTTACTCTGTACTGGTTCTCATTCTGAGTTACATTTAGCAGGAAATGACCAGAGGCTGTGGCTGAGACCACCCACCCTTGTTTCTTTAGTTCACTGCTTTTGACCAGTTTTTGAGGTTTCACGACAGAGGATCAATGCTGTTTTAGTCCTCTCCTTTATTGCTTCTTACTACTTTTAAAGGGATTGTTTTACTGTGTGTTGTGATTTTAAATGCACTTTTAATAACATTTGATATGATGTCTTTGGATTATCAATCACATTTTTTCTATTTTGTTCGGCAGAACCTGTCGTTTTAATATACGGAAACAGATTTTTTTTTCCAGAGTGGAGAAACAATTAAATATGAATTAATGAATTAATGTCATCTCACATATCTGCAAACTGTTACTACGTTTCCTTACAGTCAATCAGAACATAAATCCACTAGTCCCCGGGATAAACACTAGCAGGTTGATGTTTGTTTTCATGCCCTGGAGGCAGAATTGAGCGATTTCTGCTAGATGCGCCAGCTGCAAAGTCAAAATGCTCTATTCAATCTGTATCGCGGTAGTTCAGTTTTACAGCGTGATTGAAATTTAAAGGCAATGTTCCCGCTTTAGCAGAGACTGCATTCACGGTAAACGCTGCATATGTCGACTCAATCGGAAAGTACCTTTAAATTTACATCTGTAATGCTTCTGCTTTAAATGCTGAATAGAGACTAAAACTGCCTAATTTTGTAAAAATTCTTAATTTAAGGATATGGTTAGGCGTTAGGGTTAGAAATGTGGTTATGGTAAGGGTTAGGGTTAGGTTTAAATCAGATTTTATGACTTTGTGGCTGTGCCAGCTAGTAACCACTCTGCAGAGCCACATCCAGAACTAGATTCATGACGAAAAATGCTAACCTGTTACATACTTTCTTTGGGATGTAATCCTACTTTGAGATATACTGTAACTTGGACGCTCCCAATACAGTAGATCACTTAACAATGTATTTTGATGCATTGATGGAAAATAAAAGGAAAGTTGAAGATCTGACCCTATATACACCCTCTTCGTATAGTGGGGATTGTCCTGACTGATCAGAAATGCACAGCTTGTCTCTCCTAAAGTTCGTTTTGGGCGTAGATGAGCAAAATAGCCCTTTGAATAATGCATGAGGAGTTTTCTGCCTTTTTATAAAGCTTGAAGGCTTTCACATTAGCATTTCTTAAACATGCCTTGAAGAAGTCCTTCACTGACAAACAGTATAATTAAGAATACATAGATCAAACCCTTTCAGGTTTACCACAGACAGCTCTAGCTGTGGCCTTATAGAATGGAACAGGTTGTAAAGCAGTTAGGGTAATACTGTGTGTTAGATAATGTTCCTGAGATTATATAGCAACAATAAATGTATTTTGCATATCCGGGTCAGTGCTGGATTTACAGTGCATTTGGAAAGTATTCTGACCCCTTCCATTTTTCCACATGTTGTTATGTAACAGCTTTATTCTCAAATTTATCAAATTCATTTTTTCCCCTCATCAATCTACACACAATACCCCAGAATGAAAAAATAAAAACAGGTTTTTAGAAATGTTTGCAAATGTATTTAAAAAATAAAACAAATACCTTATTTACATAAGTATTCAGACACTTCGCTATGAAACTCAAAATTGAGCTCAGGTCCATCCTGTTTCCAGTGATCATCCTTGAGATGTTTGTACAACTTCATTGGAGTCCACCTGTGGTAAGTTCTATTGATTAGACATTATTTGGAAAGGCACACACCTGTCTATATAAGGTTCCACAGCTTAAAGTGCATGTCAGAGCAAATACCAAGTCATGAGGAATTGTTCGTAGAGCTCCGAGACAGGATTGTGTGGAGGCACCGAGCTGGGGAAGGGTTCCAAAACATTTCTGCAGCATTGAAGGTCCCCAAGAAAACAGTGGCCTCCATCATTCTTAAATTGAAGAAATTTAGTAGAATAGAGCTGGCCACCTAGCCAAACTGTGCAATCGGGGGAGAAGGGTCTAGGTCAGGGAGGTGACCAACAACCCAATGGTAACTCTGACAGAGCTCCAGAGTTCCTCTTTGGAGATAGGAGAAACTTCCAGAAGGGTGGGAGGGGGAAATATGAAGGGTGGGGGGGTGATAGATGGAGGGTGGGAGGGGGATAGATGGAGGGTGGGAGGGGGATAAATGGTATGCGTTCCAAATGGAACCCTATTCCCCATACGGCTCTGTTCAAAGGTAGTGCACTAGGGAATAGGGTGCCATTTCGGATGCATTCTAAGTGGGTGGGTAGATGGTGGTGGAGGAGACACAGGTGGAAGCTGGCTGTCTGGCTGACTAGCTGGCTGACTGGCTGGCTGACTGGATGGCTGACTGGCTGGCTGGCTGATTGCCTGGCTGACTGACTGGCTGGCTGGCTGGCTGGCTGGCTGGCTGGTTGGCTGACTGGCTGGCTGGCTGGCTGGCTGGCTGACTGGCTGGCTGGCATGCTGACTGGCTGGCTGTTGTTTAGGAAGCCTTGCCGGAGGGTAAACGTGTTTAAAACAAGGTGATCTGTTGCATGAAGGCAGAGTTAAACTGACAGAGGTGATCAATTGTTACATGGTGTAGGGAACTTTGACCTCTGATGACCTTTTGAAGGCTCACTAACACCCCCTTTTGACACCTGAATTCTGGAGTATGCCCAATTAGCCATACATATAAGGTCATTATGGACATCCTGACTGTCCAAATGGAGATATACAGTATTCCTTCACCAATTTGTAATCAGTCACATATGAAATGCCCACTTGTTATCAACAAAATAAAAAATCAATTGTATTTGTCACATGAGCTGAATACAACAAGTGTAAACCTTACAGTGAAATGCTTACTTACAAACCCTTAACCAACAATGCAGTTTTAAGAAAATATCCCCAAAAAAGTATGAGATAAGAATAAAAAATAATGATAGATAGTATGTACATGTAGGTAGAGTTATTAAAGTGACAATGCATGAATAATAACAGAGAGTAGCAACAGTGTAGAAGAGTGGGGGCAATGCAAATAGTCTGGGTAGCCATTTGATTAGCTGTTCAGGAGTCTTATGGCTCGGGGGTAGAAGCTGTTTAGAAGCCTCTTGGACCTACACTACCGTTCAGAAGTTTGGGGTCACTTCGAAATGTCCTTGTTTTTCTAAGAAAAGCAAATTTTTCTGTCCATTAAAATAACATCAGATTGATCAGAAATACAGTGCAGACGTGGTTAATGTTGTAAACGACTATTGTAGCAAAAAACAGCTGATTTTTAAAGGAATATCTACAGTTGAAGTCGGAAGTTTACATACACCTTAGCCAAATACATTTAAACTCAGTTATTCAAAATTCCTGACATTTAATCCTAGTAAAAATTCCCTGTCTTAGGTAAGTTAGAATCACCACTTTATTTTAAGAATGTGAAATGTCAGAATAATGGTAGAGAGAATGATTTATTTCAGCTTCTATTTCTTTCATCACATTCACAGTGGGTGAGAAGTTTACATACACACAATTAGTATTAAGTAGCATTGCCTTTAAATTGTTTAACTTGGGTCAAACGTTTCGGGTAGCCTTCCACAAACTTCCCACAATAAGTTGGGTGAATTTTGGCCCATTCCTCCTGACAGAGCTGGTGTAACTGAGCCAGGTTTGTAGGCCTCCTTGCTTTCACACAGTTTTTCAGTTCTGCCCACAAATGTTCTATAGGCTTGAGGTCAGAGCTTTGTGATGGCCACTCCAATACCTTGACTTTGTTGTCCTTAAGCCATTTTGCCACATCTTTGGAAGTATGCTTGGGGTCATTGTCCATTTGGAAGACCCATTTGCGACCAAGCTTTAACTTCCTGACTGACGTCTTGAGATGCCGCTTCAATATATCTCCATAATTTTATTTCCACATGATGCCATCTATTTTGTGAAGTGCACCAGTCCCTCCTGCAGCAAAGCACCCCCACAACATGATGATGTCACCCCCGTGCTTCACGGTTGGGATGGTGTTCTTCGGCTTGCAAACCTCCCCCTTTTTCCTCCAAACATAACGATGGTCATTATGACCAAACAGTTCTATTTTTGTTTCATCAGACCAGAGGACATTTCTCCAAAAAGTACAATCTTTGTCCCCATGTGCAGTTGCAACCCGTAGTCTGGCTTTTTTATGGCAGTTTTGGAGCAGTGGCTTCTTCCTTGCTGAGCGGCCTTTCAGGTTATGTCGATATAGGACTTGTTTTACTGTGGATATAGATACTTTTGTACCTGTGTCCTCCAACATCTTCACAAGGTCCTTTGCTGTTGTTCTAGGATTGATTTGCACTTTTCTCACCGAAGTACGTTCATCTCTAGGAGACAGAAGGCTTCTCCTTCCTGAGCGGTATGACGGCTGCATGGTCCCAAGGTGTTTATACTTGCGTACTATTGTTTGTACAGATGAACGTGGTACCTTCAGGCATTTGGAAATTGCTCTCAAGGATGAACCAGACTTGTGGAGGTCTACAATTGTTTTTCCAAGGTCTTGGCTGATTTCTTTTGATTTTCCAATGATGTCAAGCAGAGGCACTGAGTTTGAAGGTAGGCCTTGAAATACATTCACAGGCACACCTGCAATTGACACAGATTGTGTCTGTTTAAAATGAAAAACTTGGATTAGCTAACACAATGTGCCATTGGAACACAGGAGTGATGGTTGCTGATAATAGGCCTCTGTACGCCTATGTACATTTTCCATAAAAAATCTGCTGTTTCCAGCTACAATAGTCGTTTACAACATTAACAATGTCTACACTGTATTTCTGATCAATTTGCTGTTATTTTAATGGACAATAAATTGCTTTTCTTTAAAAAACAAGGAACTTTCTAAGTGACCCCAAACTTTGGAACGGTAGTGTAGACATGGCTCTCCAGTACCCCGTGCGGTAGCAGAGAGAACAGTCTATGACTAGGGTGGCTGGAGTCTTTGACACCGCCTAATAGAGGTCCTGGACGGCAGGAAGCTTGGCCCCGGTCATGTACTGGGCCGTTCACATTACCCTCTGTAGTGCCTTGCGGTCGGAGGCAGAGCAATTGCTATACTAGGCAGTGATGCAACCAGTCAGGATGCTCTCGATGGTGCAGATGTAAAACCTTTGGCGGATCCATGCCAAATCTTTTCAGTCTCCTGAGGGGGAATAGGTTTTGTCATACCCTCTTCACGACTGTCTTGGTGAGCTTAGACCATGTTAGTTTGTTGGTGATGTGGATGCCAGGAACTTGAAGCTCTCAACCTGCTCCACTACAGCCCCGTCGATGAGAATGGGGTGGTGCATGGTCCTCCTTTTCCTGTAGTCCACAATGATCTCTTTTGTCTTGATCATGTTGAGGGAGAGGTTGTTGTCCTGGCACCACATGGTCAGGTCTCTGACCTCCTCCCTATAAGCTGTCTCATCGTTGTTGGTGATCAGACCTACCACTGTTGTGTCATCGGCAAACTTAATGATGGTGTTGGAGTCGTGCCTGGCCGTGCAGTCATGAGTGAACAGGGAGTACAGGAGGGGACTGAGCACGCACCTCTGGGGGGCCCCTATGTTGAGGATCAGCATGGTGGATGTGTTGTTACCTACCCTTACCACCTGGGCGTGGCCCGTCAGGAAGTCCAGGACCCAGTTGCAGAGGGAGGTGTTCAGTCCCACGGACATTAGCTTAGTGTTGAGCTTTGAGGGAACTATGGTGTTGAACGCTGAGCTGTAGTCAATGAATAGCATTCTCAAACAGGTGTTCCTTTTGTCCAGGTGTGAAAGGGCAGTGTGGAATGCAAAAAAGATTGCATCATTTGTGGATCTGTTGGTACAGTATGCAAATTGGAGTGGGTCTAGGGATTCTGGGATAATGGTGTTGTTGTGAGCCATGACCAGCCTTTCAAAGCATTCCATGGCTACAGGTGTGAGTGCTATGGGTCAGTAGTCATTTAGGCAGGTTACCTTAGCCTCTATGGGACCGGCGGGACGAATTCGTCCCACCTACGTAACAGCCAGTGTAATCCTGTGGCGCGGTTTTTAAAACGTTTGAAATGCTATTAAATCAATTTCTCAAACATATGACTATTTTACAGCTATTTAAAGACAAGACTCTCGTTAATCTAACCACACTGTCCGATTTCAAAAAGGCTTTACAACGAAAGCAAAACATTAGATTATGTCAGCAGAGTACCCAGCCAGAAATAATCAGACACCCATTTTTCAAGCTAGCATATAATGTCACAAAAACCCAAACCACAGCTAAATGCAGCACTAACCTTTTATGATCTTCATCAGATGACACACCTAGGACATTATGTTATACAATACATGCATGTCTGTTCAATCAAGTTCATATTTATATCAAAAACCAGCTTTTTACATTAGCATGTGACGTTCAGAAAAAGCATACCCCCCGCAAACTTCCGGGGAATTTACTAACAATTTACTAAATTACTCACGATAAACGTTCACAAAAAGCATAACAATTATTTTAAGAATTGTAGATACATTACTCCTCTATGCACTCGATATGTCCGATTTTAAAATAGCTTTTCGGATGAAGCACATTTTGCAATATTCTAAGTACATAGCCCAGCCATCACGGGCTAGCTATTTAGACACCCACCCAGTTTAGCCTTCACCAAAATCACATTTCCTATAAGAAAAATGGTCTTACCTTTCCTGTTCTTCGTCAGAATGCACTCCCAGGACTTCTACTTCAATAACAAATGTAGGTTTGGTCCCAAATAATCCATCGTTATGTTCCATCAGCGACGTTTTGTTCGTGCGTTCTAGACACTATCAGAATGGTAAATCACGGTCGTGCGCATGGCGCAGAATGTGACAAAAAAATTCTAAATATTCCATTACCGTACATCGAAGCATGTCAACCGCTGTTTAAAATCAATTTTTATGCCATTTTTCTCGTAAAAAAGCGATAATATTCCGACCGGGAATCTGCAATTAGCTAAACAGCCGAAGGAAAATACTGCACGGGGTCGAATCGGGCACGCACCTAATTCCATTGTCCTCTGATGGGCCACTTGGAAAAGGGGATTCTGTGTTTCAGCCTGAGGCTGCCTCGTCATCGTTCAGGTTTTTCCCGGGTTCTGAGAGCCTATTGGAGCCCTAGGAATTGTCACGTTACAGCTAAGATCCTGACTCTTCAATAAACAGAAGCAAGAACAACAACACCTTGTCAGACAGGGTACTTCCTGCATGAAACCTTCTCAGGGTTTTGACTGCCATAGGACTTCTGTTATACTCACAGACACCATTCAAACAGTTTTAGAAACTTTAGGGTGTTTTCTATCCAAACCTGAACAATAATATGCATATTCTAGCTTCTGAGTTGGTGTAGGAGGCAGTTAAAAATGGGCACATATTTTTTCCAAAATTCTCAATACTGCCCCCTAGCCCGTAGAGGCTTTAGGGTTCTTGGGCACAGGGACTATGGTGGTCTGCTTGAAGCGTGTTGGTATTACAGACTCAGACAGGGAGAGGTTGAAAATGTCAGTGAAGACACTTGCCAGTTGGTCAGAGCATGCTCGGTGTACACGTCCTGGTAATCCGTCTGGCCCTGCGGCCTAGTAAATGTTGACCTTTTTAAAGGCCTTACTCACATTGGCTGCGGAGAGCGTGATCGCACAGTCGTCCGGAACAGCTGATGCTCTCGTGTGTGTTTCAGTGTTACTTGCCTCGAAGCGAGCATAGAAGTTGTTTAGCTCGTATGATAGGCTCATGTCACTGGGCATCTCTCTGCTGTGATTCCCTTTGTAGTCTGTAATAGTTTGCCAGCCCTGCCACATTCGATGAGCGTCGGAGCTGGTGTAGTACGATTCGATCTTAGTCCTGTATTGACGCTTTGCCTGTTTGATGGTTCGTCGGAGGGCATAGCGGAATTTCTTATAACCTTCCAGGTTAGAGTCTCGCTCCTTGAAAGCGGCAGCTCTAGCCTTTAGCTCAGTGCCTGTAATCCATGGCTTCTGGTTGGGGTACGTACAGTCACTTTGGGCCCGCCCCGTGCCTTACCAGAGGCTGCTGTTCTATCCTGCCGATGCAGTGTATAACCTGCCAGGTGTATGTTATTAATGTCGTCGTTCAGCCAACACTCTGTGAACCACCAGATTTTACAGTTTTTAATGTCCCGTTGGTAGGATATACGTGCTATCAGTTCGACCCATTTATTTTCCGGCGATTGAACGTTAGTTAGCAATACGGAGGGCAAGGCAGATTAACCACTCATCGCCTGATCCTCACAAGTCACCCTGATTTCTTTTCACGAAATCTTTGTTTCCTTCTCCAGTGAATGACAGGGATGAGGACCTGTTCGGGTGTTTGGAGTATATCCATTCCGTCTTACTCATTAAAGAAAAACTCTTCGTCCTGTGCGAGGTGAGTTCTCACCCAAGTTGATTAGGGACTGTAATTACTGTTTCATAGCATAAAAAACACATTTGCAAAGCAGAGACATTACCACGAAACTGCATATTACTATAATGTTGTGACATTGTTATAACTGAGGTATACAGTATGAGCAACTTTTAGAGCAACTTTATGCTTAGTGTTTCCCATAGGGAATTGGAGCCAGGCTAGGCTAGTGCCCCATCTTTCTCAGGTGGTTATTGGAGCCAGGCTAGTGTAGTGCCCCATCTTTCTCAGGTGGTTATTGGAGCCAGGCTAGGCTAGTGCAGTGCCCCCTCTTTCTCAGGTGGTTATTGGAGCCAGGCTAGTGTAGTGCCCCATCTTTCTCAGGTGGTTATTAGAGCCAGGCTAGTGTAGTGCCCCATCTTTCTCAGGCGGTTGCCAAATCATTAAAGTCAAATCAAATTGTATTTGTCACATGCACCGAACAGGTGTAGACCTTACAGTGAAATGCTTACTTACAAACCCTTAACTAACAATGCAGTTTAAGAAAAATAAGTTTTAGGTAATAAATAGATAAGTAAGAAATAAAACATAAAAATAATTAAAGAGCTGCAGTAAAATAACAGCAGCTGGACTATGTACAGGGGGGTACCGGTACAGAGTCAATGCGAGGGAGTCAATGCGCGGGAGTTAAGGCTAAGCTAGTGCAGTCCCCCCTCTTTCTCAGGCAGTTATTGGAGCCAGGCTACAGCAGAGCCGATGCATCTTGTGGTGTTTGTAGTGGTCAACACTAGACTCGACATCCAGCTAAAACTCAATGCAGGGAGCTCCTCTTTGCAGTGCAGCTTTAAGAGGTTTGGAGAGGCTGGGATCTGTAATATGTATTGTAGGCTCCTCCTCTCACAGTGATGTCAGTCGGAGGCAGAGAGGTGGGCAGTACTAAGGGACCGGGTTCATGCAATACTACTGAGACAACTAGGCACAGCTTAGCACACTGATACAGCATAACGTCTATTTCAGCCCCGCTGTAAGTGATACCGCACTAAGGAACACTCATCAAACTCCGTGGGGGGACAGAACACTACCCAGGCTACCGCCCATTTATGTGTTCTTTTTTTTCTTGCTGAATAATAACCTTTAAAAAAATAATAAACAGTGCCGACAGAACTGAAGTTTTCAGTCATCGTACCAAACTGTTTCATTTTTTTGTGCGCTCTTGGATGGAAGTTTATGCGCTTGTTAAAACGCTGTTACACATGCTCAATGAAACGGTCTTCCATGCAAGCGATTTGCACCATTTGTTGCAAGAGAGAGCATTTTAAAACACACGCAGGCTAGGGCTATTTCATGTAAATCAAGTGACTTGGACCATCAGCATCTCTCCTGCCGCCCGCGATTGAACCACAGTTAACCCAAGATATCTGAAGAGGAATTACATAGGCTCTTTGAGTTACACAAATATTCTGCAATCAATGCTTTTGCCTCCTGCATGTGGACCATAGACTTTTTAGGACATGGATCACTTGCTGTAGTGGATAACCTTATTGATGTGTGTTTTGTTTGATTCCCGCTACCGAAGAGGATCTTTTTTTTCTCCACTTTTCCACTTCAGTGTAATTCTATGGCACTTCTTCTTCTAAAGCACTGATGTCGCTACGTGACGGGAATTGCGATTGATTTTCCATATTCTGTTTCAAGGGATAGAAGGTAAACATTACTATCATCACTAGTGTACTAGTAACATAATTAATTTCTAATATTAGCTTATTTCATTCTGAATACAATCCTACAAGTTTTCACGGTATCATCAATAGGTACGTTTAAAAGGAAATTATTCAACCTATAGAGGAAAATAATTTTATGATGATGGTCAAATATAGGAATCCAAATTGACCATCAATTTACGCAAACTGTAGGCTATATGGCTACGGACCGGATGCCACATCGCAGTTGATTCGCGTCGCTCAGTAACAGGGTTACATGTATGGAACCATAAAATGTTATCAAACAACTTCTAGATAAAAATCACAATAATCGCATTCAGCGTTAAACGAGACCCCCATTGAGTCATTGTTTTTTTACGCATCGGATTTGGTCAGTCACAACATCCACCGTGCAACAAAAAAAACATCCCGCTCGTTATAGTAAAGGTCTTTATAGTTATGATCACGACACGTTTGAAAAAACATTTATACTGTATTTTTCTTCAAGCAGCCTATAGGGTATTATTGAATAGACAGTTCAACCATAGCTGTCGCATGACCGTTATTGTCGGTCATGAGTAATTCAATCTGTGCGTGGCCAACATTGGTCTACTTTTTTTCAAATTCGTCTTTAAGTAGGCTGTGTAAACTAGGCTACTGCATACTTTTCGGCAGGTGAGTTTTTGCCTGCACGTTTAATGAGCAGGTTAGCAGAGCGGTCAATAGCTGGCACAGCCACAAAGTCATAAAAAATCTGATTTTATACCTAATCTTAACCACACTGCTAACCCTAATGACGGTTAATGAGTATCATAATTAAAGCGGACCTCCCTGGTCAAATTGCATTATGGATAATGCACAACAGTGACTGGAATGCAGCGTTTACCTTTTCAACTTCAGGGGCATTATCCCCTGAAAAGCCTGGTCATTATGACTATTATTTGATATATACGGACTGATTAATGCTCTTGAGTAAAACATATGCTGTACAGTAAACACAGTACCCACACGCTCCATGCTCGAAAGGGACACGCGCTAGGCTATCCATGCTCAATGTATTGAGGGGCTTCACATGGGCAATAATAATCACTACCACATATAGCCTCTAAATTGTACATAGCAGGCGATGTCATACTGTTATTGTAGAGGACGATTTTTATTTCTAAAAAAACAAAAACTAACCGTAGGCCTATTCCTTGTTTGAGCAAATGGAGGCTATTCACGTTTTATTCACAGCATGTTATCCAAGATTGATTGCTTAATGATTTTCTGACTTAGATGACATGTCTGAATTTACTCTTAGAAAGATGTGTTGAGTCTTCTAAGCTTTTCTGATAATTGATATGGATCGCAGTGTAGGCTAACAGAGATTTTGATAAAGCTTTAGTTCTTAGATCTACACCTTAGTGATCATAACAGGTCTACAGTCTCTTAGTTTTGCATTCACACCATTGCTTAGTTGTCCTGTCCTTAGTTGTGGTAATTAACTATTGCTTAGTTGAATGATAAACTATTCTTCAATGGTAGTTAAGTATGACAACTGGGTGTTTGACTTGAATGTGTAATTTTGACTGTGACTGGTGTTGCTTCTTACAAGTCCACAAATTCATAAGTAGCTGGTTTTATATTGTTTCATGGTTTTATAGCTGTTGAAGCTATATCAACAGTGTCCAAAACAATATCTGAGACTTCAGTTGCAAGCTTCAAAATGTGGTTGTGAATGGTCCTCCTTTTTCCTCTTATCGTAGTTATTATATGATATTATTATTATATTTTTTATTATTTTAGTATTATCATATATATTATATTATATTATATTATTATTATCATATATATTATATTATATTATTATTTTCATATATATAGTATATGATATTATTATTATCATATATATTATATTATATTATTATTATCATATATATTATATTATATTATTATTATCATATATATTATATTATATTATTATTATCATATATATTATATGATATTATTATCATATATATTATATTATATTATTATTTTCATATATATAGTATATTATATTATTATTATCATATATATTACATTATATTATTATTTTCATATATATTATATTATATTATTATTATCATATATATTACATTATATTATTATTTTCATATATATTATATTATTATCATATATATTATATTATAGTATTATTATCATATGTACTATATTATTATTGCCATATGTAATATACTATATTATTGTTATCATACATATTATATTATATTATTATTATCATATGTACTACATCATATTATTATTATCATATATATTATATTATTATTATCAAATGTACTATATTATATTGTTATTATCATATATATTATATTATATTATTATTGTCATATATATATTATATTATTATCAAATATACTATATTATATTGTTATTATCATATATATTATCATATATTATTATTATCGTATATATTATATTATTATTATCATATATATTATATTATATTATTATTATCATATATATTAAATTATATATATGTTTTTTATATGACTATTATTAGTAGTTGTATTATCATTATTATTATTATTAATATTATGAATAATCCTGCTAACAGTCACTTTCTCCTAATACCCTCCTATATCTACATATGTACCTGAAATACTCCAGTATCTCGGCACATTGTACATGTGGTATTGGCACTGTGCTTGTCTTTATTATATGTTTCATTTGTATTAGTTATGCTATTTTGATATTGATTACTGCGCTGTTGGGTAGAGCATGCAAGTTAAGCATTTCACTGTACTTGTGCATGTGACAAATACAACTTTAACTATAATTGTATTTGAATTTAAATCACGTCTATATTGCTTCAGTAGCCTAGAACGATAAACATAATTTGAACATACATGTCTCATAGGACATGGCCACCATCAAACACAAACACAATCAACAGTATAGTCTTCATCAACTATTTGGCTAACACAAACAAACACGTCTCGTTTAATCCTGCTGTGCTAAACTACTTTTTTCTTCCTCCAAATGCATAGTTGTTAAAAAACTGGTTACCAAGCCAATGGTTTCTCGAGAATGATTGCTATTCCCTTTCCTAGAAAAATTACAATAATATACTGAACTAATTCTATTCACTACTCTCCATAGCTACCAAACAAACTTGTGTTTGTGACAAAATAAAAATTGATTTGAAGGGTTGTTTGACAAACCAATCAAAAGTTTGAATAAAGCAAATGTTATAAAAAAATATTACAATTTTACTCTTTAGCATTAGATGTTCAAATGATCCTGATCTTTATTTTGTCGCTGGTAGTGTTCCATGTGTAATTAACTAACATGTTTCTTCACTGCCCTCTAGAGGTACTCAGAGTATTATCAGATGAACTGACACACGATGTGAAGGATTTTCATGCCAATTTTATGTGACGTTATCACCTCTGGGTTGGTCATTCTTAGTGATGTTTCTGTGGAATATCTTGACGTTTTCTTTCTCATATTAAAAACAGAAATGATTTTGATTATTATCTCATCGTGTTGACATTTCTAAGCAGAAAATAATGCAACTGCACAAAAGCTAAAAAAAATATTCTCATAACTTTGAAATTTTTGATTTATTTTACCTCGGGATTGATATATGATTGATGCATTTACTGTACATTGGGACTAAATTAGATTTTTTAACAAATTTGACTGAAGAATTTAAGACATATTGACAATGTATTAGTCTTATCTGAGCTAAAATGTCAAAAAGACAATACGATTTTAGCTATTTTTTAAAAGGGTTCATTCTTATCAGCAGGAATCTCCTCTGCCCCAGCTCTGAAGACCACAGACATTACTCAGTGATGAGAAACCTACCATTATTCCTCTTGTGACAACTAGATAAGGAAACTTCTAGGCTGTAGATCTTTTAAAGGGAGACTGAATAGATCTTGACAATAAACCTGTCTGTCTGTCAGTCTGTCGAAGATCCATGGAACCAAGAGATAGAGACTGGGGTTACCAAGATTGTGTCGCTTTTGCAAGTCCAGCTTGCAAGGCTTTGAGAAATCTATCTTTATGTATATCCATGGACACCCAAATCACAGTTTTTGGGGATAGAGAAGTTTGTTGCGGCTACTCCATTTCTGGAGTGACTCCATCAATCTTCCGTTTAAGATGCCAGATAAATACATTCTTTGGGAAGGTGAAGGTGTTTCCCCCCCCCTCTCTCCTCTGCCACAGCTCAGTCTGATAATACTACCCTGCCCGACTGGCCTGTCCATCATATTGTCATGTAAAGTAATCCAGGAGCTGTCTGCTACTAGCCTCTCCCGTTCAGCTCTGTCTCCAGAGAGAGGAGAGAAGCATTGCCTAGGGCTCAAAATAGCTCTTTCTGGAGCCTAGTGAAATGTTAGCATGGAAAGATGTTCTGCTTGATTGACACTTAAACTTCAGTTTTTTTTCTTCATTATTCATTCATTCATTATTTCCCCAATTCTTCATTGTCAAACTGTTCTTTTTTGAAACTGTAAAAGTTGTAGCTCATTGCTCAATCCGATTAGATCCAATGTATAGTTTTGAAGATGGTGTTATTTGGAGAAAGATCTGAGCATAACATGGCTAAATGACCCTTCTTTCTCTCTAGGAAAGGTGTAAACTTCAAAGATAAGCAAATCACAACCGCATGCAGTGTTTTCATTTATATGACTGTTTTTATACACGTATCTGTGCTGCTGAGAGTAACCTTCACATAGATGGCTGTCATGTAGATACCGTCAGCAATGTTTTTCTAACCTAACAGGCTTATAATGAGTCTAAACCTGACCCTATAATGAGTCTTACCCTAACCCTATAATGAGTCTAACCCTAACCCTATAATGAGTCTAAACCTGACCCTATAATGAGTCTAACCCCAACCCTATAATGAGTCTAACCCTATAATGAGTCTAACCCTATAATGAGTCTAACCGTAACCCTATAATGAGTCTAACCCTATAATGAGTTTATCCCTATAATGAGTCTAACCCTATAATGAGTCTAACCCTATAATGAGTCTAACCCTATAATGAGTCTAACCTTAACCCTATAATGAGTCTAACCCTATAATGAGTCTAACCTTAACCCTATAATGAGTCTAACGCTATAATGAATGAGTCTATCCCTATAATGAGTCTAACCCTATAATGAGTCTAACCCTAACCTTATAATGAGTCTATCCCTATAATGTGTCTAATCCTAGAATGAGTTTAACCCTGACCCTATAATGAGTCTAACCCTATAATGAGTCTAACCCTATAATGAGTCTATCCCTATAATGAGTCTATCCCTATAATGAGTCTAACCCTATAATGAGTCTAATCCTATAATGAGTCTAATCCAATAATGAGTCTAATCCTATAATGTGTCTAACCCTATAATGAGTCTATCCCTATAATGAGTCTAACCCTATAATGAGTCTAACCCTATAATGAGTCTAACACTATAATGAGTCTAAGCCTGACCCTATAATGAGTCTAACCCTAACCCTATAATGAGTCTAACCCTATAATGAGTCTAACCCTAACCCTATAATGAGTCTAACCCTATAATGAGTCTAACCCTATAATGAGTCTAACCCTAACCCTATAATGAGTCTAACCATATAATGAGTCTAACCCTAACCCTATAATGAGTCTAAGCCTGACCCTATAATGAGTCTAACCCTATAATGAGTCTAAGCCTGACCCTATAATGAGTCTAACCCTAAACCTATAATGAGTCTAATCCTATAATGAGTCTAACCCTATAATGAGTCTAACCCTGACCCTATAATGAGTCTAAGCCTGACCTTATAATGAGTCTAACCCTAAACCTATAATGAGTCTAATCCTATAATGAGTCTAACCCTATAATGAGTCTAACCCTATAATGAGTTTAACCCTATAATGAGTTTAACCCTGACCCTATAATGAGTATATCCTTATAATGAGTCTAACCCTATAATGAGTCTAACCCTATAATGAGTCTAATCCTATAATGAGTAAAAACCTATAATGAGTCTAATCGTAACCCTATAATGAGTCTATCCCTATAATGAGTCTATCCCTATAATGAGTCTAACCGTAACCCTATAATGAGTCTAACCCTTTAATGAGTCTAACCCTATAATGAGTAGAAACCTATAATGAGTCTAATCCTATAATGAGTAAAACCCTATAATGAGTCTAACCCTATAATGAGTCTAACCGTAACCCTATAATGAGTCTATCCCTATAATGAGTCTATCCCTATAATGAGTCTAACCCTATAATGAGTCTATCCCTATAATGAGTCTAACCCTATAATGAGTCTATCCCTATAATGAGTCTAACCCTATAATGAGTCTAATCCTATAATGAGTCTAACCCTTTAATGAGTCTAATCCTATAATGAGTAGAAACCTATAATGAGTCTAACCCTATAATGAGTCTAATCCTATAATGAGTCTAATCCTATAATGAGTCTAATCCTATTATGAGTCTAATCCTATAATGAGTCTAACCGTAACCCTATAATGAGTCTAACCCTATAATGAGTCTATCCCTATAAGTCTAACTCTATAATGAGTCTAACTCTATAATGAGTCCAGACCTATAATGAGTCTAACCCTATAATGAGTCTAACCCTATAATGAGTCTAACCCTATAATGAGTCTAATATAAGGATTCTAACCCTAACCCTATAATGAGTCCAACCCTATAATGAGTCTAACCCTATAATGAGTCTAATATAAGGATTCTAACCCTAACCCTATAATGAGTCTAATCCTATTATGAGTCTAATCCTATAATGAGTCTAACCGTAACCCTATAATGAGTCTATCCCTATAATGAGTCTAACCCTATAATGAGTCTAACCGTAACCCTATAATGAGTCTAATCCTATAATGAGTCTAACCCTATAATGAGTCTATCCCTATAATGAGTCTAACCCTATAATGAGTCTGACCCTATAATGAGTCTAACCCTATAATGAGTCTAACCCTATAATGAGTCTAACGGTAACCCTATAATGAGTCTATCCCTATAATGAGTCTATCCCTATAATGAGTCTATTCCTATAAGTCTAACTCTATAATGAGTCTAACTCTATAATGAGTCCAGACCTATAATGAGTCTAACCCTATAATGAGTCTAACCCTATAATGAGTCTAATATAAGGATTCTAACCCTAACCCTATAATGAGTCTAACCCTATAATGAGTCTAACCCTATAATGAGTCTAATATAAGGATCCTAACCCTAACCCTATAATGAGTCTAACCCTATAATGAGTCCAACCCTATAATGAGTCTAATATAAGGATTCTAACCCTAACCCTGTAATGAGTCTCACCTGAGTTCTTCATTATGACAGTGATAGAAAGACAGTCAGGGAAGATCATAGGATAGAACAATAGAACATCTTGCCTTTCTGGCTGATTCCCTACGATTTTGATTAAATCCTTCAAATATTGTAGTAATTTTTTTACTTTAGGGATGCTGTTATGACAATTAGATGGCACCACCATCTCAATGTAAAATATCCTCTATTGTAGTTTTCATACGGTAGTCAAAGATGAATTCTCAAGACAGTGTACTAGCTCTGTTCCTACGTACTGTAGATAGAAGATGTGGAGTTCCACAGAACGCTTCTCAACACAGCTGTGCATAATCTCTGTGGTGGATGTTAAAATAACGGAGCTGGGAGGGGAAATGAAAGGTAGATTGATACTCTCTTTATTACCTCCTAACCAATGTGGTGTAGGAGTCTACATCTCCTATAAATAAGGCTTATGGTAAATGCTCAGAGATCAGATGGATAGGCCTGGAATGCAGCAAGACGTAAATAACAAATTCATATGTTAGTGATTGGATGTAAGTTGATGGAACGGTGTAAAAATAACGTTGAAAAGCAAAGCGTTATTGAAGACGTCTATGTTTAACCCCAGTGTATTACAGCTGTGGTGTTATGTATTATTTCTTTTAAGATGTCTTCCAAGGTTTGACATTAAAAAGGGGTGATGAATTCTCCTATTTTTTCACATTTATTTTGAAGTCATAGCGAGACTAAGATCTGTTTTACAGATGAGCCCTGCATGAATACGTCAAACACATACAATACACAACATTACAGACATATTTATCAACATAAAGGTCTCCGATCATGACTCTGTAAGTTGTTTCACATAAAGGGTGCAAAAAAACTAAAATAAGCTTTACCCAACTCTGTGGAAAGCGAAGGGGCATCCAGTGTTATTCAAGCCTGAGACTGGGTTTGGCAATTTGTAAGTCTAAATTGATAGATACATAGGAAGTTTCTGCATCAGTGCTTTGTAGATCAACACAAGACAATGCTGCTCTCTCCTTACATATAAAGAGGCCCAACCCACTTTTTGACACAAAACACAATGGTGAGTTCTATAACCATCACCAGTAATAAACCTAAGGGAACAATGGTGAGTTCTAGAATCATCACCAGTAATAAACCTAAGGGCAAAATGGTGAGTTTTAGAACCATCACCAGTAATAAACCTAAGGGAACAATGGTGAGTTCTAAAACCATCACCAGTAATAAACCTAAGGGCACAATGGTGAGTTCTAGAACCATCACCAGTAATAAACCTAAGGGAACAATGGTGAGTTCTAGAACCATCACATGTAATAAACCTAAGGGAACAATGGTGAGTTCTAGAACCATCACCAGTAATAAACCTAAGGGCACAATGGTGAGTTCTAGAACCATCACCAGTAATGAACCTAAGGGAACAATGGTGAGTTCTAGAATCATCACCAGTAATAAACCTAAGGGAACAATGTTGAGTTCTAGAATCATCACCAGTAATAAACCTAAGGGCACAATGGTGAGTTCTAGAACAATCACCAGTAATAAACCTAAGGGCACAATGGTGAGTTCTAGAACCATCACCAGTAATAAACCTAAGGGAACAATGGTGAGTTCTTGAACCATCACCAGTAATAAACCTAAGGGAACAATGGTGAGTTCTATAACCATCACCAGTAATAAATCTAAGGGCACAATGGTGAGTTCTAGAACCATCACCAGTAACAAACCTAAGGGCACAATGGTGAGTTCTAGAATTATCACCAGTAATAAACCTAAGGGCACAATGGAAAACATAATCTAGTGGTTTAAGTGTAGATGCTGCTGCACGCATTTAGATAATATCCCCAAAATCTAAAATAGACATAAAAGTGTCTTGGACAATTTCCTTCCTATTAACTAAAGTAAGACATGCTTTGTTTCTGTAAAATAAACCAACCTTGAACTTCAACTTCTTCACCAGCTCAGTGACATGGTTTTCAAATGACAGTTTGTCATCAAGGAAGATACCAATATATTTCTAGGACGGAACTAGCTCAATTTGTGTACCGTTCGAACTAGTCATTACAAATGCATTTAAATCTGGGTTATGGGACCTAGAAAAAAGTATTCATGTTGTTTTGTTTACATTTAGCACTAGCTTTAGATCCAACAGTGACCTCTGCAGTGCTATAACAATCAAACTTCAAATGTGAAAAGGCTTGGCCCACCGAAGGAGCAATTGAATACAGCCCTGTATCATCTGCATACACATTTCTATAATTTTTTTTTTTACAGTATTATCAATGTTATTTATTTAGATTGTAAACAGTAGTGGGCCGAGGATCGAACCTTGGGGCACCCCTTTATGTAACTCAAGGAACTCCTATTTGACCCCATCTACCTTGATGACCTGAGTTCTGTCATTGAGATAATTATGAAACCGTCGACATGCATCTGTACCCAACCCTATGGAGGACAGTTTATTAATCAGAATAACATGGTCTACAGTATCAGAAGCTTTTGACAAGGCTACAAACATTGCAGTACAATTCATTCTATCACCTAAGGCGACTGCAATATAATTTACAACAAGCACGGTAGCCATAGTGGTGCTATGTTTAGGTCTGAATCCAGATTGATTAATTTTAAGAACCACATTTACAGATAGATAGTAACATAGCTGTTTGTTGACCAATGATAATAGTCTTTTTGCAAGACAAGGGATCCTGGAAATGGGTAAAAAAAAGAAAAGTAAGATCATTAATATCCCTTATGGAGGGGTAGAAAACTTTCCACAATTTTTGAATATTTCTTGATACTAAAGTTCAATACCTAAGCAGAGACGGGTCTTCATGATACATCTTAAAATGCATCACAACTGCATGATAATGCATTAATTAAACAGACTTTAATAAGTCTCCGTTGGTCCAGGTCTCCCTTGTAAAAGAGACCTGAAATTAAATAAAAAGTATAGCGTTACTGTAAATTCTAATCCTAATAACCTGAAAGTTGTTCTTGCTATAAGAAGCAGAGCAACTGCCATCATATCTCCATGCTCCCTTTTTGGATGGCCTAGTTTGGTTTTGGCAATAGGGACCTTTGCCCTCCAGGCAGGTTTTAGCACACAAAGCCCATGATAGAATTGGTGGAACTATCTAGCAAGTAAACTGGCATCAAATAAGAAAACACTGATTTATGAATACTGTCAGATGGTGCTGAAAACCATAAGGTGTTTTTCTTATTACTATTGACTATTTACTAGTTTACCGTGGGCTTAATGATAAAGAGAGAGAGATCAGACAGAGCACTTCTTTTCTATCTAATAGCAATACATGTAGCATGTTAGAGAGAACTCCATTAACTAACGTTAATGATTTCATTGTATGATTATATTCTATGATAATACAATTATATCCTAATGTGAGACATGGTGGCTTTCGTAATGCGTCAATTAATTATTATGCAGAACATGGTGTTTTCATATGGCAGCGTGTTCACGGAATCGTTCACATTCCGTTTATTTATTTATTTTCATTTCCTTTTCTTCAGATACTTAACAAATGAGACTCTTAAGTTAATTTGCTGTTAAAATTAGCAATGCATTTCTAATCTATGGTTCTGCATTAAAATGAAGGTTATTGCACACGCAGTAACACCTATCCACCACACTGGAAGATGGATGTAGTCTGCATCCTAAATAGTACCATAGCCCTTATATAGTACACATATATAGTACACATATATAGTACTTTAGACCAGGGCCAAATCTTAATCGGTTTCCCATGTTTCCTGCTCGTAACGATCTGACTGATTCCTAAAATGCATATCTTTCAAACTCGATGACAACGCAAGGTCAACTCATGTACCAAACGTAATGCCTCACACTAAGCTAAACTCATCAAAAAACATTCATAGAAGTTTGTGTATCAACTACGCCAATGATGATCTCCTCTGATTCACGCACACACACACACACACTTACACACACACACACACACATACACACACACACACACACACACACACACACACACACACACACACACACACACACACACACACACACGCACACACACACACACACACCCTCCCTCCCTGCGATGAAAATATGAATTGGTTGATTACTGCAATGTAACGGATTGATGGAATACGGCAACTAATAACCTATTCGTGTCTGTGTGTTCAACGGGGTGTCATCAAAGGTTAATTGTGTAAAATGTCTGTTAATTTGCTCTCAAAGATATTGGAGGGATGCAGGCTCAGAGCTAGTTAGGTTGATAGGTCGAGTTCAACCCTCTCCATAAGGGAGAATCATACTAATTACAGTCAGAATACATGGGTCTGCGTTTGGAATGAAACCCTCTTCCCTAAATAGTGCACTATTTTTGATCATAGAGCTCTGGTCAAAAAGTAGTGCACTGTACAGGGAATAGGGTGCCAAAAAGTAGTGCGCTATACAGCGAATAGGGTGCCCTTTTCAGATTTAACCTGTGTGTCATGTAACTTTTGCAGAGACATGACTCTTTCTCTTTCCCTCTCTCTGTCTCTCTCCCTCTCTCTCGCTCTCTATCCCAGTGACAGAGTTGCAGCCTTAAGAAAAAAAATACTTCCACCCTCTCTGATTATGGACTTAGCAGGTCAGGCTCATGTGCTGGTGGTGTTACTCACCTGCCTGGTCTTGCTGTCCTGGGCCCAAGAGAAGGACTACACGGTGAGGGAGGAGCAGCCCGAGAATGTCCGCATTGGGAACCTGCGGAAGGACTTGGACCTGAACCTTGACCCTGACTTCAAGCTGTCCTCACCACTGCAGTTCAAGCCCGTCTACAAAACGGGTGATGTGCCTTTGGTGAGGGTAGAGGCCAACACTGGGGAGATCTTCACCACGGCTCATCGCATCGACCGAGAGAAGCTCTGCTCAGGAGTATTCAACGAGAAGCGCTGCTTCTACGAGATTGAAGTAGCCGTTTTGCCTGACGAGATCTTCCGTCTGGTTAAGATCCGGTTCCTGATTGAGGACATCAATGACAACGCTCCACTCTTCCAGTCCACCGTTATAAACATCTCCATCCCAGAGAACACTGCCATCAACACCCGGTACCCCGTGCCCTCTGCATTTGACCCAGATGTGGGGATCAATGGGATCCAACACTATGAACTTGTCAAGGTGAGCTCACACTTCTCTCTATCAGTATCGAGTGACTGTCACTGCTTGTGTGCTTGACATGAAGATCAATAGTTTGTATTCTTAAGAATTGTTTGTTTTCATCCTTATTTGTTTGAAAAACAGTTACACAAATTGTTAACACCAGAAGATTGTCAATTGTGGCATTTAACGCTATCTTATACCATTTGAAATATTCCATAAAAGACAGGGTAGTTGTATTAGGTACTAACTCGCTACATACAGCACCACCCCTCCCAGTATCACTGCTGTTCACCTGCATTTAGTTGAACCTATAAGGCTGTGTGTTAGTAGAGCTGTTCTTTGTAGTTAGACTTTATGAGCCACGTTTCCACGCTTAAATCAGAACAGAGCCTTAGGCCACCATGTAACCACCATGCTTTCTTTGAAAAGGCTTTCTGTTATTATGTGTAGCAAGTGAAAAGCAAGATGTAGTTTTGCTATAAACCGTAACAACAAAAATCCCTCTAGGAAATTGCAGACGCAGCATATTCCTCCAATTTCCGGCAAAAAGGTTAAATGTTGGGAATATTGTAGATTTTTGCCTAGAAAAGGACCGTACTGTATTATGCTAATAAGTGCCTCATGCAGAACCCACCGTTATTTTTATCATCTAATTGATGTTCTATTAAATCGCAGCGCAATATTCTCAGTTGCCTTAATGAAGTCGGCCTAAAACCAGAAAGTAGGATAATGTCATGCATTCTCCATTCATAGTCTAGACAATTCTCAATACATCGTGGAGGAAGATGAATATTGCAGATTATCTGAGGCCTGCTTGTGAATTCTAATTCTTACATTTTTTGAGAGGAGATATAGCACACCATTTGCTATGCGGAGGGGGCACTAAACACACGTAAAGGCAGTAGCAGATAGTCTTCTATAACAAGCATCTACATGAAAGGTTGCGTTGGAAAGGTTGTCTCATCTCGGTGACATGGTGATGTTTTTAGGAGCTCGATGTGAGATGATAATGAGACAAGTCACAGGTTGTCTCATATTACGCTTGCTTTGTGTGAAAATTAACAGTTTCCTTGCTGTTCATGTCTGACTTGATTACCAATTTGCATTTTGAATTAGTTATTTCTGTGCCAAAGCCTCCCCCGCTGAAATGTCCTGAATTGTTCATGCCTGGAAAATGACCAGCCAAATGTTTGGCACATAGCAACGATGGTCTCCAGTCATTCCCATCACCCTTTCATGACTATTATCTCCTCTCATGTATATTATTGCTGTCTCATATCCTTGCCTCATTTTTATTTTTTTATTTTATTTTATATTTCCTATCCTTGCTTTTTTTCCCTCTCGTTTATTTAAATTCAGTTCCATATCTTATCTTCCTTGGGGAAATATGGCTGTTTTGTATTTTCTATCCATCCTTTTCATTCAAAAGAGGTTTTCTGAAAAGTAGTCCATAAACATAAATACAACATACAACAGAATACAACAGAGGAACAGTACCCATGAGGACATTAATTCAAGTGAACTTTAGAAGTGCACTATACAGTCTTACAGTACAGGGCATAGTTTAGTTCTTTAGGGGTTTGTGCAAGCATTCCTAGAATAGCTGCTGGTCTTTAATCCACCCCGTGGACTATCTTTGTATGGTCCTCAGAGATTTGTGTGTGGAGCTCCATACAGAATAATAGTTTACTACCATAGTGCTCCTGTTTTGTCCCTGACATCAAGCTGAAACTGCTACCATTGTGTGTCATCATAGTGCTCCTGTTTTGTCCCTGACATCAAGCTGAAACTGCTACCCCTGTGTGTCATCACAGTAGGCCTGTTCTGTCCCCTCAGCTGACAGACATATACTGTAGGCTAGCTGGTATTAGAAAGGACAGATGAGATATGACAGCCACCTTAATTCAAAACCAGGTTGGCTCTGTCTTTTCATATGGAGGGCTAATACACAATACCATCCCATATAGTCTGTTTGATATCACACATAATGGTCAGTAACCCTTTACTTGAAAGTGGTATAGGCCTAAATAAGGCATCCATAACACCTTTATGAAACCAGTAATGCCACCTTAATAATGAGTGTAGCAGTATCGTCCATGGCAACCTTTTAATTATGGGATTCTAAAAAATGTAATGTTTACCATTAGCATTGTGAGTGCTGGTACTGCTACGTCGTCTTGGAATGACGCAAAGGTGTTCTCAGAACACGTCCAAGGTCAGGGGAAAGTAATACCATGCATGGATGCAGGAGTCTCTTCCGTTAGGAACAGATTTTATCACTTAAAGCGTACCTCTTTACAGGTTCCTCCTCAGACCCTGACTGTGTCGCAAACGGCACCCTATTTCATATAGATTTCCGGTCAAAAGTAGTGCACTATATAGGGAATAGGGTGCCATTTGAGACGTTGACTGTGTGAGGCAGGTCAGGCTCAAGGGGTATTGATTTTGGTTGTTTTGGGTTCTACACTTCTCCAAATGTTATTTTTCTCCAAGAATTTTAAAGAGATTTGCACCACACTGCAGGAAACCGAATCCTTCCTATTTTGAGGGATTTTCAGTGTGTCTTAACAGCATTTGTTGTGGGCGGGCGTTGTCGGGATCACCTTGTGTAGATCAATATCCTGCAATATGAGAGTCAGATAAACTTGGTGTTGAAAGAAAGAGGAAGTCTTTATTTCGGTGTGTGGATTTGGAGCAACAACTCTTCTTTGTTTAAAAATGTATACATCTAACTTGTTTGCCTGACTATTATGAGCAGATGGTAGAACAATTAGGTTCTGCCTGTCATAGAAAACAAAGACAAATGTTGAAAATGTGTAACGCCAGAGTTCATTTATACTGTATGTTCATTTACAGATGCCAGTTCTGCCGTAACGCTGCAATAGATTCAACATGTTGGAGCGCTCTCTTCAAATCATTCAAATTGGCATTTCATAATTGATTAATGTTCTTCGTTAGATGCTGCTTGCTGCAGAATGGACAATTAAACAAAGAGCTCAGCTAGCTAACTGCCTGTGTTCAGCTCACTGCCTGTGTTCAGCTCACTGCCTGTGTTCAGCGTACTGTCAAGCGCTTCCTGTTTTCATTTGTTTCTGATTTTAACACATTATCTTTCCGCCAGAGGTTGACAAGAGGAAACAAACCAATTCTGTGCTGGTTTTGTCTAAGTGATATGCATCAGATCATGGCCGGTGGCAAGGGAGACTTCCATCAGTATTGTATAAAAGGGATGTTATAGCCAATGATAAATAGCCTAGCACGTCGGCCCATCCACCACCATTAGCATAGCTATGAAAGGCTGATATATTCAAAGCACCATCCAGTCTCCTCTAGATTTAATCAGGTCATCAACATGATTCATCCCAGTCTCCTCTAGATTTAATCACATCATCAACATGATTCAATCCCAGTCTCCTCTAGATTTAATCACATCATCAACATGATTCAATCCCAGTCTCCTCTAGATTTAATCACATCATCAACATGATTCAATCCCAGCCTCCTCTAGATTTAATCACATCATCAATATGATTCAATCCCAGTTTCCTCTAGATTTAATTAGTTCATCAACATGATTCAATCCCAGCCTCCTCTAGATTTAATCAGGGCATCAACATGATTCAATCCCAGTCTCCTCTAGATTTAATCAGGGCATCAACATGATTCAATCCCAGTCTCCTCTAGATTTAATCAGGGCATCAACATGATTCAATCCCAGTCTCCTCTAGATTTAATCACATCATCAACATGATTCAATCCCAGCCTCCTCTAGATTTAATCACATCACCAACATGATTCAATCCCAGTTTCCTCTAGATTTAATTAGGTCATCAACATGATTCAATCCCAGCCTCCTCTAGATTTAATCAGGGCATCAACATGATTCAATCCCAGTCTCCTCTAGATTTAATCAGGGCATCAACATGATTCAATCCCAGTCTCCTCTAGATTTAATCACATCATCAACATGATTCAATCCCAGTCTCCTCTAGATTTAATCACATCATCAACATGATTCAATCCCAGCCTCCTCTAGGTTTAATCACATCATCAACTTGATTCAATCCCAGTCTCCTCTAGATTTAATCACATCATCAACATGATTCAATCCCAGTCTCCTCTAGATTTAATCACATCATCAACATGATTCAATCCCAGTCTCCTCTAGATTTAATCACATCATCAACATGATTCAATCCCAGTCTCCTCTAGATTTAATTAGGTCATCAACATGATTCAATCCCAGCCTCCTCTAGATTTAATCACATCATCAACATGATTCAATCCCAGTCTCCTCTAGATTTAATTAGGTCATCAACATGATTCAATCCCAGCCTCCTCTAGATTTAATCACATCATCAACATGATTCAATCCCAGTCTCCTCTAAACTTAATCAGGTCATCAACTTGATTCAAAGATGCATCAGATGACAATCTGAAACATTGAAAGAGTCTGCAGTGAGGCGATTTCAGTCAGCCGCCCCCAATATCAGCCAACTGCGGCTCTACATCATTGTTTGCTACTGAGATGGAACTTTGATTGTTGTGATTGGACGACTAACATCATTGGACAACTAATATCATTGGACGACTAATATTATTGGACGACTAATATCATTGGCCGACTAATATCATTGGACGACTAATATTATTGGCCGACTAATATCATTGGCCGACCAATATCATTGGCCGACTAACATCATTGGACGACTAACATCATTGGACGACTAACATCATTGGACGACTAATATCATTGGACGACTAATATCATTGGCCGACTAATATCATTGGCCGACTAATATCATTGGACGACTAACATCAATGGACGACTAATATCATGACTAATATCATTGGCCGACTAATATCGTTGGACGACTAACATCATTGGACGACTAATATCATTGGACGACTAACATCATTGGACGACTAACATCATTGGACGACTAACATCATTGGACGACTAACATCATTGGACGACTAACATCATTGGACGACTAATATTATTGGCCGACTAATATTTTTGGCCGACTAATATCATTGGAAGACTAATATCATTGGAATACTAACATCACTAACAAGATGTTATATATCTACATAAATGTTTCATTTATAGATCTCTACACATACACTATATACAAAAGTATGTTGACACCCCTTCAAATTAGTCGATTTGGCTTGTTCAACCACAGCCATTTATGACAGGGGTATAAAATTGAGCACAGCCATGCATTCTCCATAGACAAACATTGGCAGTAGAATGGCCTTACTGAAGAGCTCAGTGATTTTCAACGTGGCACTGTCATTGGACGCCACCTTTCAAACAAGTCAGTTAGGCAAATTTCTGCCCTGCTAGACCTGCCCCGGTCAACTGTAAGTGCTGTTATTGTGAAGTGTAAATGTCTAGGAGCAACAACGGCTCAGCTGCGAAGTGATAGGCCACACAAGCTCACAGAACAGGACCGCTGAGTGCTGAAGCGTGTAGAGCGTAAAAATGTTCTGTCCTTGGTTACAACACTCACTACTGAGTTCCAAACTACCTCTGGAAGCAACGTCAGCACAATAACTGTTCGCTGGTAGCTTCATGAAATGGGTTACCATGGCCGAGCAGCCACACACAAGCCTAAGATCACCATGTGCAATGCCAAGCATCAGCTGGAGTGGTGTAAAGCTTGCCTCCATTGGACTCTGGAGAAGTGGAAATGCGTTCTCTGGAGTGATGAATCATGCTTCACCATCTGGCAGTCCAATGTACGAATCTGGGTTTGGCGGACGTCAGGAGAACGCTACCTACCCCTATGCATAGTGACAGCTGTAAAGTTTGGTGGAGGAGGAATCCTGGTCTGGTGCTGTTTTTCATGGTTCGGGCTTGGTCCCTTAGTTCCAGTGAAGGGAAATCTTAACGCACCTCCATACAATAACATTCTAGAAGATTCTGTGCTTCCAACTTTGTGGCAACAGTTTGGGGAAGGCCCTTTCCTGTTTCAGCATGACAGTGCCCCCGTGCACAAAGCGAGGTCCATACAGAAATGGTTTGTCGAGATTGGTGTGGAAGAACTTGACTGGTCTGCACCGAGCCCTGATCTCAACCCCATTGAACACCTTTGGGATGAATTGGAAGAATGACTGCGATCCAAGCCTAATTGCCCAACATCAGTGCCCGATCTCACTAATGCTCTTGTGGCTGGATGCAAGCAAGTCCACGCAGTGATGCTCCAACATCTAATGGAAAACCTTCCCAGAAGAGTGGAGGCTGTTATAGCAGCAAAGGGGGGACCAATTCCATATTAATGCCCATTTTGGAAGGAGATGTTCAACGTGCAGGTGTCCACATACTTTTTGGCTTGTTGTATATATCTTGTCAAAAGCGCAACATGATTGCAAAAGAGACAGGTTGTAGTGTCTGACCGAAAAACGGGACAAATCAAAAAAAAAAATTAAATTATTGGTGTTTGAATTTATTGATATAAAGCGGGACATGGTTGTTTGGTTGCGGGATATGGGACAAATGGCCAAAATACGGGACATGTGGTCACCCTATGAATTGAAGAGGGCAGTCCATGAGTGCTGACCGAAGGATATCAAGGATCTGGAAAGTGTCTATGGAAGAATGGTCTCCATCCTAATGTGTTCTCCAATCTCATAAATCATTATAGAAAAACGCTCAGTGCCTTCATCCTTGCAAGGGGAGGGTATACAAAGTATTGAAAACATGGGTGGCAAATATATTTACACCTAGATTTTGGGGAAAAAAATAAACATTACTTGTTAAACAAAATCTCTTTCTCTTAGCAATTGTATTAGTATAAGAAATATGTATTTTTTATTTTATTTTGCGAGCAATTTATCTCAGTACTGGTATTATTTAGGGTATTTTTTGCTTATCTTTATCTGGGATGTCAATAATTATGGAGGCGACTCTAGATATATGGTCCCTATAGACATGTGATCTACAGTGGTAGATGAATGCTTCATCACCATGGTTTAGGAGTCCAGGCTGGGTGAAGCTGAAGTACCTGCTTTCTTTTAAACTGTACAGTTTTGTATTTTATTTAAAGGTTATTGTCACTGCACCTTAGGGCCCAGTGATTCATATTCTTAACCTTTTCTACTGTAAGTTTGCCTGCCCTAAATGTTATCACAATCCAACAGCCTAATTTGAATTCACTGAAGTAAAAATAAACAGCCATTATGGATAGTTAGTTATAGCTCTCTGAAACTGATTGAAATGCTCTAAATGTGTGAAAATGAGACAGAGGTGGGGAATAATCAGTCTGGCTCGTAAATCATCTTTAGGAGCACCTATGACATTGACTGGATGGAAGCACAGTGCCAAAGTCCCAGATACTAAAGTCTATACTAAGATTTAACAACCGTATTGTATGAAGGGCCAATATGTTATGATTCACTGTATTGCAGTGGTAAAATCACTCCTATGAATTTCAGCGAAAAGTCGTAGTACAGTTATTTTAATGTCAGCTTGGTCAATGGTCAAATCGTTACTCACTAAACGAATGTGTAGTTCATAGTAACTACTAATTCATGTTAAAAAAAAATCACTCAATTAATATACATCTTATACTAGAACTCATCTTCTACCAGAACTCATCTTCTACTAGAACTCATCTTCTACTAGAACTCATCTTCTACAGAACTCATCTTCTACCAGAACTCATCTTCTACTAGAACTCATCTTCTGCTAGAACTCATCTTCTACTAGAACTCATCTTCTACTAGAACTCATCTTCTGCTAGAACTAATCTTCTACTAGAACTCATCTTCTACTAGAACTCATCTTCTACTAGAACTCATCTTCTACTAGAACTCATCTTCTACTAGAACTCATCTTCTGCTAGAACTAATCTTCTACTAGAACTCATCTTTGACAGAACTCATCTTCTGCTAGAACTCATCTTCTTCTAGAACTCATCTTCTTCGAGAACTCATCTTCTTCTAGAACTCATCTACTAGAACTCATCTTCTTCTAGAACTCATCTTCTTCTAGAACTCATCTTCTGCTAGAACTCATCTTCTTCTAGAACTCATCTTCTTCTACAGAACTCATCTTCTTCTACAGAACTCATCTTCTGCTAAAACTCATCTTCTTCTAGAACTCATCTTCTACTAGAACTCATCTTCTACTAGAACTCATCTTCTACTAGAACTCATCTTCTTCTAGAACTCATCTTCTACTAGAACTCATCTTCTACTAGAACTCATCTTCTTCTAGAACTCATCTTCTTCTAGAACTCATCTTCTACAGAACTCATCTTCCACTAGAATTTATCTTCTACTAGAACTCATCTTCTACTAGAACTCATCTTCGACAGAACTCATCTTCTACTAGAACTCATCTTCTACAGAACTCATCTTCTACTAGAACTCATCTTCTTCTAGAACTCATCTTCTACAAAACTCATCTTCTACTAGAACTCATCTTCTGCTAAAACTCATCTTCTTCTAGAACTCATCTTCTACTAGAACTCATCTTCTACTAGAACTCATCTTCTTCTAGAACTCATCTTCTGCTAGAACTCATCTTCTACTAGAACTCATCTTCTACTAGAACTCATCTTCTACTAGAACTCATCTTCTTCTACAAAACTCATCTTCTACTAGAACTCATCTTCTACTAGAACTCATCTTCTACAGAACTCATCTTCTACTAGAACTCATCTTCTACAGAACTCATCTTCTACAGAACTCATCTTCTGCAGAACTCATCTTCTACTAGAACTCATCTTCTGCAGAACTCATCTTCTACTAGAACTCATCTTCTTCTAGAACTCAGTGTTATTGGAAGGTCATTATTCTTGCTGTCCATTCGTGTATATAGTTTATAGCTACTCACCATAAAGTAACCATCCTCATTCAGGCAGCGGTGCTTTCGCTTTCTTAAGGGACTTCTGTCACTTGGCAGTGCTTCAGACCGGCGACAATATTCACAGCAAGTGAAACCCCAACACCAACAACAACCCTGCGTACACCATGTCTCTGCTGCAGCTACCAGGGCATAGTATTGGTCTCCTTCTTCCCTCTGCCATTGTATTTCCTATATTGGTACAGGAACTATACTGGTACTTAACCTACTGGGTAGTCAAATGAACAGATTTGGTCTAAATTGTACCGTTCACAGTCAGAATGTATGTATCTTAATCTCGTTTCATAGCTGTGCCTAGACAGAGTAATCTCTTACAACATTATGTGCTGCATGAAGCTTATCTCTTTAAAGAGGCTGTTTTTCTTGTTTTTGCATGAAACTGCTTCTGACTGAAAGACCTTCAAAGACCCTCTTTGTTTCTTAAAATGCATGGGTCTCATTTAGGTTCTTAGGTCTCTCTCTCTCTCTCTCTCTCTCTCTCTCTCTCTCTCTCTCTAAATCATAACGATGGCAAATATGCCAGGACCCATCTTTACCGCATAGCTGATCTGTAATCATAAATATTAGTGCTACATTTTTGTGGGGAAGGCAATTACTTTGAACAGTCAGAGTCAGTTTCTCATGGGGATTACATGCATTTGTTTTCATTTTCCTCGGGCATCACTGTGGCCTACTGATTTGGCACTCCTTGGGTGAAAAGCTTTTTTAATGTGGAGTCTCTCTGTCTCTTTAATCTATGGTGGTCTCGCAGTTCATTTAAATAGGCTATCTCTATGGCTTCCCTTTCAACTGTCTCTCTCACATATGAACTTGACATTTTGTGAGCTGTCTCCTCTATTCCAAAGTAAACGCAAGATAGTAAGGTACAATGGAATACAGTGTTACTTAAAGCAGAGGAGTTGCACTGAGGAGGGCAGACGGCTAAAACAAGTGCTTCATTAAAAAGCACCAGGAGATTTCCAGGAGGGTAGTGTTACTTTGTTATCTGAAATGGATGGTCAGCATATAGCACAAGAAGAATCTGCTGAAGGGTGGCAGTGAGCGTACAGTACTGTACTATAATACTTATTGAATATGACTCCAATATAATTGCATTCCAAGGACCTTGATCATGGTTTGATGTCATTGTGTGTCATTGGCCTTCTGTTATATGTGTACATTCCATCTGCCAGTTTCTTGTTTTTTTAAATAGATTTATTGAAGATAAAAAAAAGAAGCACTAAACCTTCACCAATTGCCTGTGGGCATAACTGTTTAACTCACTGTCAGCATCCAGCGTTTACATAGGCCTAAGTATTTCCATAATAAATTGATATTTTCCAACTGGATTTAGCAAATATTTTGTTGTACATTTTCCATTTTTCTAATACGCAGTGGTGTAAAGTACTAAAGTAAAAATACTTTAATGCACTACTTATGTCGTTTTTTTAGGGTATCTGTAGTTTACTACTTATATTGTTGACTACTTTTACTTTTACTTCACTACATTCCTAAATAAAATAATATACTTTTTACTCCATACATTTTCCCTGACACCTAAAAGCACTTGTTACAGTTTGAATGCTTAAAAAAGACAGGAAAATTGTCAAATTCACACACTTATTAAGAGAACATCCCTGGTCATCCCTACTGCCTCTTAACTGGTGGATTCACTAAACACAAATGCTTCACTTGTTAATGATGTCTGAGTATTGGAGTGTGCCACTGACAATCCATAAAATAAAATAAAAATCAAGAAGATCGTGCCGTGTGGTTTGCTTAATAATATAAGGAATTTGAAATTATTTATACTTTTACATTTACTTTTGATACTTAAGTGTATTTAAAATCACATACTTGTAGACTTTTACTCAAATTGTATTTTACTGGGTGACATTCACTTTTACTTTCGTAATTTTAAATAAAGATATCTTTACTTTTACTCAAGTATGGCAGTTGGGTGCTTTTTTTCCACCACTGCTAATACAATTAAAGTACTTTCACCCCAAAGTGTTTTGCTGCAGCGAGAGCAAACATCTGTTGAAACTTAAACAAACTACAGCTTATTTGTGTTGATTCTGGAAACCAGCTGTGTGAGTCTAGTGCCAGCTTACGGGACCACAAGTAGGCTATTGCAGTGTATGACATGTCATATAAGATAGTAATGTTCATGTGAAATTCCCAGAAATCAGGCTATGAATGCATAGACCCTCACACTGATGAATAACTAAACAATTAGTAACATACTCCAGGATGTACAGGACAGCACAGTAGTTTCATGTAGTCCAGTAAAATATGACTGAAAATCAAAAATTATCTCTCTTCTTCTCCCTGTCTATACAGAGTGTAAGTGAGTTTGGCCTAGACATCATCGAGACCCCAGAGGGAGACAGATGGCCCCAGCTGATCGTCCAGCAGAGCCTGGACCGCGAGCAGAAGGACACCTTCGTCATGAAGATCAAGGTGGAGGACGGTGGAACGCCACCCAAGTCCAGCACAGCCATCCTCCAGGTCACCATCTCCGACGTCAACGACAATCGGCCGGTCTTCAAGGACAGTGAGGTGGAGGTGAACATCCCTGAGAACGCCCCCATGGGAACCTCCGTCACCCAGCTCCACGCCACGGACGCAGACCTCGGCTCCAATGCCCAGATCCACTTCTCCTTCTCCAACCAGATCTCCTCATCCACCAAGAGGCATTTTTCCATAGACAGCACCACCGGGGTGATCACTGTCAAGCAGCCCTTAGACCGAGAAGTAACTCCGGTCCACAAACTCATTGTCCTGGCCAGCGACGGCAGCTCCACCCCCTCCAGAGCTACGGTTATCGTCAACGTAACGGACATTAATGACAACGTTCCGTCTATAGACACTCGGTATATAATGAACCTTGTAAATGGTACGGTTCTACTGTCAGAGAACGCTCCTCTCAACACAAAAATAGCCCTAATTACAGTGACGGACAAGGACTCGGATCTGAACGGCAAAGTGACTTGTTACACTGATCATGACGTTCCTTTCAGGTTAAAGCCAGTCTTTAATGACCAGTTCCTGCTGGAGACTGCGGCCCCCTTAGATTACGAAACAACCAGGGAATATGCAATTAAGATAGTAGCGTCGGATTCAGGGAAGCCTCCTTTGAACACTTCAGCGATGGTTTTAATAAAAATTAAGGACGAGAATGACAACGCTCCAATCTTCCCTCAGCCTGAGATTCAGCTGTCCATACCAGAGAACAATGATCCGTCCACGCAGCTCATAAAGATCAGTGCCACGGATGCAGACAGCGGACATAATGCAGAGATTATTTATTCTCTTGGCCCTGACGCTCCTGATGGGTTTAACATAGATAGACGGTCAGGAATCCTCTCCGTTGGCAAACGCCTGGATAGAGAGAAGCAGGAGAAGTATTCATTCACTGTCATGGCGAGGGACAATGGGTCTGCTTCGCTGCAGAGCAATGTCACAGTGAGGTTAATAGTGCAGGACCTCAACGACAACAGCCCAGCTTTTACCCATCCTGAGTATAACTTCTACGTGCCTGAGAACCTGCCTCTGTACGGGACCGTGGGTCTGATCACCGTCACAGATTCTGACGCAGGTGACAACTCTGTCATAACACTGTCCATCCTGAACGGGAAAGACAATTTCCTTATTGATCCCCAGACCGGTGTAATCAAACCCAACCTCACGTTTGATAGAGAGCAGCAGAGCTCATACACTTTTATGGTGAAGGCTATAGATGGAGGGCAACCACCCAGCACTTCATACGCCAAGGTCACCATAAACGTTGTGGATGTCAATGACAATCGACCCGTTTTTGTTATCCCCTCGTCCAACTACTCTTACGATCTGGTCCAGTCTACCACCAGCCCTGGGTCTGTGGTCACCAGGGTGTTCGCTATAGACAATGACACTGGCATGAATGCTGAGCTGCAGTACAGCATCATTGGGGGATCACCAAGAGGGCTGTTTGCCATAGACAAAACAACTGGTAATATAACTCTGCAGGAGAAGATAGTCTCAGCCGATCAGGGTTTACACAGGCTGGTGGTGAAAGTCAAAGACCTGGGCCAGCCAGAGTCCTTACACGCAATCGCCCTCATTCACCTGTTCATTAACGAGACTGTATCCAACGCTACATTCATTCAAGAGCAGCTACGTAAGAGCCTGGAGACTCCATTGGACCGTAACGTGGGAGACAGTGAGGTCACATCCCAAGCCAACGGATACGTGATTGTTGTCATCGCTATTATAGCTGGGACTATGACAGTCATCTTAGTCATCTTCGTGACAGCCTTAGTGCGCTGTCGTCAGACGCCCAGGCACAAAGTGGTGCAGAAGGGCAAGCAGAGCGGCGAGTGGGTGTCGCCCAACCAGGAGAACCGTCAAATCAAGAAGAAAAAGAAGAAAAAGAAGAGATCCCCTAAGAGCCTCCTCTTGAACTTTGTCAGCATAGAAGAATCCAAGCCTGATGATCCCAGCCAGGAACACATTAATGGAACCCTGGACCTGCCTGTGGAGCTAGATGAGCAGACCATGGGGAAATACAACTGGGCCACTACGCCGACCACCTTCAAACCTGACAGTCCAGACTTAGCCAAGCATTACAAGTCTGCCTCCCCCCAGCCAACCTTCCAAATCAAACCAGAGACCCCGATGGCGCCAAATAAACACCACGTGATTCAGGAGCTCCCGCTAGACAACACGTTTGTGGTGGGCTGTGACTCGCACTCCAAGTGCTCCTCCACCAGCTCAGACCCGTACTCGGTCTCAGAGTGCAGCTGTCAGGGGGGATTCAAGACTTCTGGGCAAATCCACACCAGACAGGTAATTCATAACTTATTTTCTAAAGCCACCTACTGTTTCCACTCCCACTCCCCGTACCACTGTCCCTTTGTTGATAAGATGGAGGGTGATGGGTGGCAGCGGGAGGGAGCCGAGAGAATGAACCACACAAAAAGTCACATGTGCATTAATGTCATCAGCATTGAATATTGAGGAAGAATACCTCAGAGAGGAAGTAGAGAACTGAAGTCTGGCCAAGAAAGTTCAACCAAATGAAATCTATCTTTACTTCCCAGGAAGAGGGAAAAAAACGAAGACAGATTATACCTCCCTCTGCTATCTTGTACCATATGTCTAAAAAAACTAACCTTATTTGGGTTAATGTTCCACTTAAAAGTATAATGGAGGCAGTGGAATGGTGGGAACCAGTGTTAAATGAGAATCTTAAGTGAGAAAGGCTGGTGGCAGAGTAATAGCATGCTTGAGGGAGAATCAAGTCGGCCACGCTACTAATTGAACTCTGCACAGCTGTATTTGCTGAGGACCAATGGATTAAAGAAGCGCTAAGCTTTTTTGATTGACACACCTGAAAAAAAACTAGCATGTCTGACAGACAGAGAAAACCAAACATAGAGTCTTTGATTTGACAGTCATCAGTTTAACAGATAAACGTTGGGTTTAATCAGCTGTTCACTTTCCACTGAAATAGTAGGACATGTATCCCCCAAGAGTGCCACTACACTACAGAATAATAAAACCTCATTAAATAATCCCAGATATTGGTTGCGTGCTGGAGATATTAAGTGGCGTCTTTACTGTGGAGGCTCTGAAGGCTTTGTGAGTGTGAGGGAGAGAGCAAAGCAAAAGGCAAAAGCAAGGCTCATTTGAATGCTAGGGTCTGGTCTGAGGCTTATGATTCCCTAAGAGATGTACCAAATGCGAAGTGCCCTAAAATATAAAAGCAGCCCAGGGAAATATATGTAAATCAGAGGTAAGGGGGTGGAGCAGAGCAGAGTGGGGCGGTGCAAAGCAGAGTGGGCAGAGCAGAGCGGGGCGGAGCATAGCAGAGTGGGACGGAGAAGGGTGGGGCAGAGCAGAGTGGGGCGAAGCAGATCAGAGAGGGGCGGAGCAGAACAGAGTGGGGCGGAGCTCTATGGAACGTAGACTGATAGTGCAACTGTATGGTTGGTAACTAAGATCAAGGTAAAGATAGAGGCTTGGAACCAATAGCAGGAAGATATAGCAAGATGGAAGCTAGGTACCAATAGAAAGAGGAGGTAGCTAGATAAAGGCATTGGGACCAATAGAAAGAGGAGGTAGCTAGATGGAGGCTTGGGACCAATAGGAGGAGAGGGATCTAGATGGAGGCTTGGGACAAATAGAAAAAGGAGGTAGCTAGATGGAGGCTTGGGACCAATAGAAAGAGGAAGTAGCTAGATGGAGGCTTGGGACCAATAGAAAGTGGAGGGATTTAGATTGAGTCTTGGGACCAATAGAAAGAGGAGGTAGCTAGATGGAGGCTTGTGACAAACAGAAAGACGGTGTAGCTAGTTGGAGGCTTGGGACCAATAGCAGGTAGCTAGATGCAGACTTGTGATCAATAGGACAAGGGGGTAGCAAGATGGAGGCTTGGAACCAATGGGAGGAGGGGGTAGCTAGATGGAGACTTGGGACCAATAGAATGAGGAGGTAGCTAGATTGAGTCTTGGGACCAATAGAAAGAGGAGGTAGCTAGATGGAGGCTTGTGACAAACAGAAAGACGGTGTAGCTAGATGGAGGCTTGGGACCAATAGCAGGTAGCTAGATGTAGACTTGGGATCAATAGGATGAGGGGGTAGCAAGATGGAAGCTTGGGACCAATGGGAGGAGGGGGTAGCTAGATGGAGACTTGGGACCAATAGAAAGAGGAGGTAGCTAGATGAAGGCTTGGGATCAATAGGAGAAGGAGGTAACTAGATGGAGGCTTGGGACCAATAGAAAGAGGAGGTAGCTAGATGGAGGCTTGGGACCAATAGGAGGAGGATGTAGCTAGATGGAGGCTTGGGACCAATAGAAGGAGGAGGGAGCTAGATGGAGGCTTGGGACAAATACGAGGAGGGGGTAGCTCGATGGAGAATTGGAACCAGTAGGAGGAGGAGGTAGCAAAGTGTAGGCTTAGTACCAATAGAAAGACGGGGTAGCTAGATGGAGGCTTGGGACCAATGGGTGGAGGAGGTAGCTAGATAGAGGCCTGGGACCAATAGCAGGAGGAGGTAGCTAGATGTAGGCTTGGGACCAATAAAAAGAGGAGGTAGCTAGATGGAGGCTTGGGACCAATAGGAAGAGGGTGTAGCTAGATGGAGGCTTGGGACCAATAGCAGGAGGAAGTAGCTAGATGGAGGCTTGGGATCAATAGAAATAGGAGGGATTTAGATGGAGGCTTGGAACCAATGGTAGGAGGGGGAAGCTAGATGGGGACTTGAGTCCAATAGAAAGAGGAGGTAGCTAGATGGAGGCTTGGAACCAATGGGAGGAGGGGGAAGCTAGATGGGGACTTGAGTCCAATAGAAAGAGGAGGTAGCTAGATGGAGGCTTGAGACCCAATAGGATAAGAAGGTAGCTAGATAGAGGCTTGGGACCAATATAAAGAGGAGGTAGCTAGATGGAGGCAAGGTAGAGCTAGATGGAGGCTTGGGACCAATAGGAGGAGGAGGAAGCTAAATAGAGCTTTGGGACTAATAGAAAGAGGAAGTAGCTAGATGGGGGTAGCTAGATGGAGGCTTGGGATCAATAGAAAGAGGAGGTAGCTAGATGGAGGCTTGGGACCAATAAGGCAAGGGGGTAGCATGATGGAGGCTTGGGACCAATAGAAAGAGGAGGGATTTAGATGGAGGCTTAGGACCAAAAGGAGAAGGAGTTAGGTTGATTGAGGCTTGGGACCAATAAAAGAAGGAGGTAGCCAGATGGAGGCTTGGGACCAATAGAAAGTGGAGGGATTTAGATGGAGGCTTGGGACCAATAGAAAGAGGAGGTAGTTAGATGGAGGATTTGGACCAATAGAAAGTGGAGTTAACTAGATGGAGGCTTGGGACCAATAGAAAGAGGAGGTAGTTAGATGGAGGATTTGGACCAATAGAAAGTGGAGGTAGCTAGATTGAGGCTTGGGACCATTAGAAAGAGGTGGTAGCTAGATGGAGGCTTGGGACCAATAGAAAGAGGAGTTAGCTATATTGAGTCTTGGGACCAATAGAAAGAGGAGGTAGCTAGATGGAGGATTTGGACCAGTAGAAAGTGGAGTTAGATAGATTGAGGCTTGGGACCAATAGAAAGAGGAGGTAGCTATATTGAGGCTTGGGACCAATAAAAGAGACAGTAGCTAGATGGAGGCTTGGGACCAATAGAAAGAGGAGGTAGCTACATGGAGGCTTGGGACCAATAGAAAGAGGAGGTAGCTAGATGGAGGCTTGGGATCAATAGGAGAATGAGGTAACTAGATGGAGGCTTGGGACCAATAGAAAGAGGAGGTAGCTAGATGGAGGCTTGGGACCAATAGGAGGAGGATGTAGCTAGATGGAGGCTTGGGACCAATAGAAGGAGGAGGGAGCTAGATGGAGGCTTGGGACAAATACGAGGAGGGGGTAGCTCGATGGAGAATTGGGACCAGTAGGAGGAGGAGGTAGCAAAGTGTAGGCTTAGTACCAATAGAAAGACGGGGTAGCTAGATGGAGGCTTGGGACCAATGGGTGGAGGAGGTAGCTAGATAGAGGCCTGGGACCAATAGCAGGAGGAGGTAGCTAGATGTAGGCTTGGGACCAATAAAAAGAGGAGGTAGCTAGTTGGAGGCTTGGGACCAATAGGAAGAGGGTGTAGCTAGATGGAGGCTTGGGACCAATAGCAGGAGGAAGTAGCTAGATGGAGGCTTGGGATCAATAGAAATAGGAGGGATTTAGATGGAGGCTTGGAACCAATGGGAGGAGGGGGAAGCTAGATGGGGACTTGAGTCCAATAGAAAGAGGAGGTAGCTAGATGGAGGCTTGGAACCAATGGGAGGAGGGGGAAGCTAGATGGGGACTTGAGTCCAATAGAAAGAGGAGGTAGCTAGATGGAGGCTTGAGACCCAATAGGATAAGAAGGTAGCTAGATGGAGGCTTGGGACCAATAGAAAGAGGAGGGATTTAGATGGAGGCTTAGGACCAAATTAAATTGGAGGTAGCTATATGGAGGCTTTGGACAAATAGCAGGAGGGGGTAGCTAGACGGAGGCTTGGGACTAATAGAAATTGGAGGTTGCTAGAAGGAGTCTTGGGACCAATAGGAGGAGGAGGTCACTAGATAGAGGCTTGGGACCAATAGAAAGAGGAAGTAGCTAGATGGAGGCAAGGTGGAGCTAGATGGAGGCTTCGGACCAATAGGAGGCGGGGATATCTAGATGGAGGCTTGGGACAAATAGTTGGAGGGGGTAGCTAGATGGGGGCTTGGGACAAATAGAAGTGGAAGGAGCTAGATGGAGGCTTGGGACCAATAAGAGGAGGAGGTCGCTAGATGGAGGCTTGGGACCAATAGAAAGTGGAGGGATTTAGATGGAGACTTGGGACCAATAGAAAGAGGAGGTAGCTAGATGGAGGCTTGGGACCAATAGAAAAAGGAGGTAGCTAGATGGAGGCTTGGGACTAATATAAAGTGGAGGGATTTAGATGGAGGCTTGGGACCAATAGAAAGAGGAGGTAGCTAGATGGAGTCTTGGGACCAATAGAAGGAGGGGCTAGCTAGACGGGGGCTTGGGACCAATAGGAGGAGTGGGTAGCTAGATGGAGGCTTGGGACCAATAGGAGGAGGCGGTAGCTAGAGAGTGTCAGTAAAAGCTATTTAACCAATTCATTAGAATCTTTAATTGCATTTTTGAATGGTTTTAAAAGCAGTACATACATGTCGTTAGATAGCAGGTGGTTGGTGTGGTAGAGAGACAGTATTAATATAGGTTGGGGTTCATCGTTGGTATTCGTTATGGTGCGGTATACATACAGTATTAATATAGGTTAGGGTTCATCGTTGGTTGTCGTTATGGTGTGGTATACATACAGTATTAATATAGGTTAGGGTTCATCGTTGGTTGTCGTTATGGTGTGGTATACATACAGTATTAATATAGGTTAGGGTTCATCGTTGGTTGTCGGTATGGTGTGGTATACATACAGTATTAATATAGGTTAGGGTTCATCGTTGGTTGTCGTTATGGTGCGGTATATAAACAGTAACTACGTCATCATACATCATCTGTTGTTTAGTCTGAGGAGAGGGTACTATTGTACAGTTTAGACATTTTGGAAACAAGGTCATAACATGGGATTCATTCATAAAGTTATTTATTTATTTATTTATTTTCACCTTTATTTAACCAGGTAGGCTAGTTGAGAACAAACTCTCATTTACAACTGTGACCTGGCCAAGAATAAAGCAAAGCAGTTCGACACATACAACAACACAAAGTTACACATGGAATAAACAAACATACAGTCAATAATACAGGAGAAAAAGTCTATATACAGTGAGTGCAAATGAGGTAAGATAAGGGAGATAAGGCAATAAATAGGCCATGGTGGGGAAGTAATTACAATATACCAATTAAACTCTGGAGTGATAGATGTGCAGAAGATGAATGTGCAAGTAGAGATACTGGGGTGCAAAGGAGCAAGACAAATAAATAAACACAGCATGAGGATGAGGTAGTTGGATGGGCTCTTTACAGATGGGTTATGTACAGGTGCAGTGATCTGTGAGCTGCTCTGACAGCTGGTGCTTAAAGCTAGTGAGGGAGATATGAGTCTCCAGCTTCAGTGATTTTTGCAGTGCGTTCCAGTCATTGGCAGCAGAGAACTGGAAGGAAAGGTGGCCAAAGAGGAATTGGCTTTGGGGGTGACCAGTGAGATATACCTGCTGGAGCGCGTGCTATGGGTGGGTGCTGCTATGGTGACCAGTGAGCTGAGATAAGGCGGGGCTTTACCTAGCAAAGACTTGTAGATGACCTGGAGCCAGTGTGTTTGGTGACGAATATGAAGCAAGGGCCAGCCAACGAGAGCGTACAGATCGCAGTGGTGGGTAGTATATGGGGCTTTGGTGACAAAACGGATGGCACTGTGATAGACTGCATCCAATTTTTTGAGTAGAGTGTTGGAGGCTATTTTGTAGATGACATCACCGAAGTCGAGGATTGGTAGGATGGTCAGTTTTACGAGGGTATGTTTGGCAGCATGAGTGAAGGAGGCTTTTTTGCGAAATAGGAAGCCGATTCTGGATTTAATTTTGGATTGGAGATGCTTAATGTGAGTCTGGAAGGAGAGTTTACAGTCTAGCCAGACACCTAGATATTTGTAGTTGTCCACATATTCTAGGTCAGAACCGTCCAGAGTAGTGATGCTGGACGGGCAGGCAGGTGCGGGCAGCGATCGGTTGAAGAGCATGCATTTAGTTTTACTTGCATTTAAGAGCAGTTGGAGGCCACGGAAGGAATGTTGCATGGCATTGAAGCTCGTCTGGAGGTTAGTTAACACAGTGTCCAAAGAAGGGCCAGAAGTATACAAAATGGTGTCGTCTGCGTAGAAGTGGATCAGAGAATCACCAGCTGCAAGGGAGTTTGTAAATTAAAATACATTTGCATTATAGATGCCCAATCCAATAGTATTGTCCTGGAATTAGTTTGTAGTTTTTAATGTTTTTTCTTTTACTGTTTGATATATATACTTTTTTTCATGATTATTGCTCACATCTAAAATAACACATTCTGGTGTAGTTTCATCATACGTCTTTAAAATATTTTATTTGATCAAGTGTAAAATGTTTGAAATTTTGTACTTGTCTATCTTGAGAGAGTTTTTTTTTATTGATTTCATTGTGACAATCCTTTCAAATACCTTGTAGCATAGTTCTTACAAATGCATTTTCTATCATTTAACATTTTAGTCATTTAACAGAAACTCTTAACTAGAACATTTTACAGTAGTGAGTACATATGTTTTTATACTTTTTTTCTGTACTGTTCCCCATGTGGCAATCAAACCCACAACCTCGCCATTACAAGCACCATGCTCTACCCCACAGGACCACTATCCACTGCTGCGTTACGTACGTAGACATTTTGAAGAGACACCCACACAGTGCAGATATTCATTTTCCCCACCCACCTTTTTTTTAAACCCATTTAAAAGCAACACTGCCATGGGACATTATACGTAAGCCTACTTGCGTAGCCAGTACAGCGTACTAAGGAACATATAATTCACTTGGGTTTGTAATGCTCCCTGTCAAGTTGTCAGAATGGCTTTGCACTCATACTGGTTATGCCCTGCCTTGAATTATCCCTTTAAATATGCACAAATATTTAACCAATGTTTTACAATTCTGATGTATTCTTTTGTGTTTTGGGGGAGCGACATTAATGGTGTATTTCAAATATTCCATGTCACTGATGTTGTTCGTCAGTGAGAAATATTTCTCCTTTAAGCTAATCTGAATATGAATGGATTGATGACTAAGTCAACGTTCTCCTCCGTCCCTGTAATGTGCCGTATCAGCCGTTCCATCACTATATTCTATCTTGTGTATTTCAGGGCTCGCTAATCGGGAAAAAGGCTTTGCGAGTTGAATCGAATCATTATTTGTTTCTTATGGGGTAATTATTAGTCAGGCATTGCGAGTTTAATCACTTTCTGTATCTTATTGGGGTAATTATTGGTCATAATATTTGGTCAGATTCTGTGAAACACATGCTTTTGGTGTAAAATGGGACAGCGTTGTTCAAACTGAAAGACCAGCACCACCTTAGAGATGTCAGGATGATGGTATATCTATTATCTCTATTTCTAATCTCCTGTCACCTGGAGCGTTTGAAAAGTAGGGGCCTCCCTGTTGGCATTAGATGTGACAGCTAAGTGTGCTTATTCAAAGCCTATACGTGAAGTAAAACAGGGTCTGGTGAGAATCTGGAGCTCAAAAGGTTAATTAAATGAATAGAAGGGTTAATCACCCATAATACAATATGATTAAAATCTCTGTAATTAGGTTTCGAAAGAGGATAATAGATAAAAGAGGAAAAAAAGCCAATGTCCTTTAGGATTGTTAAGATTATATCAGGTATACATAAATATCCTTGCCTGTCACTAGGTCTTTAATATTATTGGACCTCTGACAGCCAATGACTGACAATACTGGCTACAACTTCCTAGTTTTGACTCCGTAAACTCTCGCTCCAATAGATTCCTCTTTTAACATCGATACAGTTCAGATAAATTCTCTAATGCTCCCCAGAATATTAACATTCATGTTTTTCTTCATCTCGTAAAAGGAAAATGTTTTGTTGAGTGTGGAATTCACAATTGTGATCCGTTCAAGTCAGCATGGCCTTAACAAAAACAGCATATGGCAAGTTGACACCGCACAATCTCCCTGAGCATAAACCTGTAATACAAAAAGTCCAAAATACAGGATAAAGCAGATTGTGATGTTTTTATTTGTTCATGAAAGTGAAAGACAGTGATTTAGTTCCTTTTGCGTGCCTCTTCTATTGACCTCTTACCTAAAGCAGTTAGAGGATAAAGGATATAACAGCAAACGATCATTGAATCCTAATAGGAGACAGGAGATTTACAGATGAAGGTCACATGGATGTAGGCGCTAAAGAGGAAAGCTTGTCAAAAATACTTCAGAGACTACATATTTATGGCACCATATGGTATCTTAATATCCTAAGAGCTCTGTTAGGTAGGATCCAATGCTGCTCAGTGCACCATACCCTCTTTTCCTCTCTCCCTAGCTTCCCTTTCTCTTTTATTCCCTCCCTCATATCTGCCTTTCTTTTCTTTTATCTCTGTCTATCTCCCTGTTCTCAGCCGGTAGTTTTAGAGGTCAATCCCTCCCAGTGACGTGTGGAAAACCTCTGTCTCAATCTGTGCTTTAGTTGTGGCAGATCAAGTGAGCAACCTCCCTGGCTGGCTGAGTGATCTCAGACACGGGTATGAATATGCAACAGCAAAAAGGCCAATATGCTCTTTTGTTTGTCCCATATTCCACAGGGCCATAGTGCATACCAGGTCAGTTGTTGATGTCAGACCCAACCTCCTGTGATTTGTGTATTTTCTTAGCTAGCAGGTCCTATTAACATACTCATACTTAACATACTGTACACAGATATTACCATTTAACTTATGATCTCAGAACATGAACATTTGAAAGGATTGCAGACGTGATTATGTTGTTGTTGTAATTTACAATATATCCCTAAAACAATCACTCTAGCTAAGTGTTATAGCTACCCTTACAGAAAAATCACATGATTTCACATTCAATTTCACATCCAACAGTTTTGTTTTTTTTTTTCGCGCAAAAGTCAATGCTTCTATAATCAAAATGCATACTGTAGGTAGGCCTAATGTAAGCAGCAGCGCAAGATCAGATTCAACATGATCATCCAGTTTTGGGGCAGACCTTGTGAATGTCAGACGTGTATCAGAGGACCAGAGTCAGGACTAAAGTATGAGACAAAATGCTTTTTTTCAGGGTTAAACGAAGTGTTGCAGTAGGGTGGTGGATGTAATTACACATTTGGAGCTAAATCAGTTGAAGAGAATTGCATGCTCTAATAATCACAGTAAAATGCACAAGCTTATGCTCACATGTAGTATTCTTCAAGGACTTCATCTGGCAAAATTATACCTGATTGTCAGGTGTGTCTTGAAGAATGCTTTTTTTTATTATTTATTTATTTAATACAAAATGATCTAGAGATTTTTTTTGTATTCACTGTTCGAGTGTAATAGAGTTTAATAACAGCTACTACACATTAGGTTTCTAAGAGCTGGATTATATTGTAACTTCAATCTCCCTATATCTGTCTGTCTCTCTATATTACAGGAGACGGTACTGAAACCACCACTCTATGACACACTCTGTGGCTCAGGTACAACTCGCTGCCACAGGATAAAAATCAATCTCTAGCTGCCAGTACCTAGAGAGGGAGAGAGAGAGAGGGAGAGGAAGGCACAGATGAAGAGGTGAATCTCATACTATACAGTCTCTACAGCCTCAAAACACCAACCAACAAAAAAGGAATATGTTAATTTGTTTTAATTTTTTTTGTGGGCGAAAAAAAAAAAGTATTTACTTGAATAATTTTCACCGAAATGAAGACACGTTGTTGCCTGCCTGAAACTTGACAAAGCTCTACTTGTGAATCCTGTAGGAGGTTTGAAATACTTTACAGAAACCCTATACCATCACTTATCTCGTATCTATCTCCTAGATGATGACACGTTATGACCCACCGCCCTGTAAAAACAATGAATAGTTATTCTGTACTGTATTCTGTAAAGTATGTTTATATGTATGTATATTTATCACAGAGTTGACTATGTTTATATTTATTGATTCTGTTTGAGGAAAGTTTGACCTACACTCTTAGAAATAAGGGTTCCGTAGGGGTTCTTTGGCTGTTCCCATAGGAGAACCTTTCTTGGTTCCAGGTAGAACCCTTTTTGGTTCGAGTTAGAACTCTTCTGGATTCCATGTAGAACCCTCTGTGGAAAGGATCCTACATGGAACTCAAAAGGGTTCTACCTAGAACAAAAAAGGGTTCTGCAAAGGGTTCTCCTATGGGGACAGCTGAAGAACCCTTTAATGTACTAGATAGCACCTTTGTTTCTAAGAGTGTGCCAGGAGGCTGTTTTATTTCACTTGCTTTTGAATCCATTGAATTCGCTATTTTTTTGGGCTAATGGATATAGTGACTGGCAATGTATGATGCTGCAGTCTTGGCCTAATGTTAATGGACCTACAGCAAATAGGTCTACTATGTGACTGTTCTGTCCATGTCACCATGTACCTTTATGTCAATGATCGCCTTGTATCGTCCCATACACTTACAGTGCCACAGTTAGTGTTAATAGTGAAGAGCGTGGCTAGTGTTAATATGCATGGCCCACTGGACTGGAATACCACAGCTGGTGTTAGTAGTGAAGAGTGTGGCTAGTGCATGGCCCACTGGACTGGGACACCACATTGTCTACTGATTGTCACCGTAGGACAGTAGGGAATTGTACCTCATAATAGAGAGGAGTTTACTACTTTGAGCCACAATCACAAGGGACCGAAAGGCTTTGTTCATAAAAGAGGGCCATGGTTTAACCTTAGTGTTCTGGAGTCAGTTAGACAGCTTTTTATTTAACGAGGCAAGTCAGTTAAGAACAAATTCTTATTTACAATGACAGCCTAGGAACAGTGGGTTAACTGCCTTGTTCAGGAGCAGAACGACAGATTGTCAGCTCGGGGATTCGATCTTGCAAACCTATCGGTTACTAGGCCAACGCTCTAACCAGTAGGTTACCTGCCGCCCCATCAGTTAGAGTCAGTTAGACAGCTTCACCGTAGAGCACCATGGTTTAACCTTAGTGTATTGGAGTCAGCGAGACAGCTCCGCAAGTCACAGCCGATCTAACCTGTGAGATATATTGTTACAAATTTAAAATGATTATTCCAAATGGTAAAACTCAGGCAGTTCGTTGATACCACTTGGTTGGTCTAAAGCAAAACAAATAATGCAAACTTGTTTTTTTGTGCACTAATTAATATTGATGCATTATTTATTCAATTGAAATCAGGAGGGATAAACATTGAACACCAACACGGGTAGATGTAGTGCAAGCAGCATTCAGCAGGCTTCAATTTATTAACAGCAATGAGGTGACATTAGGAAGAGAGAAGAATCTTTTGCTTCTGGTTTGGTATCCACACAAATATATGCCTCTACTGCATTGTGTAAACACTTGGAGTCATTCATCATTGTTATGTCCTGATCTTAATTACTATCTTCAATACTACACTAATAAACAGCTTGTTGGGGTTACCACTGTTGTTAATAGTCATGATGTTTAATGGGTTGTCTCATAAAGAGACTGCTTTGGTAGACGAGGCTGTATGCACAGTATGTATGTCACATATACGATACCTTCCTAATGATCCAAATCGTTTCTGGAGAAGGTACCACGATGTAATTATGGTATCAAATGTAACACTACTGAGTAGAACCACAGTGTGAACTATACAGAGCATCTTAGCACTGCAATCATCATTAGATGTACCCGATCTTTGGGAGAAAAGAGAAAAAAACATACATGAATACATGAGACAAGACAGCTTCTGTCGTACGGGAGACAGATGACGATGAAATACCAACCTCACTTTTATTCAATGTGAAGTACAATATGCTCCTTACATACTCTTTGTAATTAACTTTGATTTGCCAATTATGTGAAGAAAAACTGTATATAAATGTTTTGTTTATGTATGTGTGAGCTTCTGGAATTTATTAAAGTCTTTTTGCATTGTATTGCACATTTCCCATGCCTCTTCTTATTAATCAGGACATTGGACCTTCTCATTGCATTATAATATACTGTCTGTCCTTCCCTCATTATAATATACTGTCTGTCCTTCCTTCATTATAATATACTGTCTGTCCTTCTGTCCTTCATTATAATATACTGTCTGTCCTTCTTTCCTTCATTATAATATACTGTCTGTCCTTCTGTCCTTCATTATAATATACTGTCTGTCCTTCTGTCCTTCATTATATTATACTGTCTGTCTTTCTGTCCTTCATTATAATATACTGTCTGTCCTTCCCTCATTATAATATACTATCTGTCCTTCTTTCCTTCATTATAATATACTGTCTGTCTTTCTGTCCTTCATTATAATATACTGTCTGTCCTTCCTTCATTATAATATACTGTCTGTCCTTCGTTCCTTCATTATAATATACTGTCTGTCCTTCGTTCCTTCATTATATTATACTGTCTGTCCTTCTTTCCTTCATTATAATATACTGTCTGTCCATCTTTCCTTCATTATAATATACTGTCTGTCTTTCTGTCCTTCATTATAATATACTGTCTGTCCTTCCTTCATTATAATATACTGTCTGTCCTTCTGTCCTTCATTATATTATACTGTCTGTCCTTCTGTCCTTCATTATAATATACTGTCTGTCCTTCTGTCCTTCATTATAATATACTGTCTGTCCATCTTTCCTTCATTATAATATACTGTCTGTCCTTCATTCCTTCATTATATTATACTGTCTGTCCTTCTTTCCTTCATTATAATATACTGTCTGTCCATCTTTCCTTCATTATAATATACTGTCTGTCCTTCTTTCCTTCATTATAATATACTGTCTGTCCATCTTTCCTTCATTATAATATACTGTCTGTCCTTCTGTCCTTCATTATAATATACTGTCTGTCCATCTTTCCTTCATTATAATATACTGTCTGTCCTTCTGTCCTTCATTATAATATACTGTCTGTCTTTCTGTCCTTCATTATAATATACTGTCTGTCCATCTTTCCTTCATTATAATATACTGTCTGTCCTTCTTTCCTTCATTATAATATACTGTCTGTCCATCTTTCCTTCATTATAATATACTGTCTGTCCATCTTTCCTTCATTATAATATACTGTCTGTCCTTCTTTCCTTCATTATATTATACTGTCTGTCCATCTTTCCTTCATTATAATATACTGTCTGTCCATCTTTCCTTCATTATAATATACTGTCTGTCCTTCTTTCCTTCATTATAATATACTGTCTGTCTTTCTGTCCTTCATTATAATATACTGTCTGTCCTTCTTTCATTATAATATACTGTCTGTCCTTCTTTCCTTCATTATAATATACTGTCTGTCCTTCCTTCATTATATTATACTGTCTGTCTTTCTGTCCTTCATTATAATATACTGTCTGTCTTTCTGTCCTTCATTATAATATACTGTCTGTCTTTCTGTCCTTCATTATAATATACTGTCTGTCTTTCTGTCCTTCATTATATTATACTGTCTGTCCATCTTTCCTTCATTATATTATACTGTCTGTCCATCTTTCCTTCATTATATTATACTGTCTGTTCTTCTTTCCTTCATTATAATATACTGTCTGTCCTTCTTTCCTTCATTATAATATACTGTCTGTCCTTCTTACCTTCATTATAATATACTGTCTGTCCTTCTTTCCTTCATTATAATATACTGTCTGTCTTTCTGTCCTTCATTATAATATACTGTCTGTCCTTCTTTCCTTCATTATAATATACTGTCTGTCTTTCTGTCCTTCATTATAATATACTGTCTGTCCTTCTTTCCTTCATTATAATATACTGTCTGTCCTTCTTTCCTTCATTATAATATACTGTCTGTCCTTCTTTCCTTCATTATAATATACTGTCTGTCTTTCTGTCCTTCATTATAATATACTGTCTGTCCTTCTTTCCTTCATTATAATATACTGTCTGTCTTTCTGTCCTTCATTATAATATACTGTCTGTCTTTCTGTCCTTCATTATAATATACTGTCTGTCCTTCTTTCCTTCATTATAATATACTGTCTGTCTTTCTGTCCTTCATTATAATATACTGTCTGTCCTTCTTTCCTTCATTATAATATACTGTCTGTCCTTCTTTCCTTCATTATAATATACTGTCTGTCTTTCTGTCCTTCATTATAATATACTGTCTGTCCATCTTTCCTTAATTTCCTCTACTTATAACAGAATCCCATTAAGAATAAAAAATAACCTTGAGATCATCTATACGATGATTAGTACATTTTCTGTTTTGTTATTCTACATTGTACTGTCTAGGTCAACGACGGCCAATGCCCTTCACAACTTCTGTGTTGCTGGAATGGTTAGTTGGACACAATAATAATTGTGTGTCCAATTATTCTTGCAACAACATAACTCGACTAGCGGAAAGAAATGATTAAACAGTTTAGATATCCATCTCTCATTCGGGAACAGTTTTAATCAGAAGTCATGATGGAAAATATGCAAACAGGACTTTTGTGAAAACAAGGCAAACAATGCTGTCAGTTATACTTTAAGGTATTGAGAAATAAATAAAGTAAAAGATAAAAAAGTAACCATTTACCCTTTTAGACGTTCATATTAAAGTTTGCAGACTTGAATTAGGTTGGGTAATAGGGAAAAGTAATGGAAAAGAATAAATCTAAATATAACAACAGGAATGCAGCGAAAACAGTCAGACATCCTCATTATCATTAGCAGTATGCTCTAAATTAAAGACAGGAAGTAAAAAACGTGAGGAAGCCCATATGAGTTCGATTTTTTTTTTTAATGAATGTCTTTTACATTTTGGGTATGAAAGATCAAGTATTATGTCTGGATTCGTCATTTATTTCACGCGTCACTGTATGTAAAGCAACAGAAAGGGAAGAGCTTTTACAGACCATTTTTTGATTGCAGACTTATCCAGTTGATGAAAAGAAATATACAATTTGGATTCTAGATTCTTTCTTAAAAAAAAAAGTGTTTGTGATTCCAGTCAGATGCCTTTTTTGAGAACATTCTCAGTGATTTTTATCATCTTGTAAAAATGACTTTAAGGTTGTCTGCTGGTTGTATTACAGCCTGTCACTGACAGGCTGTAACATGATTCCTGAACACCTGGCCTCGTGTAAGATTTCATCTAACAGCCCAGGAAGCTGGACATTCATTGTAAGTTGGATTACACATAATGCACTGACTTGTCCACACGCACATGCATACACACACACATGCACGAGCACAAAAACACACACAGACACACACACACACACACACACACACACACACACACACACACACACACACACACACACACACACACACACACACACACACACACACACACACACACACACAGACACACACACACACACACACACACACACACACATATACATGATAATTCTACGAGGATATAGCTAAGCCCTACTTGGACGTGAACAAATACTCTATATGTTTCTACAATGTCAATTGTGAATTAAATGTGATACAGTGAGTGTATGTTCTCTTGTACAATCTGATATTACTCCTACTGCTTAATCAAGCAGAGATAGATCTGCCAAAAATACACTCTAATTGATCATATACTGTTGTGTTTGTCATAATCGAGGGGCCAGTGAAAGATGACATGATTAGTCCATACAACCTTCAAAAACGCTAATGTCTGCAATCAGACTAGCTTGGTCAATCGCCCCTTCTGATATCTGTAACGCTATACTACCATATTCCTGCATAAATCAGTACTACATTAGTGAGATGCTGCTATCAATACAGAAAACCAATATTTCTTCACATTAGCATTGATTTACAAGCTTCCATAAGATCATGTTGTCTGTCATGTTCCATTTGCCTAGGGATAGTTTGCAGACCAGCCAGGGCTCAGTTTCAAGATTTCCTCGATTTTAAAGGGTTTTCAACCCAATTACACTTGTAAATAATTATCTTGGATTTCTCATTTTTCTCAGCTTTTCATCAACACGGAGTCAGTTGGATGTAATGGATGTATAGTTGAAGTCCGAAGTTTACATACACCTTAACCAAATACATTTAAACTCAATTTTTTACAATTCCTGACATTTAATCCTAGTTAAAATTATCTGTCTTAGGTCAGTTAGGATCCCCACTTTATTTTAAGAATGTGAAATGTCAGAATGATAGTAGAGAGAATAATTTATTTCAGCTTTTATTTCTTTCATCACATTCCCAGTGGGTCAGAAGTTTACATACACTCAATTAGTATTTGGTAGCATTGCCTTTAAATTGTTTAACTCGGATCAAACGTTTCAGGTAGCCTTCCACAAGCTTCCCACAATAAGTTGGGTAAATTTTGGCCCATTCCTCCTGACAGAGCTGGTGTAACTGAGTCAGGTTTGTAGGCCTCCTTGCTCGCACACAGTTTTTAAGTTCTGCCCACAAATTTTCTATAGGATTGAGGTCAGGTGTTTGTGATGGCCACCCCAATACCTTGACTTTGTTGTCCTTAAGCCATTTTGCCACAACTTTGGAGGTATGCTTGGGGTCATTGTCCATCTACTACCCATTTGCGGCCAAGCTTTAACTTCCTGACTGATGCCTTGAGATGTTGCTTTAATAT